>NC_066891.1:19252295-19598175 GCF_022985175.1 Labeo rohita | reverse complement strand
CGGTTCTGTTTATCGCCACCATGGAGAAGGTAAGTATTTGAGACTCTTTACAGCAGATCACCTTTCAAATCTATTTGACAGATCATTAGAATAGTGTGCATATCTCTGAAATCACTGATGCATATTTGATCTTCTGTGATTTAATTCAGTCCTGGTGGGTTTGGGACGGCACTGAACACTCAGACCTTTGGTACAACTGTCGATTTGACAATGAAACAGAGGCATGGTTCTGTGCATCATCAGAAGAGACAGGTAAAATAACACATTTGAGCACTCCAATGGTTTTGAAATATGTGAATTTACTCTAACACATACCAGTCAAAAGTTTTTGAACAGTAAGATTTTAAATGCTTTTTAAAGAAGTCACTTCTGCTCACAAAGCCTGCATTTATTTGATTCAATGTTTCAAATGTTTTTACTATTTAAAAAACCGCTTTCTATTTTAATGTATTTTTAAAATGTAATTTATTCCTGTGATTTCAAAGCTGAATTTTTGGCATCATTACTCCAGTCACATCATATTTCAGAAATCAATATTACTTTGATTTGCTGCTCAAAAACATTATTAATATGTTGAAAACGGCTGAGAAGATTATTTTTTAGGTTTCTTTGATGAATAGAAAGTTCAGATGAACAGCATTCATCTGAAATAGAAATCTTTTGTAACATTATAACTGATATCTTTATCATCACTTTAATTTAAAGCATAAATAAAAGTATTATTTTCTATAATTTCTTTTCCAAAAAATAAAATAAAATATAAAAATTATACTGACTCCAAGCTTTTGAATGGTATAGTGTATAATGTTACAAAAGCTTTTTATTTCAGATAAATGCTGATCTTTGTGTTCATCAAAGAAAGTACTCAACTGTTTTAAATATTAATAATAATAAACATTTCTTGAATAGCAAATCAGCATATTAGAATGATTTCCGAAGAATCATGTGTCACTGAAGACTGAAGTAATGATGCTGAAAATTTAGCTTTGATCACAGAAATAAATTACAATTTCAAACATATTTTTAGTTTTTTAGATAGTAAAAACATTTCACAATATTACTGATTTTGCTGTATTTTGGATCAATAAATGCAGGCTTGGTGAGCAGAAGAGACTTCTTTAAAAAACATTAAAAATCTTACTGTTCAAAAACTTTTGACTGGTAGTGTACATCCCCACTGTTCAAAGTCAAGCAGGATAGTCTCTATGTTTGGTTTCCACCAGAGTGGCTTCAGGCTGTCCAGGTTCTGATGGTCCTGTCTGTGGTTTTCTCCGCCATTTCATTCCTGATATTCCTTGGGCAACTTTTTACCATGTCTAAAGGAGGACTCTTTTACCTCACTGGCGTCTGCCAGGCCTTTGCCGGTAAGTGCTTCAACCTAACTTCCTTGACTACTCGAGGTCACCGTCTTCACCCAAAGCCAAAATACATAAACACACATTTCAGATGCTCAGAAAAATAATGTTCTGAAATGTTCTGTCTTCTCAGGCCTCAACACCTTCACCGCCGTGCTCATTTACACTCTGCACAATAGAGAAATCCTTCAGGACCCGCGGGAGCTGAGCTCGGGACGCTTCGGTTACTGCTTTTACTTGGCGTGGGTTTGCGTACCTTTGCTTCTGTGTAGCGGAATCATGTACATCCATCTGCGCAAAAGGGAATAGAAACAGGTCTCTTTAAAAAAAGGCAAGCCATGCGAAGAATGTGAGCTGTTGACATACTCCACTGATTGATTATATACTTTATGATAGCTTACGAGACATTTATTTTTTGCTTATTTAGACTGTATTTAGCCATATATACATATACACAAATGAAATATGGTCACAACGCAGCCCAAGATGACCACAGCTTAGTTAACTCTTAAAGGGCAACCACGACTAATCTATCTGATTAGCTGAATTGTATCTAATTTAATAATAAAAGGGGCCATGTAACTTAATCTTATTTCATACTGAAAGGGATACTTGTTGTAAACATTATAGCGGTATCCATATGCTAAAATTTTGAAGTTCAACAAACAATGAAAATTCTGTCATTAATGATTCACCCTCATGTTGTTCCAAACCTGTAAGACCGTTCATCTTCAGAACACGAATTAAGATATTTTTGATGAAATCCGAGTGCTTTCTTCTGTCTCAGTCTCCCCCGCGCGTTTACAAGAATACCACAACATATGCATGTCTAGCTGCAGACATGCACTTGAATTTTCAGACATGCGCTCACAGACAACTGCACTTCCGCAAATGACGTCACTTGCAGGCTATTTTATTTTTATTTTATTATTATTTTTTTTAATTGAATTTCAGTAGTCAGGTGGTGAAAACAAGAAAAAAAAACTGAGTACAATGTCAATCGCCACTCGCAATCGCCACTTGCACTCTGCTACCTGCAATTACACAAATTGTGCGTGTTGCCAATGAAGACAAGACACTGTGATGGTTAAACGATTAAAACTAATTTAACAGCATAACGTACAGGGTCCTGCAAGTCATCTGTAGGACAAGACCCGCAAATCCGTGGCCACAGAACAGCAGAATCTGTCTCTATTAAGCGTTTTCCTTCCATAGAAAACCATTAACACTTGGCTTAATATATTAAGATACATTAAGTGCCATTAAAAGATCAAAATTGTTATATAGTTTATTAATTTAATGTACTTCAAGGAAAGCATATGGCAATGAACACAATGCAAAAACTTTTATACTTGCCCAGTAAATGCTTAATGTGGCAAAAGTACTGATAAAGATCAAATTTAGTATAAACCTTATTGTTGACAAACTATATCCACCTGTTTCCGAGGGGCACTACTGTAAAAAAGAACGTGGGTACAACTTCCGGTGAGGTGGTGGTAGTAGTATAACAATAGTATTTTGTGTGCTAATTAAGTGTTTTTCGGATCATTGTTTAACGTTACTTTGTAAAGTTGCAAACCTTTATGAGAGATGTCGTTACGGTGCTCAGGGACAACATGTGCTGTTTGAAGCTGTGCTCCCACATCGTTAGCAAGTTTGGATCGCTAAATCATGAATGACCGTTAACTGGTGATGAGACATTTGAACCGAGGCTTCGGAGCTTGTGTTGCCCATGCCCAGTAGCTAGAGCTGTATCCCTTCTAGTCTTAACCGGGTGTGGGCCTCACTTTCTCTCCAGTCCCGTGCGCGACTCATTTTATGTGTCGGTTTGAACCTTGACATATTACTTATTTATTTATATTTTTAAATACCCTGTCATACAAGTAATATGAAAAATACAGATTATTTCAGGAAAACTGTAATATTTGCCATTGCAGTTCATATGTGTACATTGTTATTCTATTACATCATATAGATATTCGTACTAGCATTTAATGCCACAGTTTTTATGGGTAAATGAATTTATCAGAGGCAGAAATTCAACAAACAAACACACACACACTGTTAGATTTTTATTTGTGCAGGTAACATGAAACGATCTGTGAATGTTATGTCCGATGGAATTTCTTTTACAGGCTTTTGGCTGCTTTATTTTTTACTAACCACCAGATCTCGCTGTTTTAGACACTTGAAGCTTTGAATCTTTTCCCAAAACGGTCAGAGGAAAATGTCAGTTCTTCACTAGGCTTTATTTGCCCATCACTACTGTCAACTGTTGAATGAATAAGTGTCATGTCGCGCTTGTTTACTTTGAACCGGAAGACGCTCCCACTTTTGAGGCAAGGCCTCATGGGGCGTGGGAAACTTGTGGATACCAGCAGATATGAACATGCAATAAGAAATGCATTCAAGGGGTCATCGGATGCAAACTTCACTTTTACATGTTGTTTAAACATTAATGTGTGTTGGCAGTCTATGTACACATCTACCCTATGACAAAAATCCATGCAGTGGTTTTTAATTAATCTGTAAAAATAATATCCAGCTCGGTGTGTCACACCGACAGTGGCCACTAGCACGATAGTTGATTGACATCTTACCTCAGCTGCAGATCAACAGTCCAACCTCCATTGTTTTGATACCAGAGCAGGGATGTAAGTTAGACAAGAATATCTCAGATTGAGCGATTGGTGTGTTGTGTTGCTGGATGTAATAATGAACATAGACTGTAAAGAACATGGACGTAGTGTCTGTGACGTCACCCGTAGGTTTCTGAAGAGCATTTTTAAAGCTCTTAGTGGGCGGGAGTCAGCTGTCGCCATCTTGGAATCGCGTCATTGCATGTCACTCCTGGATAATTGAAAATGGGCAAATAGGTGGGACGTGGGTTGAGCTGGTTGCTGAAACCACGCCCACCTAGCGCGACGGTGGTAATCCACCTGTCATTCGAGTGGCCACGCCCTAAATTATGCAGAACTTTAAGGCCTCATATAAATTAAATGGATGAGTTATAAAAAAAAATTCACCCCCCTCACAGTCGAAGGGCAAAATTAGCGATATAGACCAAAACCACTTTTTGAACCAGGCTGTAAACATATTTTTTTTCTGCTGTGAAGTTGGGCATTTTAACATGGGGAGTCTATGGGATTGACTCCCTTTTGCAGCGTCTCTAGCGGCCAGTCAATGAACTGCAGTTTTAGTCACTTCCGTGTTGGCTTCAAGAGGGAGACCGGGAGGTTGCCGCTTGCTCCCGACATCTGAGCTGCTGAAGATGCAGTGGATTTCGTTTGTGAAAGGAAACCGCCTCCCGATCTACATAAATGAGTCTATATTCGCACAAGTCATTTGTGATCCAGCTTCACCTATACAGCAGAAGTTAGTATAAGGTTGTTTGTGAATCTCTGCAATCACCTTCCCTAATAACGTGCTAATTGGCAAGTTTCGCGGCTAAATGCCCTAAATGCGGCTAAAGTAAACAATCTCTCAGAGCAGCTCCTCACAGTGAGAAGAGAGGGGCGGCGCCAGCAGAGCTCATTTGCATTTAAAGGACCAATCCCTTAGAATGGGGTGATTTTTGCAGAGCTGATTTTGACAAGGTAAAAAGGATGTTGTTTTACACAACCATTGAGAATTTTTAACCAAAGTATATTATAGACTTTTCATTAAGACCCTAAAGAATCATATCAACTTGTGGAAAATGGGCATCAGATGACTCCATTAAGTGATATTAAAAGGACTAACTCCGTACAGTCAAGCGGACGAGCCCAGAACACAATGCATTAAATAGACGTTTTCCTCCAGTAAAAAATAAAACGCAATGATATAAAAAGTATGTAGAGATTATTCTATATGTGAAAACGCGAATATACGTGGTGTTGTGTTTATTCTGGGCTCATAGGCTTGTCTGTAGTTGTTTTAATAATGAATAGAAGCATATTGAGTTTAGTCTTTATCATCTTAATCCGTTATGCCACATTATGCCATGTTTTGGGGAGGAAAACACTATAGCCTGCATATACATTATATTAATAAGCTGTATATTGAATGTGATCTTTTAATAGCACTATCTTAATACATTAAGCCATATTGTTAATGGTTTTCTACGGGAGGAAAACGCTTAACCAGAGTCTCCACTGGCAACATGCATGATTTGTGTGGAAATGGCCATTGCGAGTGACATTGTAATTTAATTTCTTTTTCTTGTCTTCACCACCTGGCTACTGCTGTAAAATGTTGAGAGATTCAGTTAAAAAATAAATAAATAAAATAAAATAAAAAGTGCAAGAGCATGTCTGCAGGCAGACCTTAAGAGTCAGCGTTCTGACAGAGAACATCTATTCCTCATAGTTCATCATCTGTGAACTATTCTGATTCAAATAAATGGGCTGGGCAAAAAAAAAAAAATGCAAGTCATCCTCAGACATGTTTACAAGTTTTTTGTAGGGTGTGAGTTGTTTTCTGCTTGTAAACAAGGCGCAGCATAGAAACAGAGTGCATTCAGGCCACGCCCACACCGGCGAAACAGTCCAACGCTCTCCATTGACTTTGTATTGTGGGAAGCTGCCTCTTTGTCATTCCTGACTCATAACAAAAAGAACAGAACAATGTCTAAAAGCTGCTATGTGACAATGTGTACAATAAACAAGTTTAAAAAAAAATCCAGAACTACTTTTTAATAAGCTGTCGACCAAAAAAAAGAGCGTTTAAGAACACAGATCACTGTGAATGTCAGGGTATTTCACCATGAGCCATTCAGTAAAAGGGCTTAAAAGGAAGGTAAGGAAAAAAAAGCACTGACATAGACCAATAAAATTTAGTTTCTCAATATATTTCCTCCTCTCAGGTCTACATAGGGTGGTGAAATAAGTTTCAGAAAGTATTCTCATAGCTTCATGTTACGGTTGAACCACTGATGTCACATGGACTATTTTATTGATGTCCTTACTACCTTTCTGAGCCATGAACGTGTCAGTTGTGTTGCTGTCTGTGCTGGGTCAGAAAGCTCTTGGATTTAATCAAAAATATCTTAATTTGTGTTCTGCAGATGAACGAAGGTCTTACGGGTTTGGAACGACATCAGGGCGAGTAATTAATGAGAGAATTTTCGATTTTGGCTGAACTCACTTTTTAAGATGTATTTTTTATAAATAAATTCAATTAATGTCTGATTTCAATTTCATTACTGTGTGAAAATATTCTTTACAAATACACTGCAAGACGGTGTACTCCACAGACCTTGGAAGTGCATGACAATCTCATGACTCCAGTTTCTGAACTAATAGCTTCCATCACGCCGTCTAGATGATCCTACTACAAACAAAGCTTTCAAAAACAAGCTGCTTCATGACATGCAAAGGTCTCTTTTATGAGCCGAAAAGAAAAAATGACTAGGATATCAGCACCTGGTGGTGTCATGCTCTCAAACACTCCAAAAAATAAAGTGCTCTTTAATGCCAGACAAAGGGGTTTAATATTAGGTTCACCACAGCTCACAATCACACAATATCTCCAGAATTATAGTCAGTTTCTGCATAGAATACAAGAAGGCCACTGATATGTTCACCAGCAGCAATGTCCAAAATTGAAGTTGGCTCTTAATCAACCAATTCTTAATTTCTTTATTTTATAACCAGGCAAAATATAATAATATTAATTTAAAAAAATTATATAGTGTGACAACCTAAATAACAAAATAAAGCTTCGAATATCATAAAAGAAAGATTGTTTTGTAAAAAAAAAAAAAGAAAAAAAGTTTTGATCATTGACAGTTGAGGTTGAACTTGGTCTGTATGGGGCTAGAATATAAGGCTACTTTAGTTTAATGACAGTTCTGAGAAATGTTAAAGAGATGAATCACAGAACGAGGAATAAACGGAGGAGGTAAAGCAAAGCAGCGTTTCAGCTGCAAGATAGACACTGAGGTAAAAGGATGTCAAAACTCTTCAGAAAGCTCTTTATTTCAGTCTGAATATGTTCAGCAGTTATTCTAAAACCGTAAAACTTGTTAGCTCTTCTCGTCGGTTCCTCCCTCCGTCCCTTTAACTGTATCACAGTGTGATTGCTTCCCCTTCATCTCCATTTTGCTTTATCTGAAACTCACCCACCACCCCAAAACTGTCACAGAGGAATAACATATCACTAAAGAAAACAAAATTAAGTAATTAGAAGTCCTTTCAGTCCCGGTATCTCCAACTCCAGAGTGCTTTATTAAAGCCAGTCACCGGGTGACGCTATCACTTTAGCCGCTGGACGATGACTGCGTTCAGCAGGTTGGCTTCCTTCAGTGTCTGGCTCTCGTCCGTCAGCTCCTTGTTGGGGAAGGTGGTCATGAGAACGAATTCGGTGGCAGCTAAAGCGGGGCGAGCGCTCGCCACAAACTGACGCACGTCAGACACCCTGTGATGGAGACAAGTCAGTTATGAGAAAGACTTTTATGCTGTAGGGATTTTTTCAAAGCATTTTCCTAATGTTTTTACCTATGGGTGTGGTTGAACTTCTGCACCAGCCGGCCTCCGTCGGCCAGTCTGATCTGGATGCTAGTGACAGGTTGAGAGCTGTCCACACTGATGGAAGCACTAGCCTCAGCTTCGCTGGCAGCCTGGTCCTGCGGGCTTCTCTGGAGCGACACCAACTCTGGAGTGGCGCTAAAGGAGATTAGTGTGAAATAAGGTAAGTGTGAAATATGCTTGCTGCGATAGTGTTGACGGTGATACTGGTGTGAGTTCGCAAAACCACTGCGGCCCCACCCCCACCGTTGTTTGGATTTTTTATAGTAGTAAAAGTCATTTAGCTCAGTTAGAGATCAGACAACACATTTAAAACTGATGCTCAGTGCAGTGTGCCAAAGGACAGTCACATCACAGATCAGATTTCATTTATCATGTGAAGAGAGTGAGTCGAGCTGACTGACAAGAAGAGAGAGGTGAGAAAGACAAGACGATGGCTGGAGAGTTTCGAAAAGGAAATGCAAAAGTGCCCGTTTTAAAAATATTTCGGATTTTGAAAAGCCTGTTGACTTCTGCCATGTATCTAAGGTGATAGTGGAAGTTTCCTATTTATTTGGTTCCACAGTGTTCGCTGATTTTTTATTTATTTATATTTATATCTTTTTTATAATTTTTATATTACATCAAGGTGTATGCCGTGCCTCCAAGCTTTCTTATTCGTTTGCTAATAAACGTTCTACGTTTCTTATTTATTTGGTTCCTCAGTGTTTACTGATTTTCAGTTTTGTATACCTATTTAAACTTTGTGTAAGTTATTTGTCATTTTATATTAGGCATATAACATGATGTACTTTTATTCAGTTCGTTAATAAAAGTTTGTTACGTTACAGCATGCTGCTAATTTAGAAGTGAAAGTGAAATGCGCACGATGCTTTACAAGCTATATAAAACCGAAGAAAGTGAGGAAAAGAGAAAGAGAAAACTAATCTAAAACTAATTGCCTGAAAGTGAAAGCAAAATGAAAGTGAAAGTGACAACGTATTGTCAAGTATCGTGACCCATACTCGAAATTTAACCCATCACGAGTGCACACACAGCAGTGAGAAGTGAACACAAACGCACACACACACCCGGAGCAGTGGGCAGCCATTGCTCCAGCGCCCGGGGATCAATTGGGGGTTCAGTGCCTTGCTCAAAGGCACTTCAGTCATGGTATTGAAGGTGGAAAAAGCACCATTTATTCACAATCCTCACCTTCAATTCCTGCTGGTGCGGGAATCAAACCAGCGACCTTTGCGTTACAAGTCCGACTCTCTAACCATTAGGCCATGACTGCCCTTGTAAAAAAAAAATGTGCATGGCACTTTTACAAACTATTTAAAAGCAAAGGACAGTGAGGAAAAGACAGACAACTCAGAAGAACTAAAAACAAACCACTGCTTGACACCAAATTGACACTAATTTGAAAGTGAAAGTAAAATACGCACGGCTCTTTTACCGAACGAAGGCAAAGAAAAGATGGAAAACTCAAAAGAACCTAAAACAAACAGTTGCTAGATGCTGAATTGCTGCTAAAAACTCAAACGACCCATGGTGATACTGGTATTACCGGTGTTAACACGTCGATAAACTGGTAGGAAAATTTTCTCACAGCCACAACCCTAGTGTGAAATAAGTTTGGCCACATGCAAATATTTCATTTATAATGATAAAGCAATATGAAGATAACAATGTATAATGAATTGCTGGAAATGCAAAGTAGCCAATCAATCTAAAAAATCTGCTATTTACCTAGTGCTACTTGATTTAAAAGAAAGATAACAAAACCGCAATATGGTTTATTGAGATTACTAAATTACAGAGGCTCTTATTTTAAAAAATAGATGCATCCTCTAAAACCTGTAACGAGAAGCCTTTATAAACCCTGCGGTTTTCTGTTAAAATAAAGCTGGATTAGTTTAACTTTTAAAAAATTAAGACATAATATTAGTAATATATCTTTTTTTGTAATAATTTAAAAATAAATGTAACTTTTTTTACACCATATTTTTGTTTTACAGTGAATTACAATAGTAATATTTCTACTTTAAAACTAAAGTAATAATATTACTTACTATTACTATAGTTATGGAAATAAAATTTAAAGTAAATAAAATTTGGGTCATATTCTGCAGCCCTACAAACAAGCACATCAAACCTGGAGCTTTTTTAAAAAATGTATATTAAATTGCAATCACAATTCTTTCACAAAAATGTGAATCCCGACTATTTTTCCTCCCTGCCCGTGTTTCCCAACAGCAAATACCCAGAACCAAAAACAAGTGACTAAAAGGGTGTATGGATTATACGCAATAGGCTATCGCCCCCTTGTGGTGAATGAGATACACTGTATCTAGAAAACATGGCTTAAAAAGTGCATATCATGTTCAAACTTGAGATGGACCCTGATCAACTAATTAACAACCAGTTAAAGTCAAATAAAAGCCAACAAGTCAGTGTTTTGATTATTTTGCTTTTAGGTTTAACATTTTCATTTATTTATTTCGATTATTGCAATTATGGTAAGAACATGTATATTCTATGCAATTGATTTGATAGAGAGAAGCAAGTAACATTTCTAGTTTTAACATTAATTGTTCTTTAGACATTCCACTTCAAAATAAAGAAACTATCATCTATATTGCAAAGTGACTCACATTTGGTTTGTGACCACTAAAAATGTAAAAGTACATGAACTTCTGGAGCCATACTGATATTCCAATATCTCTTGAACGGAATCATATAGGGCCTTAAAAAAAAGAAAACGGCAAAAGGAAAGTTTGTTAAGATGTAAAATCTAAAAGAGCATTAGGATATCTTCAATACTTCCTGAGTTGAAGGCATGCAAAATTTGGAGAACAAAAAAAAAAAAAAAAAACTTGAAAAGGGCTTTTTCCCATTTTTGAACTGGTGCCACTGGCATATATTTGCAACGAAGTCAACAGATTTTACTAATAGAGCTACCAATCTGTGTGCTGCCATTTTTCTAAAGACATTTTAATTCCCTGTAATTTGGCTCAGAATCTCAGGGGGAAATTGTCACCTTGACCCTCCTCTAAAAAAACATGGATTACTCAGTTAATACATAACCATGGCATTTAATTTTTTGGCTTTTCTTAATTTATACGTTTATCATTCTTCAGAAAAAAATATTGACAAAATCATCACATTTAAGCTGAGGAACATTGGTTGAGTTGACATATAATAATGTCTTTGTCAGGAATAAAGAAAAATATTATAGAACAGTTACACTACTGATGGTGTAAACAGACATCTCTTATCACTGTTAACCAAAAACAAATTAACCTTATAACTTTAGCAAAAAGGATGTCAAAGTACAAAAGGCTGTCATCGATTGGTTCATTCAGTTAATAAGTCTTCCTGTCCAACAACGAGGAACTAGCCAGATACATGCTTTAGCGTTAGTAATAGTGTAATTAAATACTTCAGCAGCCCTTAGCTCAGTGGCGAGCAGAAAATGAGAAGAATGAAGAAAGCGTTTTCCAACCTGCCAAGTTTCTGTCCTTCTCCAGTGAAGGCCTTGAAAACAGGTTTGGGTTTGGAAAAGTCTTCATCCCGATGGTCCTCCATGTCTAGGTTTACCTGCCCACCCCGGAAGCGCTGTCTCAATTCCAGAGGAATCTCCCTGAAGGCCAGAAAGGGGTTCTATCAAGTCTAATTTGACAACCAGTTAAAAGAGGACTTGACTAATAATGGTCAACCGATAAGGTTATTTAGACGGCCCAACACTAAAAATGTTTAAATATGTACAAAGAACACAACAAATAACGTCAGACTTGAGGAAGAACTATAGTTCAGTTAATTAATTGAAATTCACTTCTGTAAACTGCCAAAACAACCAAATATCAGTGAATGGATTCAGAGCTCACCCTCTGCGGATCGACTCCAGGAAGAGGGCGTTCGCAGGATCGCTGTAGTTCCTCAGCTCGCCATCATCAAGACTAAAGCCAGTCTTCCATAGCTTCAGCACAACATGCACCTGTTGGAACAGCACAAATCACTGCAGCAGATTTTTCTACGTCTCAATAGACTTCAGCCGTCACAAGGTAGTGACTCACATCTTGTACACTGCCAGATTGTCTCCTTTCTCCTACCACGTAAGTCGACTCCTCCTCTGGTGCTGCACCCAATCGATAGCCACCACCCCCAAACGGCTGTTGAATAAACAGACAGAGAAAAAATAGAGTGACTCCAAATCATGTGAGATATGAATATGCAATAAGCATGCATATTATCTTTATTATAATATGCAGTGTAGTTTATTTAGTGGGGAATCCACCTTGCTGGACTTGCTGGATTCCCCAGGTCCTTTGCCTGCTCTGTCAACAGGAACCGCCCCATGCTCCTTAGCGCCTTTAAACAAGTCCTCAACCAGCTCATTTGAGCTCTTCTTTTTTGGAGGACCAACAATCTGCTGCCCACTGCGTTCTGAGCCTCCAGCAAAGAACCTATGAGAGAAAAAGAATAAAATGAACGATAAAATGAAGCATTAAATGCCATTTGTGAGTAAAATTGGGATTAAAAGAGAGTAAAGGCAGAAGTGAGAGTATTTACACTAGCAGTCAAAAGTTTTTGAACAAGTCTCTTCTGCTCACCAAGCCTGTATTTATTTCATCCAAAATACAGCAAAAGCAGTGATGTTGTAAAATATTTTTACTATTTAAAACAACTACTTTCTATTTGAATATCTTTTAAAATGTAATTTATTCCTGTGATCAAAATTAAATTTTCAGCATCATTACTCCAGTCATCAGTGTCACAAGATCCTTCAGAAATCATTCGAATATGATGGTTCAAGAAACATTTTTTATTATTGGTATTGTTATTCATATTATTAGCATTATTTAAAACAGCTGAGTACATTTTTCAGCATTCTTTGATAGGTTACAAAAGATTTCTATTTCAGATAAATGCTGCAGCCAATCAGAATATTAGAATGATTTCTAAAGGATCATGAGACTGAAGCAATGATGCTAAAAATTCAGCTTTGACATCACAGGAAAAAATTACATCATAAAATATTTTCAAATAAAAAAAAAACCAGTTATTTTAAATAGTAAAAAATATTTCAAAATGTTACTGTTTTTGCTGTACTTATGGATCAAATAAATGCAGGCTTGGTGAGCAGAAGAGACTTCTTTAAAAACATTACAAATCTTACAGTTCAAAAACTTTTGACTGGTAGTGTATTGCATTATCTAGGTATAGAGAAAGTCTTGTATAGTGACATGCTATATTTGATCTAAAACTATTTATTTAACATTTTTAATACTGCTATAATCATCACACTTTTCTCATGACATTTTATTAATGAAAAGACTAAGTTGAATATTTCTATTTTTTAAATGGCTAAATGGTGATTAAAAATAGAGAAAAACATAAAAGACATGGTGTGCAGTCACAGGATCTAAAATATACAATTTCCTCAATCACATACATTTAAACAACAAATCTTGGTGCTGAATACAAAGTAAGTTAACGTACATGTAAATACCATCATTACATAAAAGTTAAATGAAAGTGATCATCTTTTCTTTCCTATCATGACATATACAAGGCAAACAACTTCTCAAACCTCTGGTTTGATAATTGCTTCAATCTCAAATTGTTTATGCAATCTACAGGTTTCTTATAATAAACCCTGCAATATTCTATTAAATTAATTTTATGCACAGACAAATAATTTATAACACTGCAATATTACAGAAAATATAAAATCATTCATAATATAATACAATTCCATAAAAAAAAAATGGGAATTTTCCATTTTGATTTCAGGGTGCTGTTATTAATCGGACAGGAATTCAGTACCTCTGGCCTTCTTCCTCACCACTGTCATCTTCATCCTCATGCATCAGATCTCTAAAGGACGTCACTCTGTGTTCACTGAAATCAAAAGACGTTACAGCCCAATGTTTTCAACTATATAGTTGATATTGCATAACTGAAGCTATAAACGTATGACTTATGTTACCTTGGCCCTGTGGATCGACTGACAGAGCCAGACTCTGGCTGAGGGAGGGTGGCAATATCATCATCTCCTCCATCTTCAAAGAAATTAGCTAAAGCAAGCTGAGAACGCAAAAGAAAGAGCTGTCAATTCATTTTACAGACACGCTCGCACTGTGATTCACAAAAACAAAACAAACCACCCACTATCTGCCTTCTGTGACAAGATAAACCAGATTAATCATGTCAACAAAATAACTAAATTTAACAAGTTTCGGAACGAAAAAAAAAATCAAAGCACGAATGTAAACATGAGGATCACTAGATGAGGCTAAAGCTGCTAGCTTAAGACTTGATTTCTATGTAAAATATACCGGCGCTGATTAAAAACCTCTCCATCAATGCGATACTGACAGCCCAATCCTGAAGCGTGAATCACACCACATATGATTAACCAGATAAACCAGTTTAAGACATTTCTGGTGATTTTAATCAAGAGTGACTTGCACATTTCGTTAGCCGGTTGTACAGTTCACTGGCTGCCAGAGGAGGCTTTAAGTCGACTGAATCCCCGGTTGCAGTGCTTGTGCTTCAAAGCATTATATGTCAGTGGTGAAGTGACCAGTGTGCTTCTGACCTGTAGGTCCCAGCCGGCTGACTCGAGGAAGAAACGGGCCCTCTCTTCATCAACATCAGTAACAGCGACGAATCCCCTCACAGCTTCTTCCCGCTCCGCCATTTTGTTGTGTCACGCTCAGGAAAGAGCCGACAGGAAACGGGGGAAACGAACGCTGAGTTCCGCTGTTTTGGAGCAAAAACTTCAGTGGAATTTTTCTGTTTTTTATTGCGTCGATGTTTTTGTTTAAATGGAATGTTTCATAATGACCTACAAATAGCAATAAATAAATAAAAAAATAATAATAAATAAATCAAACACGCATTGATTTGCAAATATTTAGCCTACGTAGTAGGCTACGTGTTGTCATAATTATTTTATGATGTACTTAAAACATATGTATAGTGCAGCTATAACTATTTTTGCCTTAGTACGTGTACAGAATTGGGAATTCAAAGAAAGATTTAGATATGTCGCGATCGTTCCCTTTATAATATTAGCCAGCAGATGGCACTACAGACCATATTGGTCACTCCTACTATGCAGTATATTTTCAGGTCCAAATCATGTGTGTTTTATGTTGTGTAAAATGTTATACTTACAGATCTTAAAGATAGAAATATTGGTTAATTTGTAATCAGTTCAGTTTTTTCTTGTGTCCTCAAGCTCACTTTAAATGCTGTTAGTTTAGTCTTAATGTATTAGTTGTTTTTTTCCAAATAATTTCTTTCAGTTAGATCAGATTACAGAAATCTTTTATGATATCAAAAAGTCAAATGATAGCTACAAAATATCAAAAAAATCTTCAGTTGACACTGTCATATAATCCCATGCTTCCTACATTTCGTAATGATATAACATAATAATATTTAAAATAATAATAGCACAGTATTTTATTATAATATGTGACCCTGGACCACGAAATCAGTCATAAGGGTCCATTTTTTGGAAATCGAGATTTATACATCATCTGAAAGCTGAATAAATAAGGTTTGAAAATGTGGAATGTGAGGGGGCAAAAAAAAATAAATAAATAATAAAAAAAAAAAATATTGAGAAAATCACCTTTAACGTCCTTAGCAATGCATATTACTAATCAAAAATTGAGTTTTGATATATTAACGGTGGGAAATTAACAAAATATCTTAATGGAGCATGATCTTTACTTAATATCCTAATGATCATTTTGACCTATACAATATATTTTTGGCTATTGCTACAAATATACCCATGAAACTTACGACAGGTTTTGTGGTCCAGGGTCAATATTTTCTCCAAACTAAAAACTGGGTTGTAAGATTGTTTTCACACGTGATTTCACACCGCAGAGCTTTTACACTCCATCAGACAATCACTTATTTATTGTGTGACCTGGATTTTTAAGTTTTTTTTTCCCCCTGTAATATCCATTCATTAGCAACTGCTGATTCAAAGGTTCCTAAACAGAGGCGAAATATGTGCTAAATTACTTCGGGAGGATCTTATTTATCAAATATTGTTTGTGGAGAGAAACTTGCAGATGCTTTGTTGTTTGTTTGCAAGTGCAGTGGCTTGTTTGATCTTCACAGATAATCAGGTTCTGGTACATGACTAAACACCAGAGCATTGCTGTCATCATTCACCCCCAAGCTTTCCTTTCCTATCACACTCACTGCAGCTGTTACAAGAGAGCAACATGCCCTCAAATGTAAGAGCCCTTTTTTTAATCAACTTGCAGGGCCTTAAGGGAAAACAATTCTAATTTTAAATGCATTATTCTTGCATGCTCTTATTGATTTAGAAAAGTGTGTCCTCTTTCTGCAATCAGACATACACTTGACACACGTCCCTTGTTCCGCATTAAAAAAAGAATTCAAGAACACTGACTGAAGAGATCATGCATAAAGTATGTCAAAATATGTCCAGTGTTCACTAATGAAATATGGTAAGCAACAGCTCTGTTTAAAACAGTTGCTGACAATGATAAACCGTGGGTGTGTTCAACCAGAAAGAAAGAGGAGAAAGAGGAAGAACCAGCCTTATCATGGGGAAACTAACACCGTCAACCTGGTGTGGGCCTCCAGTCACTGTTGTGTTAAAGGGCAGGGAAGTAGTTCACAACACACAATACAAAGAGCAGAGGCTATCGACCCTCAATTGCAGTAGGAAGAGCAGACAGACTGTATCCCAGGGCCAGAAAGAGGAAGAACGTTTTGCCAACATATCAAAATAACAGCAATTTCCTCACTGGGTGTGATACTAGAGAATACATACAGTACAAGTGTGAATTTGCAAAATTGCTATGCGCAATATGACTGAACTGAGACAGTGTATGTTATATTATGTACTTATATTATGTACTGCAAGCAAGTTATGATGATCATGAGTTTACAAGGAATTATTGTGCTTAAACACTTTCTTACTGACAGATTAGGAAAAGCATCAGAGAGGAAGACTAAGGTGTGGAACAGGACATTTGGGGTCAAAGGCTGCACCTGTTATGCTAAAAACCAAAAACTTCTATGTAACACAAGCACACATATATGCAGACTTTAGAGGACAAACACATATGTATTAATTTAATGTATTAAATATTTAAATGAATTTTAAGCTGCATGTCTGCTTTTAGAAAATTCGAAAATTTTATTTACATCTATATCTGTTGTGTCGGATGTTTATTTACAGCATAGTTTTTATGCAACTTCACCAATTAATCACTGTTTAGTAATGCATAAAAACAACTTATTTAGAAGTCATTCTCGCTTGTTTTTATGGAAGATCATTTCCGTCACATAAAAAAAAAAAAAAATCATGTTTTGATAAATTATTGTAATGACATAAAATGTCTAAATGATCATAAATAGTCTAAATTATGAGATACTAAGTCAAAATTATTAAATAAATGATACTAGGTTACAATTATGAGATAAAAGTACTAATTATGAGATACTAAATCATAATTATGTGATAAAAAGTCAAAAATAAGATATTAATTCAGTTATGAGACAAAAAGTCAAAATATGAGATACTAAGACAAAATTATGAGAGGGCTGGCAAATGATTAATTGTGATTAATCTCATACAAAATAAAAGTTTGAGTTTGCCTAATATATGTGTGTGTACTGTTATATATTTAAGAAATATTTACAAGTATATGCATTTATTATAATTTTTATAGAATTTATATTATATATAAATAAAAATATTTTGTACAAAAATAACATATTTCTCTTAAATATATACATTAATTTGTGTGTATTTATATATACTCAAAACTTTTATTTTGTATGCGATTAATCGTTAAAATAAATATAATGTATAATCTCATAAATATAATTATGAGATTATAAATTTAAAATTATGAGATACTAAGTGACAATTACGAGATAAAAATTGAAATTCATAATGTGTCATAAAAAGTCAAAAATACGAGATACTAAATTGGTTATAAGACAAAAAGTCAAAATATGAGATACTAAAGCAAAAGTATGAAATAAATTAAATATGAGATACTAAGGCATAATTATTAGATTATAAATGTAAAATGATGACATGCTAAATTACAGTTACAAAATAAAAGTAGAAATTATGAGATACTAAGTCCTAATTATGTCATAAAAAGTCCAAAATATGATACTAAATTGGCTATAAGATAAAAAGTCAAAATAATAGATACTAAGTCTTAATTTTGAAATAAAGTATAATAATTAAATATGAGATACTAAGGCATAATTATGAGATTAAAAAATAAATATGAGATGCTAAATCATAATTATGAGATTATACATTTAAAATTATACTAAGGTGCAATTATGCCATAAAAAAGTCAAAATATGAGATACTAAGTCATAATTATGACATAAAAAGTAAACATGAGATTCCAAATCATAATTATGAGATTATACATTAAAAATTATGAGATACTAAGTTACAGTTCCGAGATAAAAGTAGAAATTATGAGATACTAAGTCATACTTATGTCGTAAAAGTCAAAAATATGAGATCCTAAATTTGTTATGAGATACAAGTCAAAACACGAGATACTAAGATTAGGTAAATATAAGATACCAAGTCATAATTATGAAATAAAAAGTAAATATGAGATACTAAGTGAAAATATTCTCATTAAATGTGAGAAAATTTTCTAATTCTAACATAAAGACTATGGCATGCAGTCCCCCCCCATACATACTCAAAAAATATTTTAATTCTATTAATCAACATTATTCATCTCAGTTACAATATCAAGGAGAGTAATTGACAGTTCTGATTTTGTCACAATGATCCAACCCAGTTGACAAGTGAAAATGTCTTTGCCTAACTACTCACAGTACATGTTCCAAAGAAACATCTGTCTTTTAATCTTTAATCTAGTTTACTATTTTATGTCCAAACAGAGAAGTGGATCTATTCAGTGAGATGATATATACTGTATATATAGAGGGATGGGGGTGATTAAACAAATGAGAGAACAATATTTACGTGTATCAGTTTCTGTGCTGATAAGGTCATAATGCATCTCTCTTCTGGGTGGGGTCTTAATGGGCAACCTGTTTTTGTGAATTAAGCCTCATTTACCACTTTCTAACAGTCATTTGATAAATAATTGCACCACTGTTGTGCAGATAGCATCTCTTGTCCACCCCTACAGCTGAAACTGAATGCCTGACCTTTGACCCATGAGCCTATCACGGGCTTATAGCTTCCAAACAGAACTCACTGTTTACTTCCTCTCCAATGATGGTCATCTTTACTAATTGATTCCCATTGGCACTACAGATGCATGGGCAAAATCGTGAATGATATCCTATCCTATCCATAGTAATATGTAAAATTTGGATGGCAAAGACAAGGGAAATGGTTCCGTAATTACAAAGATAACAAATTATACTGTTATACAAATTAGTTTAATCTTAATTTACATCAATGGACACTTCTGTTTACTCAGCAAGGCCGCTTTCCTGTACTATCTGTTCCTCTCCCAGGATTAGCTCTGTTTGTATGGAGCTCTATAGCACTTCACAGGGTTAGATGTGAAGATAAAGTTTGGATCAACAGGAAGAGCTCTGCTCGTAGACCGGAGAGCCATGAGATTATAGTCCCATCTCTTGCCTTCTTTCCCATTACAGCCATGTTTTACAACACTTTTCCATTTTTCGCTATTGTAATCGTCAATCACATATATCTCTTTTCACTCTTATCTCTTGATTCTTACAAATACTGTTTCTTTTTTGGCATTAATGGTTTCATGAAGAACCTTCATCATCTGTGGAAACTTTTGCACAAAATGTTCTAGTAGAAAAATGTTCTTTTAAGAACTGACCACTGAAAGATTCTTTGAGGAACCAACTGTGGTCCTTCTATGGCATTGTTGAGAAGAAAACACATTTTGGAACCTTTATTTTTAAGAGTGTGCTGTGAAGAACATTTTAAATATCTAAAGAATGTTTTTCCACTCTAAAGAACCTTTTGTGCATTTGAAAAGTGCCATGGATTTGACGGTTCTATCTTGGAACCATGGATGCCAATCAAGAACTGTTATTTGTAAGAATGCTCTCTCTGTTGGGTGTGTGTGTGGAATAGCATCGCAAACGCCCCTCTCTATGACCTTCCATTCTTCGCTCTGACAGATTAATCAGAGTTCAACTATACCACTGCTAGCTTCACTCGTCCTGACCTCCTCCCCTCCCTCCTGTCCATCCATTTCACTCTTGCCCCTCCCATTTTCCATAAATAAGCTCAGTGTTGGCTGTCAATCCACCTGTATGTATGCATGGATGGACTCAAAGCGGCTTCGCTCCACTATGTTCTGAACATTGAGTCCTGTTTCACAGTGGAGATCACAGGAGGAACATCAAACTGGAGAACCTCCCAGAGTGAAATCATATCTTCTCGGAAAATGAGAAGAAGACTCATGGTGTGTGACCCGCCCTGCTATTACAAGAGCCCACAGTGTTCAAAAGCAGCAGAGAACAGAGGCATACAGGTTATAAAGCAGAGAGGACAGATTGATCACCCTCTTGACAGAGTGAGAGTAGTAAATCTAGTGTGAGCACACCAGCAGTGTAACTCTATCTATATTTAGTCCGCTCTAACAAGAGGCCTCTTTTATATCAACCTGTCGAAACCACTGTTAAAACAGTGCCAATACTGCAAAATATAACATTAAAAAGTCTATAAATCACGTTTTTCTAAAGAAACCTGTCCAACACTGACACCAGCAGGTAAAGTTGCATCAGGAGTCTGCTTTTCTCTCGCCTCCCCTGAGCCCACTGAGATTTAACAGACGCCCTAAAGCATGCAGTGAGTTTGGTGGGGGGTAATAGACCGATTTGGGTAGACATCACAGTTACGTCACTTGCACGCACGCATTGTGGTGGCAGAAAAACACTGGTAACAAGTGGAGGAAAATGAGTAAAATCCATGGATTAAGACAAAATAAAGGACTGTTGTGCCTTTGGATGTCAGAATGCAAATAATTTTTATAGAATACTGTCATCAAAGACATTTGAAGCTAAACGCAGACATTTAAATGGGCAGACTAACTGATGAAACCTGCCATGATTACTCTAGTTTTAAAGTGTAAATTTGATTTAAACTTTAGGTGTACATAATATTCACATGTGCAATTCATAAGAGACATTATATTAGCCGTACAGATACAGCATGAAATGGTACTATTTAAACCTATGACATTTTACATTTACCTATTTTATGTTACAATTCTGACTTTTTCTTTCAAATGCAAGTTTATATCTCGTATTTCGGACTTCTTAATGTGATTTAACTCAAGAAAAGCGAGTTTGTCAATTCTGAGGGGAAATAGCCAGAAATGTGGGATATAAACTCATGATTCTGAGCCGAGGGAAAAGAGACAATGACAAAATCATTTTGCTTATCAGAACTGTGAGATATAAACTTGGAATTGTGAGAATAAAGTCACAATTTTGAAATATAAATTTTTTATTCTATTGCTTCCATAGACCGCTACTTGAAAAACTATTTTCTGCCACCAGATAAGCTCCGCCCATACAAAAAGAAAAACGTAACGTCAAATAAGACATAAAATGGCTTGAAAACATGATCTGAGGGTGTTTTTAGTCAGCTTGGTGAAATTTAAAGTAAACCTCTGTGTCTGTGACCAGTTTTTACCGAGCTTAATAACTGATTATCCGAAAAATTCAAAAATAGTTTTTGAACCATTAAAAGTAATAGATGAACATGTTCACAAATAAAATATATTGTTTAAATCGTTACTGCCCTGAATTATTATTTTTGAATAACAATTTAAATATAAAATGCTTAAAAACACTAACTTACTAAGATTCATACTTGCCTTTAATAAATAGAATATTAATTACATTGTTAATCTACAAATACAAAATAGAATGGGTTTTTTTTTCTAATAGTGTAAGTAATATTTAACCAAGAAAATGTGTCTGGGACATAAATTTACATTTGATTTAAAAAAATATCTATGTATGTATCTATCTATCTATCTATCTATCTATCTATCTATCTATCTATTCTCTTAAAATGATCTTAAAATTCCTATAAGAAATTTAAATTCTCTTAATGTAAAATGTCATAAAATAGTTATAATTATTTAGTTCTCTAAAAATTAGTAAATTAAGAAATTATTAAGAAAAATCTATCCATCATAAATAGAAAAAAAAAAAAAAACTAAAAAAAAAGAGACCAAAATTACACAACTGTTGACATACATTCAGAGTATAGAGCTATAATATAAATCTGGATAATAGATTGTATGTTTTTAGAAGTATTTGATGGCTACGTACACCAGTTTGATGAGTTCATACCGAAACTGCTCATTTATAATTTTTTTTATAACATTTAAAATTTCCATTTTGGCAAATCTGAGCACAGTTTGAGACAGTGTTTATATAACTGCAATTACTGGCATTTTTTCTCAGGAGACTTATGCAAAAGTATGTAAAGTAAAATAAAGTAAAGTAAAGTAAAGACTTGCTCTTCATTCAGTCCTACTGTCTAAGACAAACAACAGAGACATTAAAGAAATCTAATTCACTATTTTTCTATCCTGTTGGTACAGACAGAAGGTGAAAGGGAAACAGCCATTACATCCTGTTAGAATAGGTGTGACATTTCCACACTTCATCCTGTATTTATTCAAGCAATCAACAATTAGTCAGAGTCTGTGAATGTTTTTATGACACAATTAGCGCAACAAACCTCTTAAGCCAGACAATGAAAGTGTGTGTTCATCACACAAAATGACAGAAATTGACAAACCCATACCAAAATGTGTGTGCAGGTCTAGTGGCTTTTATGCCTGTCTTTACAGCCTGCTATCACAGCATCATCAGATCTTCTCTCGGACACTAAGACTCCATACATCAGGATCTTCAGCTCAGCATTCCTCCTCCAGACACCCAGGCAATGGCCTCTCATGCTCACTAATATAGTGAGAGGAGGGAAGTCGCCATGGCAACCAATAAGGACCTCATCTGGCCGGATAGACGTCTGGGTTGCGCCAGTAAATGAATGCCCAGGATATCAGTGAACATTTGGCTGCTCTGTGACCCATGTGTGTGCATATGTGAGTATATGTAGGTTAAATGATGTGTGAGGGGGAGGGGACTGTATTTAATAGCGCTGATGGGATGAATCGGAATTGTGTTTCTGTTGTTGGAGTCAAATGAAGCGTTTATGTGACACGTGCTATTTATTGTAACTGATCTTGCATATTTGGTGCATATTTGAACTGCAAGAGATGCTTTAAAATGAGAGGAAAGACATTTTAATGTTACAAATCAAATAAATGCTGTTCTTTTAAACTTGTTTTTTTAATCCAAATAATATTAAGCTGTTTTCACATTGATGAAACATCAAATGTTTCTTAATCAGCATATTAGAATGATTTCAGAAGGATCATGTGACACTAAAGACTGGAGTAATGATGCTGACAATTCAGCTTTGCATCAAAGGAATGAAATGCATTTTAAAATATATGAAAACAGAAACAGTTATTTTAAATTGTAATAATATTTCACAACATTACTGTTTTAACTGTATCAAATAAATGCAACCTTGGTGAACAGAAAAAACATTTTTAAAAAAGGCTTTCTGACCACAAACTTTTGAACAGTAGTATATGTGATTAAGAAACATCATGTATTCATGTATTCATGAGGAGAGAAAGGAGGGGATCAGAACTGAACACAGCTGCACTTCAACAGCTGTAATCAACACTCATACTATTACCGTGACTTAGGAACGTTGTGGGAACAACAGGTGCACAGGATCTGGAAGAAATGTGAGAGCTACAATGCAGACTTGTGAATTTCTTAGAAAAGGAGAGAGATGGAAGAAAGCCAGCAGTGTGCATTTTAAGACTAAATTCATCCCTGTAACAAGCACACGCATGCAGCTGCTGTAATGGGAAACTCACACACTGTCCAAGTGACCATTGGAAAAGCAGGGCTGCATTGCACAAATCAAATCAACTTCACCTCATAAATATATGTTCGGCCATGTTGTTTAGGAAGCTGGCAGGACTGATGGTCAGGATAGGGGCTTACCACAGAGCCGCTTGTAAATTGCCACAATACATCCAGGCTGGAAATATAAACACAATGAGAAAAACCACAGGTTATTTTTCTCAAATATGAAAGGGTTGCATGGGTAAAAACACATCTAAAAACTTTTCCTAAAGGAAGTCTGTTCTCATACAATATAGCCATGGACTAGTGGATGCAGCACACTAGTTCATTTATGTAAGTGAGGATAGCAAAATAAAGTAAACTGTGACATATTATACCCAAAAATTCTTCATACAGTGGACTATCAGTAAAACTAATAAAAATTTGGGACCAAAGATTATTTAGACACTTTGTATGTAACAAAGTATTGATAGTTGTGTAAATATTGTCATACTAACGGTTGTCTGAATTTTTGGTTGATTGTAATTTATTACATACCTTTCTATCAACGTTATCTGACATTATCAAGGTGAACTTGTTCTGACACAGTTTAACTCTGAGTTCTTGTCATCTTTTATTAGCATTTTTAAAACTGTAGCAAATAAACTGATAATGTGAGAAATGTTGAAGGTGTCTGAATTAATTTTGGTTTAACTATATACTGTATGAGAAAAACATTAACTATTATATTGTAAACACAACATTATATTTTCAATAAATAAATAAATAAACAACACCAAACAAATACAAAATAAAATATGTGGAAATCTTTAATTTGTATAATGCGTATCTTTAAAAAAAAATGTTATCTATCATCATCTATAATCTAAAACACACAAAATAAAATTTAACTTTTCACAAAAAAAATGTAAGTATTTTCACGTTAACACTTGCTTACAATCATTTTTAAAATTTATTTCACAAAAATATTTTTTAAGGCATTTAAGCACATATGAAAAAAGACATTACATATTTTTAGATTTTTTGGAAAATCTATGTTTACCATAGAAAAATTATGATTTTTAACACTTATGACAATTATAGCGCCACCTATGGTCTGAGCATGATAAAACATTGCATGCTTGTTTAGAATGACATGTTGCATGTAATCTAGTTTCATTAAGTTTCGGGTTTTCGTTTAGGACTTATAGGCTTTTAGGTATATTTGGGCAGGCCCCTTTTGTAAACGACCCCATTATGGCTACCCAAAGGGTCAAGTGCAGCATTTTTTTTGACAATTATTAATCTAGAGAGTCCAGAGAATTGTACTTCACTGCAGTGGTTTTATCGAGGTTGAGCAAAAAATCCTAGGACTAGTTTGCAAAAGTATTTTTTATTTTATTTTTTTAACATAATAGAGAATGTTTATGGGTGATTTGACTGACAGCACCTTTTACAGACCTTTAGGGCCATCAGTCGAACATGCCTACCGAAGTTCAGTCTCTGTTAGCCTTGTCTAATAGGTGCTCAAAATTGACCAATGTTTTTTAAGATATGCAAATGTCCTCCTAGACACTGTTGACAAAGACACAGTTTTCAAGTAGATCAAGCTACGTCTACATTAATCCAGATACATATAAAACTGAGTTTTCATTTTAAAATGCTCTTCATCCACATTAGCGTTTTCAAGCTTCTTCCAAAAGTTTGTCATCCACACGTTTTCACAGTCCAGACTACAACACGAAAACAGCGTTTTCAAATTTATCCACTTTGGAGAGCGTTTTCAAAAAAGCTCAGTTTTCACCATCCCAGTGTGAACGGACGGCCAAAACATATACGTTTTCAAACAAAAATGTATTAGTGTGGACATGGCCTCAGACTAAAAGGTGCGTAGTTATAGTCATTTTTAATTTTTTTCCCTGTTATAGCGCCACCAAGTGGCCAAACTCCACATTTTTTTTTTACTGTGACCTCAGATTGAGCTCTTACATACGTGTTCTGAGTTTGATGAAAATATCTCTTTCCATTCAAGAGTTATAGGTGTTTTAGTAAACGTGCCTTCACCCCTTACGAATGTTTTGGTGTACCGTCACCAAGTTCAACTTTTTTTTCCTTATTGATATTGACTCTCAGAGAATCTTTCTGCACTGGTTTGGTTTCAATTGGGTGAAAAACCCAGGACTAGTTTGAAAAACAGTAGGTTTTTCCAAAATACCCAGTGACTAATGGTTTAGAAGTTATACACGTTTTCATATTTTTTTGTAGCACCACTGTCAGGATGATTGGGACGAGCCTTGGTGATGTTGTAGACAGTGTAAGTACTACCATCCCAGTAGGCACTGGATGTCAATATAATGTCAGGTTGACGTTGGACCCCAGTGCTGATCAGAAGTTGCATTTTGGTTGAGAATGAAAATAGGGTTAACGTCAGTATTCAACGTCAATTTGACATTGGATTTTGATTACACAACGTAAAAACAACAGCTGACGTTGGTGTTGAACATCAAATTAACGTTGATATTAGTCGTTGAATTGACAGAATTGTTGTGTGCCTGCTGGGATCCCTCCAAGTTTAAAGTCTCTATGACTTATGGCTTGATCTTCCCAGTCAGTTTTAGCTGGAGAATGCTGATCCTTAGCCATTCTAACAATTACAGTAGGGTTTCAGCGCTATGCGCATATATCCCTAATAAACCATTTGTAAAAATAAAAAATAAAAAAATTAGAGAGACTTTTTGCAATGACATTTAACCACCAGGTCCTTTGCTTCTCATTGTATTTAATGTACTTAGTCTTAATTTGACTAGATCAAATGTTTTGTGTTTCGTTTTTAGTTTGAAGGGTTTTGTTGAATGCTTTTTGATATTCTCTGTATTCTCTGTTCTTCTCTTTGTGTTCCAACAAAGCACATCACAGCTCAAAAGAAAACATAGACGCTTCTTTTATGCCATTCAACACACTTTTAGTTACAAACTTTCAAGATTACAGTCTAAAACTATTCAACATCCTTGTCCACATATCATTCTCTGCCCTCATTTAAGACACAAAAACTGCCACAAAACAGTTGTCCTCTCTCTCCCTCCCCACTGGTCTTTGTTATCAGACAGGAAGTGGCAGCGAGTGGCATCCTGTCCCAGTTCCATGCCAAAGGATAATGACGTCGACAGCAAGAAAGGGACAACTTTTAATGAAATATTCAAAAGACTCTAGCTCACCCGAATGCACCTTCAATTTTTCATAAGGCGTAATGCGCCTGTATACTTTGTCTGTGAGGTATGTATACTTGTGTGCAGATAGTATTTCTTCTTCCAATTCCAAACATATACACGTACATCATTTTAGTCACACTAAACGAGGCTGTATTATATACTGCAGTGTCTAAGCTCCGCTACTTTATGTGAGGGAACATGAAACATATAATTTACATTCCCTGAACAGCCACAATCTCCCAAAACATGTCTGTCTGAACGGGACAGTAACCGGCATGACAGATATGCAGCTGTGACCGGCCGCAAACTACATCAAAACAATTCAACTGAAACCAGCAGGAGACAGAAACGATTCGCTAGTCTGACGCTAGTAGCTAATCCATAAGTGAGGTAAACTTTGGCGTACGTTGTTGCGTTTTCAGACAAATGCACAAATTATAAACCATATACAAACCAATATAACATGGTTTTGTACTGAACCACAGTGATTCAGAACAGAACAGGAGCTGACTAAACAATAACACAGTTGCACCGTTATTGCATGTGCTGGGAGGCTCAGATAAACTCCCAGCATGAAAGACGCAGGGAGGACGGGTGTGAGAGGAGAGGTGAGGAGTCGGAGGGGGAAGCTTCATTATCAAGGCCCCAGAAACGCAGCACCCTGAGTAGGGCAGACGCAGCATGCCGTTTCAAACAGAGTCAGGTCTGATGTAAGGTGATCCGGAGATTAGATCACCTTTACCGGAGCAATCTGCGTCACGGCTCTGAAGGGCTTCAGGTGAGTCAGAGGACAGGTCAGGTCGTCTTGGACAAGATTGAGCGTAATGTGCGCAGGGTGGGCCGCAGGTGCCTGGGGCGAGTAATAAAAATGACAGCGCACAAAATCAAGAGATGAAAAGAACCTGCGTGATATTATCCTGCGCTACACGCACGAGATGAGTAATGCGACAAGCAAGGACGCATTAGACAACAACAAGCAGTTTGCGCTGGTGAAATTCCACACCTCTCCTCTGTTTCTGCCTCCGGTTACACTGCAAATATCTACTCCTCTCTCTCTCCTCGCTCTTTCATTTTGCATGTTCAACAGCTCTTATGAAAACACTTACACAATTTCTAACATGACTTCATTGCTCTCATAGATATGAGACAGTCTATTTTGAATGTTTGCATAAAGTTTTAAATATCCAAGTCCCAGTCTATAAATATATAGTGTTTTCACGACACGTCATAAATCTGCCATATTGGCAGCGCTGAACGCAAACAATGCCACTGAACTGAACAAAACTTGAATATTTTGCTGATTACTGCTGCTGAAAATGGTCAGTTATTGTCATGTTTTGGCTGTACTTATCTGTTGGACCGGGAAACACATTTGGAGTACTATAGGCTGCCAAAAGTTAAAACAAATCAAGGAGAAGAGTGCAAAAAAACTGTCTGAGGAACAAAAGGCGTTTGTGGTTGAACCAGGATTTTCAGGGCAATAATCTTGACAACATTCATGTTTGTTCTTATCATTTCCGGTCAGGTAGGTGCAATATTAGGCTAAAATCTTAATTAATACTGCTTGTATGTATCTTTACCACCTCTTAACTGTAGTTTGTCAAAATATTGTGCCCTTTCCTGCTTACTAAGTTCTTCTACGTGTTTTTTCCATGGTTTAGACAGCATAAATTAGCAGAACAATACATTCAGTAGTACATTAACCCTGCAATCCATGCTGTTATTTACATCTGAGTATCGCCAGTATGGCTGAGCATCTGGCTAACTGACCAAATCGTGACTTAAGTGCAAACCTTCTATATATACACACATCTAATTATTATTGCCATTATCATTAATTAAACCTATTACAATTGACCCTTCAACGGAGTTTGATTTACAGGTGATCTTTCAATCATGATGCCGTTCATTCATGTTATTTTGTGCGTAGTAAAGAGGAAGTGATGATCGGTTCAAGTGCTGCTTCAACTGAGCCAATCTGTCACGACACATTAAAGAGCCACAAAATGGCATTTATTGTTTTATTTTCTTAAAAAATAACAATATTTAAAAGCTAAAACTTTGTTTCATACCAAAAGTAGCCTGCTCTTTCTTGTCTGTCAGCGCGTTGTCAGTGTTCTCCTTGCTCTGTTATGTATTTTTCAGAATATGTGACCCTAGACCACAAAACGAGTCATAACGGTCAGTTTTTTGAAACTGAGATTTATACATCATCTGAAAGCTGAATAAGTTAGCTTTCCATTGATGTATGGTTTGTTAGGATAGGACAATATTTGATACAGCTAATTATAGGAAATGGACTCTTTCCTATTTAATCACAGTAGGGGAAGATTCTTTCTACATAATATATTTGATACAACTAAAAAATCTGGAATCTTAGGGTGCAAAAAGTCTAAATACTGAGGAAATCGCCTTTAAAGTTGTCCAAAGAAGTTCTTAGCAATGCACATTACTCATCAAAAATTATGTTTTGAAATATTTATGCTATGAAATTTGCACAATATCTTCATAGAACATGATCTTTACGTAATATCCTAATAATTTTTCGCATAAAAGAAAAATATAGATAATTTTGATCTATGGAATGTATTTTTGGCTACTGCTACAAATATACCTGTGCTACTTAAGACTGGTTTTATGGTCCAGGGTCACATAACAAAGACAGTCAACAGTAACAAAGGGGGGCGGGTCTTTGCAAAGGGTCAACTAAAATTGACAAAATAAAATTTACCAAATGCCACATTAATGTCTCTAAATATTGTTCAGAAATCATCACAATTACTTTATTTTCAAACCAGTGTTAATTTCGACATGCATTTTTGATTTAGTTGTAGTCTTTATCTTGAGACAAAAATGCTTAAGAGTCTTAGTCACATTTTAGTAATTTTAGTCTTTTAAAGTTTTAGTCGACAAAAAGTCATTGCAATTTTGTTAACTTTTAGTCATTACTTTTTGTCAAACTGCAGTTATCAACCGTCACAAAGTCGGTCTCTGTGGCTCCCTCCGTTCCCAGCCAGCGGGAACCCTCACCTGAGTTCTAGTCACTACATTTCCCACAATCCCTACCTGGGGCTACTTCCGGTTCCGGGTCCCTCCGGTTCACTTCCTGTTTGTCGGCCATTTCAGCGCGCTGCGCTGGCTATTCCCCGCGAAGTTTTGTTAGTCATGCTATCAATCCTGAGCGTTTATCTATCGGACTGCTTACCCGTTGCCAACCGGACTTCTTACCGTGTGTGTGAATCTTTGCTGCCTGCCCTTCATCGACCCCCGCTATTCTATCGGACTAACCCCTTTGATCGCCGCCAGCCCCGACCTATTGCATGGACTCTGACTACCCCTTTTGCTTTGCCTACACCACACCTGTCCGCTGTTGTTGACCTAAGCCTGCCGATTACGTTTGTGTCTAAAATAAAGTTGTTGCAAATGGATCCCACATCTCCGGATTCTTCCATGACTGCGTCACAGAAAACTTTGCCAGCTACGGATCCAGCGACAACAAGTCAGATCGCGTCAGAGGTTTCCGCTCAAGCATCTGTGCTCACTCGACACCAGCAACAATTGGAACACCTCTCTGCGCTAACGGAACAGCTAGTTCGAGCTGTACAAGGACTGCAGGCCGCCACGCCTCCCGTCTCACCGCCGGCTTCCAACCCGCCTGCAGCGGCCGCGGCAGTTACCGCGAGCCCTCGACTAGCGTTTCCAGAAAAATTTGACGGCACGCCATCCAAGTGTAAGGGATTCCTCCTCCAGTGCACCCTGTTCGTTAACCAACAACCAAACCTGTACCCGACAGATGAGAGTAAGATCTCCTTTATCTGTTCTCTTCTTACCGGGAGGGCATTAGAGTGGGCTACTGCTGTTTGGGATTTGGGACGGCCCGTTTTCCCCTCGTTTGCTACATTTCTCCAAAGTTTCAAGGCCGTATTTCAACCCAACCCAGAGAGCAGCGAGGCTGGAGAGCTGATTGTGGCATTAAAACAGGGCCGGCGCACGGCTGCCGACTACGCATTGGATTTTCGCACATTGGCGGCACAGAGTGGCTGGAATGATGGACCCCTCAAACTCCATTATCGAAAGGGACTTAATCCAGACCTCCAGGTAGAGCTCGCCTGTCGTGATGAAAACCTATCACTTAATCAGTACATCGACCTCTCAATCCGCGTTGACAACGTCATGCGCGCCCGAAAGCCTGCTCGAACTTACATACCCTTGCCCCTGTCTCAACCGTCCACCATGACCACCCCTGAACCCATGCAGCTAGGAGCAACCAAGCTCACCGTGGAGGAAAGAGAGCGTCGAATCAAGAACAATCTCTGCTTATACTGCGGACAACCAGGTCATCTCCGAGCCACCTGTCCCACTCGACCACCTCGTCCATCCACCTCGGTGAGTTCTGACCATGTCTCTCTCAACCAATGTGAAGTTCCTGTGATTCTTAAAACCAAAGACATTTCGATTAATACCACAGCACTAATTGACTCCGGCGCTGCAGGAAACTTCATCGACAGAGACTTTGTTGCAACTAACTGCCTGCCTGTTCTTTCTTGCGTTTCGCCCGTAGCAGTGGCCGCCCTCGATGGGAGACCATTAGGAACAGGAAGAGTCGAGCACACCACCGACGACCTCACTCTCTGCCTCGAACCCCATCATCAAGAGTCCATCCGTTTCTTCATAATCACCTCCCCCCGGACACCACTCATCCTAGGATACCCATGGCTCAACCAACACGAGCCCGTTATCTCCTGGTCTTCAGGAACCATCGCTCACTGGTCTCCACGTTGTACGCAGCACCTTCACCAGCCGAACCTCCAAGTAGCTCCCACACCAGAGCCAACCAGACTCAGGGAATCCATACCGGCCGAATATCACGATCTCCTTGAGGCCTTCAGTACCACTAAAGCCACCCAACTACCACCTCACCGGCCAGGGGATTGCGCCATTGACCTACTTCCAGGATCTATCCCTCCCCGAGGACGCATCTTCCCTCTCTCTCAGCCCGAATCGGAGGCCATGAGTCAATACATCAAGGAGGAGCTCGCCAAGGGCTTCATTCGACCATCAACCTCTCCAGCCTCGGCTGGATTCTTCTTCGTTAAGAAGAAAGAGGGAGGACTGCGCCCATGTATTGATTACCGTGCCCTTAACGACATCACGGTCAAATACCGCTATCCTTTACCGCTAGTCCCTCCAGCCCTAGAACAACTCCGTGCCGCCAAGATCTACACCAAGCTCGATTTACGATCTGCATACAACCTCATCAGAATCCGGGAGGGGGATGAATGGAAGACGGCCTTTTCCACAACTACTGGGCACTACGAGTACCGGGTAATGCCCTTCGGCCTGGCCAATAGTCCTTCCTACTTTCAGGCCTTCGTCAATGACGTCTTCAGAGACATGTTGAACCGTTGGGTCATCGTCTATATAGATGATATACTGATCTTCTCCAACTCGTACTCAGAGCACGTCCAGCACGTCCGGGCGGTCCTTCAACGCCTCATAAAGCATCAACTGTACGCTAAGGAAGAAAAATGTGAGTTCCATCAAGAACGAATCACCTTCCTCGGCTACGTGATCAGCCCGGAGGGGGTCGCCATGGATGAGACCAAGGTAAACGCAGTTCGTAACTGGCCACGCCCTAAAACCCTTAAGGAATTACAGCACTTTCTGGGCTTCTCAAACTTCTATCGCCGGTTTATCCGTAACTTCAGCACTGTGGCAGCTCCACTCTCCTCCATGATCAAGCAAGGCAACACGCGCCTCACCTGGACACCCCTCGCCACTCAGGCCTACGACGAACTCCGACAGAGATTCACCACTGCACCTATCCTGCACCACCCAGACCCCAACCTTCCCTTCCTCGTCGAGGTGGATGCTTCCAGTACCGGTGTGGGGGCAGTACTCTCCCAGCGTCAGGGTCAGCCCCTCAAGACCTTCCCTTGTGCTTATTTCTCCCACAAGCTCAGCCCAGCAGAACGGAACTACGATGTAGGCAACAGGGAGCTTTTGGCAATCAAGCTCGCTCTGGAGGAGTGGCGGCACTGGCTAGAGGGCGCACGACATCCCTTCACAATTCTAACCGATCACAGGAATCTGGAATATATCCGCACTGCCAGGGTTCTCAACCACCGTCAGGCCAGATGGGCATTATTCTTTACCAGGTTCCACTTCGACATAACGTATCGGCCTGGCTCACAGAACACGAAGGCGGACGCTCTGTCACGAATTCATGAGCCCGAACACTCTGCAGCTCCACCAGAAACCATCATTCCCACTTCCGTCATCCTGGCCCCTGTCGCTTGGGACATAATGACTGAGATCACTGAGAGTCATGCCCAGGACCCTCCTCCAGGTGATTGCCCAGCGAACCTAACTTATGTTCCGGCACATCTACGCACCCGAGTCCTTTCGGAGGTCCACTCCAACCCCAGCTCCGGTCACCCTGGGATTGAGGCCACCATCGACCTGCTCCGCAACCGTTTCTGGTGGCAATCCATGCGCCCTGACACTATCACATTCATTAAGAGATGTTCTGTGTGCAATACCTCCAAGGTCCCCCGTCAATTGCCTGCTGGCCTTCTGCAGCCTCTCCCAGTACCTAACCGCCCATGGTCGCACATAGCTGTGGACTTCATCACCGATCTCCCTGCCTCCAACGGTCTGACTACCATCCTCTCGGTTGTTGATAGATTCTCCAAGGGTTGTCGATTTATCCCATTTCCCAAACTGCCCACCGCCATGGAGACCGCCGAAGCCCTCTGCAACTCCGTCTTTCGTTTCTACGGACTTCCGGAAGACATTGTATCAGACCGAGGCCCCCAGTTCACCTCTCGTTTATGGACCAGTTTCTTCCGCCTGTTGGGGGTAAATGTGAGTCTTACTTCAGGATATCACCCACAGGCCAATGGGCAGGTCGAAAGGCTAAATCAGGAGTTGACCAGGTTTCTACGCTCTTACTGTCAGGACCACCAGGAAGACTGGAGTCGCTTCCTCCTATGGGCCGAATATGCCCAGAATTCCATACGGAAACCATCCACCAACCTAACACCCTTTCAGTGCACTCTCGGATACCAGCCTCCACTGTTTCCTTGGTCCGGGGAACCCTCTGATCTACCTGCCGTCAACTCCTGGTTTCAGCGGAGCGAGGAGACCTGGAACCGAGCCCATGTCCACCTGCAACGGGCCGTGCGTCGTACACAGACTCAAGCTGACCGACGACGCCGGGTTGGGCCCTCCTACGAGCCAGGCCAGTGGGTGTGGCTCTCCACCCGGGACCTGCGCCTTCGTCTTCCCTGCAAGAAACTCAGTCCCAGGTACGTGGGTCCTTTCAAAATCATCCGCCAAATAACTCCTGTGTCATTCAAACTTGAACTCCCACCTGAATACCGTATCTCACCCACCTTTCATATGTCTTTGTTAAAGCCCGCTGGTCGCCCGGAAGGAGGGGAGAGCCTAGAGGGGACCACTCCGCAGGGACCTGCCCCCCCTGATCATCGATGGCGAGGAGGTCTATCGAGTCAGCACCATTCTGGACTCCCGGCGCCGGAGGGGTCGTCTGCAATACTTGGTCGACTGGGAGGACTACGGCCCCGAGGAGAGGTCATGGGTGCCCGCCGAGGACATCCTCGATCCTGCTCTCACCGCCGACTTTCATGCATCGCACCCAGCTCGACCAGCACCCCGCGGAAGGGGTAGACCCCGGCGCCGGTTACCTCCTCGTGCCAGGAGGCCTTCGCAGGGGGGGGGCTCTGTCACAAGGTCAGTCTCTGTGGCTCCCTCCGTTCCCAGCCAGCGGGAACCCTCACCTGAGTTCTAGTCACTACATTTCCCACAATCCCGTACCTGGGGCTACTTCCGGTTCCGGGTCCCTCCGGTTCACTTCCTGTTTGTCGGCCATTTCAGCGCGCTGCGCTGGCTATTCCCCGCGAAGTTTTGTTAGTCATGCTATCAATCCTGAGCGTTTATCTATCGGACTGCTTACCCGTTGCCAACCGGACTTCTTACCGTGTGTGTGAATCTTTGCTGCCTGCCCTTCATCGACCCCCGCTATTCTATCGGACTAACCCCTTTGATCGCCGCCAGCCCCGACCTATTGCATGGACTCTGACTACCCCTTTTGCTTTGCCTACACCACACCTGTCCGCTGTTGTTGACCTAAGCCTGCCGATTACGTTTGTGTCTAAAATAAAGTTGTTGCAAATGGATCCCACATCTCCGGATTCTTCCATGACTGCGTCACATCAACATTTATTTTGGTAGCTATTTTATAGTCTTCAAACAAAAATAGTCATTGATTCTTCTCTCTTTAGACCAAATCAATTAGGCCTAAGCTTATGAGAAATTTGAATCAAGAATTGAATTTGGAAAAACTGGAATAAATGATGACAATTTTTATTTCTGGGTAGAGATACAAATTAAACTCATTCTTCATATACAGTAGGTTTACTTACCATGTATACATTTATTTAACATCTTTTATTGGTTAACATCAATGATTAATTAGGTTGTCCCTTTAAAACGTAAGACATGCATGTAATACTGACACACATTCAGTTTTCACCCACCTGTTTACGTTCACTTAAGCCATAACTGACTGTATTTACGTGAGATACTCAACACAATAGACATGTGGACTACTGTGTGTGTATTTGAGCACTGAGAACTGATCGCATGCTGTATGAAAAACGAAGAAGTGGAGTATGCATGAGAGAGAGCACTTCTATCAGCGTTATTCCGCCTATCCCGCCTTCACTAACTTTAAGTTAATCGACAAGGAATTGTGACTTTGAAAAAAAACGAGATGTCTGGTCACCTTTCCCTAATCCTTCGGGTGTTAAGGCCATTGTTTCAGATCGCTAGTTTGCATTTTGAAGCCTATCTGCGGCTTTCATACGGAGACTAGATATGCAAAGGCCTCTTATGATCCAATGACAGGGACACACATTTTGAAAGACAAGTTAATAAAGACTAAAGTTAATTTAGTCTATAGGATGTATTTTAAATGTCCGATAGTCCTCAAATAACATTCTCGTCCCGTCTCGTCTTAGTCACAGAAAAAATGTTCGTTAACGAATATTTTTCATTGTCATCTTTGTTGACGAAATTAACACTTTCAAACAGGCATAGTTTTGTGTTTTTCTTAACTCCTAAAGGGGTCATGACATGGATTTTTTCATTATCTTAATATGTTTCTTAAGGATTATTTATAATGATTTTTAACACACAAAAAAACCCTGAATAAATATGTGGAAAAATTATTTTCAACCCTCACTCTGACCCTCTGTCTAAAACGACCTGTTTTAAGGGGGTGGGTCCTTTAAGGCTTGTTAGTAATCGGCCACTGTTATGATTGGCTAACATCACTGCATAGGAAACAGTATCAACGCCCTGCCCCCTTGCTACTGCATGTGAGTGTTTTGACAACATGATCAAAATAAAACGGTAATTTCCAGACAAAGCATTATGAAATAATTTACTTACAGTTTGTGATGCAGCTGCAGTCAGATCTAGTACTGCTTCATCTTTTGACTAATGTTTCTTTGTGAACTCTCCATGCCTCGTTTACAAAACAAAATGCTCCGGACATGATCCGGGATGCCATTAAATATAAACTATCCACTTGTTCCTTATGCCTGGTTGCTTCTGATATCTATACAAAGACGACTGTTTAAACTGCAAACGAGCTGTTGAAACGTGTCAAAGCAAACATTCTTTTACTCCATTTGTCCTATTGACAACAGACTCAAGCGTGTGGACTGTGTCAGACAGTGAAGGCGTATCTATTTACTGTATCCAGTGTAGACAAGGTAGCGGCAGTGAGTTTTGAATTTTGACCCGACAGTCGCATTCAACATATTCAAGTGTCAGCCGTTAAGCGACTGACCGTCAGAGGGCGGAGCCTATGGTGAGACGATGACTATTTGTTGATGTGTTGCTCTGGAGGCAGTGTTTATGCACATTTTTGTGCATGGGTGACGTCACCCTGACACCTTGGATCCAAACGAGCAGTTTTTAGAGCTTGAGTAAATAAATGCTTTATTTACAATGAGCAATTTGATCGCTCATGTCGTTATCCCCGTAGTGGCTGGTAAAAAAATAATTAAACAAATTAAAATTTTATAGAAAGAAATATTTTCCCTTATATTTATAATATATAAGCTTGGGCCTTAATATGTGAAAATACAGCCTGTAACTGTCTTTTATATTTTCTAAAGTTGATCCATGCCAAGGTTGTCATTGGTGGTCTGTGGCATCAAATAATTTGAACCCTTGCTATTGTCTTTTTCAACAAATACAGTATCTACAGGACTCAGAGATCAGACTGCACTCGGGAACTGAGTTACAAAAACAAGAAACAACCCAAACAAAGGATCCTCTGAGTGTTGTGAGCCTCCTCCACTGAAACAGTCATGAAAAACTTCTCTGTGGAGCTACAGCTGACCTTAAGACACAAACTGCAGACTCAACATGCTGTGTGATCACACGTCAGCGACGAAGGCGGTGGGAGTAAAGCTGACGACAGATAAATGAAGACCTTAAACCCCCCACACACAATTAGGTACTAGCACAGCTGATAGATAGTGCCTAAACCACAACAAACGCCTCATGTTATTTCAGACCCTTCCTGTCTCTACCCACATTACTTCTGACGCACATCTCATTATGATGAAATACCTACAACAGTCAAAGGAGTGAGGGCGTGTGGTTCCACAAGGATGCAGTCAGGGTTAAAAATTATGCAAAATGAGAGTAAAAATGTTTTTTTGGAAATACTGTTCAACTTTAAAATAATACATGATTTAAAATTATAGTTTTTAGCCAGCTGCAACAAACCCCATAAGTTAAGAAAAACTTTAGTAATAATTTATTAACAATAACTTATGTGTATGTTTTTAATAGATGTGCATTGTTTTGCTGCTTTTCCAGCTTCTCACACAAGTTTAAAAAACGTTCAGGTTTTAAAAAGTGCCTTAAGACCCTTCTTTTCCTTATTCTCTCAGAACTTCCAAGTTTAAGAACAGTCTGCTAACATATAATTTCATAATTTATGTTTAAAACAACCCAGTGGGCTAATTCCAAAAGCAGCCCAAAAGTTGTGCATAAGATTTACACATTGGCATTAATCACAGTGACCTCTTTAGCTCATATTCAAAGCTTTTGTAAATCCTTAAGTATTTTTCATCCACACTTTTCTAGCTCTGTGTTTGTGAGCCTTCTCCACCCCTCAGTGAACCAAGAGGAGGTTCCCCAAGGCTCTGTGGCAGGGGGTCGTAGGATTAGGTCTTGTTCAGGTAGAATAAGAGGCTCTGAACCATAGAACCAGCAAAGCTAGACTGATTGACAGGACAAACAGGCAGCTGCAGGGAAGCTGTTTCACTCTAATCTCAGGTCTGACTTCAGTTTTGATAAACATTCTGTAGAATCAGATAGTTTTAAACCTAGTGAGCTGCCTGTAGGATCCCACAGTGCATTGTGATGAGCTCAGGGCAAAAATAGATAGGGGATGAGGCGAGAGAAATCCGCACATACACCAGCAGTCAAAAGTTTTTGAACAGTACGATTTTTAATGTTTTTAAAGATGTCTCTTCTGCTCACCAGGACTGCATTTACTTGATCCAAAACACAGCAAAAGCAGTAATATTGTGAAATATTTTTACTATTTGAAATAACAGCTTTCTATTTGAATATATTTTCAAATGTAACTTATTCCTGTGAACAAAGCTTAATATTCAGCATCATTACTCCAGTCTTCAGTGTCACATGATCCTTCAGAAATCATTCTTTTGCTAAAGCTTTTGTAACATTATAGAAATTCTTACTCTTATGGTTTAAATTGATCAGATTTCTATTTTTGATAAATTATAAATGCTATTCTTCTGAACTTTCTTTTCATCAAAGAAACCTGAAAAAAAATTATACTCAGCTGTGTTCATAATAGAATACGTAATAGAAATGTTTTTTTGAGCAGCCAATCAGAATATTAGAATGAATTCTGAAGGATCATGTAACTGGAGTAGTGATACTAAAAATTTAGCTTTGAAATCACAGGAATAAATTACATTTTAAAATATATTCAAATAGAAAGCAGTTACTTTAAACACCAAAAATATTTAAATTTTTTTTATTTTGGATCAAATAAATGCAGGCTTGGTGAGCAAAAGAGACTTCTAAAAAACATTAAACATTTTACTGTTCAAAAGCGTTTGACTGGTAGTGTATATTTTATTTAATATTTTTAAAAATAGATAAAAACAGCTAATTGTAACAAAAAAAAAAAAAAAAGACACTTTTATCCAATATTTATGTGTCCTATGTTTCGACTTGTTAAAGTTTTGCACCATTACCAAGTCAAATTGCTTGAGATAGGTCATATTAATGTGGCAAAGTGATATTTGCTTATGCTAAAGGGCTAGTTCACCCCAAAAAAACAAAAATTTTGTCATTGATTTCACACCCTCATGTCGTTCCAAACCCATAAGATCTTTGTTCATCTTCGGGAACACAAATTCTGATATTTTTGATGAAATCTGAGAGCTTTCTGATCCTGCATAGACAGCAACACAACTAGACACAGCTACAAGTCCTTGGGGTACTTTAACACTGTTTTCGGCAGGTTGTTTTTGAAGTTTGCGGGTTGAACCGACCCCAATAACTATATTTAGCCCCTGAAATATGAATTTACCAGGGGCACCCTGACAAAAAAACGTGTATTTTATCTCCCGGAATGCAGTTAAAAGGGGGAACCACCTCAAAATGTGATTGGGCTAGTTTTGAATAGCAATTGGGTAGGTTTTGTTGTGAAAACCTGGCAACCCTGCATGTTCAAGGCCCAGAAAGGTAGTAAGAACATCTTTAAAGTAGTCCATGTGACATCAGTGGTTCAGCCTTAATTTTATTAAGCTATGAGAATACTGCGCAAAATAAAAACAAAACAAACAAAAATAACGGCTTCATTCAACAAATTCTTCTCTTCCGTGTCAGTCTTTGTGTTCACAAGAGTATGACAATGCATTCGTTCCAAAGATGATTTGCTCACATGCTTCTCTTAGGAAGTAAATGTGTGTGTCTAAGTGTGAGTGTTGTGCAGCCCTATTTTCGTGTTCAGTGCTGTACTTCACATTTTCTGCTTGCACAATCTCACTTCACAGTGATAAACCTTGCCCATGTTACAAAGTAGTACATTTTTCATGAGTACTGCATGTGAAGGTCACCAAACAGCGAGACAGGAGAATTATCAAGGGAACTGAAGTTAGGTCACAACCTTTAAAACAGTATATTACAGACCCCCGTGCTAGATTTTTCTGAACTTAGCCCAATCCTGTACCGACAGCTTTTACAAATCAGACAGATACACTTGCACACATGCAAAAAGTATGTCAAGACAGAAATAGAACATTTCCAATCTGCCAAAAGACAAACACTCGTGCTTCCTATGAGCATGCAGTGCATCCTTATAGACAAACTAGTGAACACTCCTCCTATTATTCTTCCTGGCTGCCTATGATGGCTCTAAATTAAAAGAAAATTATATACAATTTATTCTGAACTAAAACAGCGACTCTTGTTTGAATGCATTGTAAGGAGAGCCCACCTGCAGTTATCAAGACAAATGAAAACTGTAAGAACAAGAAACAGTCTTTCTGTGCGCACATTGTGCTCAGCCTCAACCACAGATTTCCTCCGACTGTAAGATCTCATGCCTACTCAAACGACCCAGTTTGGAGACATTGCCTTTGAGACATTACTGTTTCTTTTTGAAGACAGCTTGAGCTGCACAGCATGACATCCCCATTAGAGAGAGAGAAAGCGTAGGAGAAATAAAAAGAAAATAAAGCCATTACCAAACCAGTGCAAAAAAAAGTATATTAATATACAGTTGATAAAATGAAATAGGCCTACTTTAAAATGTATTTTATTGGCATGCAAAATTGCCAGTGTAAATTTGCTTAAAATGTGCATAATCTACAAAATAGCATCAGTTTGCTCAGAGAGAACAATAAGATCTGTGGAAGTCTTTTCTTCGCTTGTCTCTTCTGGTTTTAGGAACCAAGCTATCTTGTGCATATGAAAAAATATATAACAGTAAGATCAAAGAGACTGAAACGTTTAGACACTGGCAAAAAGATATGATATGTAGGTTAAATAAGGTTTAGCGAAATGCCAGGGTACAGAATTGCAACCAGTGACATTTCTCAGTATATGTGCAAGTATATGAATCTCTACGTATGAATCACTGCCTGCTAACTTGAAAGTCATTTGTGTTTTTATGTCTGAAAATTTTCACCCACACCTCAGGCTCAGGAGTGTGAGAGCGAGCGAGAGAAAGATTTCCATTACTGAGATCTAAACTGAGAAAGAGGGAGCGAGAGAAGCGGCATCTAAAAGTTGCAGGCGCATCATAGCTCTCTTTACGCGCATTAGTGGGAGCCAAAAGTGGGCTAGATTTTGCATTTTTAATTAGAGAAGGGATTTACTATCTGTAAGAATCCTCTGCTGAGTGAATGGAAAGGGAAGTGAGAAGACCAGAGAAAGAAGAGTTTCTGATGATGCTGTTGTTTGTGTGCCCTCAATACTGTATCTCTAGATGTGCATGTTTTTTTCTGTCCTGCCCCCCTTCTTTGTAATTTTTAATTTCTTCCAGCTGGCTCTAGATGGCTTTCTAGATGAGGTTTGGAGACATATCTTACTGTCAGTGCATGATCTAATAGGTCTGTGTGTTTGGCTCTGTCCTCAGGTTCCCACACAGTAGATAAACTGTAGGGACAAACTACATCACACAGCTGTTGATGTCACAGTCCAGAAATTACATCTGCAGCAGTTAACAACAACAAGAACCATATGAAGAATATTCCAGGTTCAGTACAAGTTAAACTCAGATCGACAGCATTTGTGGCACGTTGATTATCACAAGAATTAATATTCACTTTTTAAAAGCAAAAGTCCGGGTTACAGCAATGTATCATAAGTGAATGTGGCCAATGCATAAATGTCAAAATAATCTTTACCGCTTTTCACACCCCGCTTTTAACCTCGGGTAAAGAAATGTTTACACTTGAATCTTAGAAGCGGGATATCATGGCCTTTTACCTGGGGTTATGAAACCTGCTTCGAAAAATGGTTAGCAGCACTTTGGCGGTGTTAATTCTGTACTGTGGTGAAATGAAGCGGTGTTACACCGCGTCTGCACTGAATGCGGCAAACCAACCATTAAAACATAATTTGAACTTTGTGTCAGCATGTCATAAATAGAATGAGGCATCAGTTTACTGTTGGGAATTTGTTGTGTCGCTGCGCCACACCGCACCCAATGTAGACAACATTACTGATTATAATGGGTTCTATTGTCTGTTGTCGTGTCGCACTGTGCCATTCGCATCCGGTGTAGTCATGGTGTTAGGGTAAGGCACACCGAACGGGCGGCCGAAGAATTATCGCTGAGGAAAGCTGACTGTGGCATCGCCTTGCATCGGTGCAAAAAAAGCTGCACTAGAACACACCAGACAGACTACAGCCGATGGCCATCATTTTACAACAAAACAATTAAAAACAAGTTATAATGTTTTTTATAACTTTTGTTTTTATAACTCTTTTGTTCGACAACAGGTTTAGAAAGGCTTATCATTGCATGTCATTAGAATGAAAGATGCTCTGCGTGTGCTGCTTTTTCAAATATAAGCGGGGAAGCGTTTCCTCATTTCAGCACGTGAAATCGTGGGCACACATAAAGCTAATTCCGAGAGAAATAAAACAAGGAAGTTATTTAAATGCAAAACCGAAAAACCGCAACTCACAAGCACATATTGAAAAGTGGATGTTGTACTGAACATTTCAATATTATATTGGGAATTGTGACATCCCTAATAATTACTGTTTTTGCATTGTTGTAAGGGGTAGGTTTAGGTTTAGGGTTGGGGTCGGTGTAAATGTTAACAAAACACAATCTAATATGTGGAAAATGTAATTTATTGTTAGTTTCTGGCCACAGCTGTATCAGACACATTTTATGTGATGTTGATTTTGTATGCGTCACTGCTGTACTGAATTGAAATGTCCATTGAGTGGCAATATCACTCTAATGCTCTGTGAAGTTTAAAAATAACGTACCAAGTGAATGTGGCGTAAAAGCACAATCGCATGCATGCAATTTTAGCTTGGTTTTCGATTCTCATCTTTCAGCTCTTTTATCACGAGTCATGTTTTTCACAGGATTCGTACCCAAAGACTTCACATCCAAGTCCAATTCCGTGCTGGCTGAGCTATCAGGCAAGCTTGTTACATCCAGTGTTCTTACAATCTGTGCTACCCTGTCATGTACACCTACTCCAACCCTAAACCTACCCTTAAAAATACAGTGTTGGTAGCATAATCTGATGGGTAGCATTATTTGTCAGAACACCGCTGTAATCGTAACTGTGTACAAAAATGATTACATGTGCTTGCGGTTTTACCGGCTCTAGTGTTCATTTCTGTTGGAAACTGCAGTGATATGAATTGGTACGTTTTTCGCGCCTCGCGAAAAAGTTCCCACAGGTTTTCGTCATAAGATCAGGTTGCTTTATCCACCTTATTTTTCCCATAAGAGTGGGTGTGGCCATTTGTAAAATTTATGAGTCCGGCTTCCAGTCACATCCGCAGTCCAGCTATATTTAGCAATGTAAAACAGCTCATTTTGCTGGTTGATATTGCAAATTGTTTCTTACCATATTATTTCAATGTATTATCGTAATTATGAACACACTGGTTTGTAGTGCAACAGTTTTACCGTTTACTGCACGTTGTTATTCTTCTCATTATTTCCCCATAGCGGCTAATAAACTGGAAGTCTCGCCCATATAGGCTTACTTTTGCATTGAAGAATAAGGTAGATAGTCCGAAAAGTCCATTCGAACTTTAATAGGTAGACGCACAATGCTACTACAGCCGTTGCAAACAGGTTGCATACTGCGTTCATCCAATCACTGACACTGCAAATATGCAAATAAGAATGTTAAAGGAACACTCCACTTTTTTTGAAAATAGGCTCATTTTCCAACTCCAATTTAAAATTTGACTCTTCTGTAGTTACATTGTGTACTAAGAACAACGGAAAATGAAAAGTTGCGATTTCTAGGTTGATATGGCTAGGAACTATACTCTCATTCCGGCGTAATAATCAAGAAACTCTGCTGCCGTACCATGGGTGCAGCATGCGCAATGATATTACGCAGCACCTGAAAATAGTCTGTAACTACAGAAGAGTCATGTTTTTACATAGAAAAAATATTGAAACTCTTGTGTCATTTTTGAGCAAAATGCTAATGGTCTAATCGGATTCAATGATCTATGCTAAGCTATGCTAAAAGTGATGAATGGGTGAATCGGCTGAATGGATTCGAAAACGGTAAAACTCAACTGTTTAACTCTAGGGGAGTTGGAAAATGAGCCTATTTTCAAAAAAAGTGGAGTGTTCCTTTAACCTGGGATTTAGGAATGTGCAGTGTTATAGCCCCAGGACACAGCAGACCAGCGGTTGGCCGTTCAGCGATGTCGGATGTTTCTTGAGTGTCGGTCAACACTTTTTTCGGTGTGTTCCTTATTATTGGCTCTAGTTGGATGCCATCAGCTGTTTTTGAATGAATCTGCATGTTGAATCAGTGGTGGAGCTCTTTCGCGAGAAAGAGAACTCTGACTGACTATTCATTTTAGCGAATGAGCACACAAAAAAAAAAAAAAAAAAAAACGGAACTGACTAAAGCAAATCGATGACAAAGTAAAGAGGGAACTCACAGATGCTGCTTGCTTTCTATACCCACAGTTCTAGCTCTTCTGGTTTGCGCACATGCTAGTTGGCCATCAGCTGTAGTCTGTCCGGTGTGTTCTAGTTCAACTAGTTCTAGTTTGCAGGCAATACAAAGTGATGCCAGTTGGCTTTCCTTGATGCTAGTTCTTTGGCATCAGTTTAGTGTGCCTCTACCCTTAAATGTAAGCTGATGAATACCCAGGATTAATTGTTAACCCATCATATCAAGTACACTAAATCCTGGACACATAACCACTTAAATGACAAAGTGAGGATTAACTAAAATAAATAGACAACATTTAATTAGTGCTTTGTTAAATCTTTCCAATTATTTCAAGTAATTCCCCTTTATTAATATGCCCAAAACATAAAACAACAAACAGACATGAGACAAGCAAAACTACTTTCCTTTCCAAAGTGATAAAGGAAAGGTTTTTGGGCGCACACATAAACAGACTCAGAGATTCAAACAGGAACCAGACAAACAGTCTAGCTCTTATCTACCAAAACACCTGCTGTCAGCTGGGACCTAGTGTCATTTCACAGAATGATGCAAAGACGACTAGGAGTTGGGCTGAATTGTGTGTATCTGTTCTTGAGTGAGGGAATGGTAAAGTTTATAAGGTACAGATGAGGTAATGAATATCCAGAGAAAAGAAGAAAGAGGAATTGAGCCATGAAATAAATAGGTAGAGGCAACGAAGCAAGTGAAATAAAGATAAAAATATTTTGAAAAATAAAATGCTGACTGTGCATTTTTACCTTTACTCAGTACTAAACTTGTACAGTAAATTTTAGATTAAAAACTGTAATTTCCAAAAAAAACTGCCCTTTTCTGCATGACATTTAACAGTATTATACTGCAAAATGACATGAAATGCACAATAAAGAGGTTTTTACCACAGCATTTTTACAGTATTTTACAGCATTAAAATTTCAATCATTATTTACAGTGTAACCATAAATGCATTGCATTGAGAAACTGAACTGAAGGGAGGGTGTCAGAGAGAGAGGAAGCAACATCACATGACCTGGTTTATTAGTCAGAGTTTATGCCTAATCAAGTGCTGCTCATCCATCAGGGTCATGAGCCATTGATCTGTTGAGTCTGGTTATTGTAGAGATGGAGAAATGACCAACTGACACATATCTGACTTTCTGTGAAGGCTCTGTTTTGATTGGTTTTGGAATTTAAATGGTTTGAATCATTCATGATTATTTACAGGCTTGGATGTAGATTTTTCTAACATAAAATGGATGTAGATTTTGCTAACATAAAATGTGGCTTGTTTAAAGAATAGCCGTTACGATGTTGCACGTGTTGCGCAAATATGTAAAACGGCTGTTGGTTTATCCCATGAAGACCACATGAACTCACTGATCTCAACTGCTAGCCTGAAATAATGAATAACCATACAGTCAAGGTCTTTACATGGGGCTGTATATTTTTAAGGCACGTTTTACAACTTACAGCAAGAAAAGCAAAACAATTAGGTCAAAGTCCAGATAAACATGGCCTTCACCTCATTGGCTAAGCCCACTTTATCTCATGGGTTTAAGCCCAGAGCAGACAGACATAAGAATGCACTACATTTCCTGAAAAACTTTACCAAGATAGCAGCCATGTCTCTCTTCCACAATATACTGCTTCTTACAAACAATAAAGCCAAAGAAGCAACATTTACTGCCTGGGGCATGACTGTCAAGCTACTCTTATCCAACAAGGCTGCAATTACAGTTTTCCGCTAGTCTTTATAATCAGCTCTCATAGAATATAATATATGTCTGTTGACTGAGATAGACCATTTAAATTAAAGCCCTCTCCTGGCTACATTTAAATCAATTCATGTCCCAGTAAATTGGCAGATTATTGTTGAAGTAGAAAAAGTTTAAAAAGTGAAACAAAAAAAGAGTTATAGAGGTTTAGGTTTATGAAAATGCTTTATGATGCTTTATCTAAACAAGTTGTGTTGCAAATTTGAGGTTGATATCTTAAAAAATGAGCTTTCAGTAAAATTTTGTTTGGGCGCAGAACCAGATTTTCCTCATTAGGAATTAAATTTTAAAGCCTTGCCAAGAGAATGAAAGCCTGTTAACAAAAATGGCATCATTTTACAGTTAAATGGCACTGCGATTAAAAATGGCAGTTTTAATGGGTTTCAATGGGGACATTTTTGTCCTTAAGGTCCTGAGAGGAACAATTCTGTGTATCTAGTGCATAAAAATTTGAAGCTTGGAAGCACAGAGTTAAGTTTGGTCTCATTTTAAAGAAGACTCATGGCAAAGTTTAAAAAGTAAAACCAAAAATAGAGGCTTAAGTTTATGAAAATGCTTTATGAAAAATATTTTATATAAAATATATATTTTGTGAAATATGTTGAACTTTAAAACTACTAGAAAATCAAAGCCATAAATCTAAACAAGTTGTGTTCCAAATTTGAGGTTGATATCTCAAAAAATGTGCTTTCAGGAAGATTTTGTTTGGGCACAGTACCAAATTTTCCCCATGAGATGGCAGCAAAACTCCACTGGTGCACACAGTGGTTCGATTTGTGATTTGCAGTAGTTTTTCTCTCTCAAATATTACAAGCTCACACAATTTTTCTTATGACACGCATACAAACCACACTCCGACATCCATACCAACACACCCACACAATTATAGATACATTATTTATCCAGTTGGCTCTATAATATGCAGACGCAGAAAACAGAAATAAAGCGAGTATTTGCTTTATTGGCCAAAACTAAAATAATGGCACCATCTGGTAAAGATGCAGTTTTAATGGGGACATTTTTATCTTTTAAGGTCCCGAGAGGCACTATTTTGTGTACCTAGTGCAAAATAGATTTATTAAGGGAAATGGGGGTGAAATAGTAAAATTTCAATAAAAATACACACCTGTGCCAAAATGTATGCAGCTGGCAATAACACAGGCAAAATGATTGAAAAAATGAAAAACAAAAAAAACAAAACCTGAAACATACAAAAATGTCCAAAAGGTTGACAAGGGTTAAAATGTAATAATCACTTAAATCTAGCTTGCGCCAACTGGTAGTACATGGAAGCCTTTCTGGGCAGATGACTTAGGAAGTTACGAATGCGAACGTGCCGGGTAGAGATAGGTAAACACAGCACCAGTCACAAATTATTTAAGTTCAAAATGAGGATTTGTAAAGAAAAATTTTGGAGGATTTTGATATAAACCAAGAAGAGACTGGTTTTCCTTTGCTAAAGTCAGGAAACTTTGCTTCCTTTGCTCCTGGAAACAAACGTTGGTTTTCACGAGGCTCACCGTGAAGTGTTGCTTCATTGTTTCATAGTATTGTTTCATTTTTGTACATCCAGGCACACATATTGGCCGGATGCAATGCAAAATGCCCGCTGAGTGAACTGACTTTACTTGAGAGGGATAAATGCTTAATAGGTCAAAGTTTATTCCCACCATTAGTATTTTCTGATGCTTAAGTCTGGCCATAACTGAGATAGATCTGTACAGCTTATCTCCCTGACTTCAGCTGCTGACAGTCTGCTCTCTAAGCAGATGAGTAGTGAGGGTTAAGTGGCTTCAGCTCAACAAAGAATGAGGCTGATGAGAGCAGACTAACCAATACTCATTGCACATCCAATTTGAAGCACAGGGCAGATGGGACTGTGTATGTGTTTCTAATCAGCTTACGACCACATATCCACCCAGACCGCCTGTGAGGGAGCCCATGGGTCAGGCAGTGACATACATTGGCGGCTGCTGTGCTGTGTAGTTTACATCAACACACACCACATGTCCTGCACAGTAAATATATATATAATTGCAAAAAAAAAATAAAATAAAAGGGAAAGATTTTGCATTAAAACTCATCTTGTATTCCCCAATAACACAACACTAACTCACTAATGTCTCATTCACCCTCCTGTGAAGTCAAAACAGAGATTTCTCATTTTGGTCACCTTTTCATTCTTTCATATGATTCTTATTATGTAAAAAACTAAAACAAAATTCAATAATGGTGACAAATCAACAAAACTCAAAAGTAAAATTCTTAACATCAGCTAGCAAAGATGACAAAAACAACATCAGCATAAACAGCTAGTAAACAGTAAAAAAAAATAAGCCTATAAAGCTAACGGCATAATTTATTCATGCTGCAGTAAATGAAAGGTACATCAACACTGCAAATTCAGCAACAGTGTTCAAAGTACATTTGGGAGACCGTTGTTTGTCTAACTTGCTTTATAGATTCAAAGCAATTCACATTTCTCATCTGCAATTTAAAAAGCCTCCGGATAAAATATAATTCCTTCTTTTATGGCCTCACTGGTGCAATCCCCAAAAAGTTACTACACACTAGTCTAATTGCTCCTATGTGTTTAATATGTGATCCCATTGTAATATCTAGTGAAAGCAGGAGAGCAATGAGCAATTTAATCTGATTACTACAGCATAATGCAGTTAGTTATGAAACTATAACTAAACAAATTCTTCTTATTATCTAGAAGTGAAAATTAAAATACATTGCTGGAGGCTCACAGGTGCAGAAGTGTTTACTATACTTTGAGTGTTTCTGAATAAAGCAGCTGGTGTGACAGTAAACACTGTATGAGTGCACTTATCCCTCGGTGTCTATAGTTCACTCGCATTCTCATTTGTCTACATGAGTTCACTATGCACACTGAAAAACACACCTTACCCCAAACACCTTTCTAGGGAAAAGTATTATCATAAATCTTACTCATCCTTCCACCAGTTTCATTTTCTTGGATTAAAATGGGAGGTTCTTCAATAAAAGCTAATTGGCCTGTAGAAGATGCTGTTAATCACACCTCTGGCCTGTTCATCTCCTGCTAACACGGTCACATCCCCCTCTCTCCCTGACTGTAATTCTCTGCCTGTTTGCTCAAGGTTGGTTGTAATTCACTGGTGACTGGGGCAACAGGCTACTGCTGTAACAGAGCCTCGGACTTGTCCTCAGGGAACAATATTTTACAATATATAACACATTTGGAAGCAGAGGTTGCATCCTCAAAGAGTTGAAAAATAAGATTCTGTCATGTTTAGGCTGGCCATACACACTTTTTTCTGCCTTTAATGGACAGGATAGTAGAGAGATGACAGTACTGGGTGGAGAGAGGGGAGCAGGATCGGCAAAGGACCTCGAGGCGGGATTTGAACACAGGTCACCACAAGCACAGTTATGCTATGTGTCAACGCACAAACCACAAGGCTATCATAAATATCAAACATTTATTATTTACGACTTTTCACTAGTTAAGTCTGGCGTCAAGCGTCCCCTCTTCCGTGACTTCCGGGTTCAACCGCTCTATCAGAAAACAAACAATACTAATTATACAATCACAATGTGATATAATACTACTAAAAAATTATAATCTTACACTTAACTCCATACCGAATAACCAGACAATGAAAATATAAATATACAAATTATTTGTATTTGGGACACTGTGAGCACGGAGACTGTAGTGTAAATAGCGTAAATGTGAAAATGTTTAGCTTAAATGTTTAATATGAATAAACAGTGCTCATAAACTGCTGCTGAGACAGAGGTCTATGGGGCGTTCGTTGGGCACATTACGTCATCACTTAACAAGCCCATTGATCAGGCTGCCTCTGACGTGATACCCGCGTTATCCAATCAGAGTAAGCGAGCGTCACCTACCGGATGTTGCGTGCTTCTATAGCTGTAAGCAGAGTGCTGAGAAAGAACGTCACCCATATTTTTTTTTTCTATTTTGTTTTTCACTGCACAACAGAACGAGAGCCAGGAAAGCCGGATGGCAACGAGATTTCGTTTCACTGCCGTAAGAGCGGGCATGGTCATTCGTAAATTTTATGGGTCTTGCTTCCGGTCTCATCCGCGTCCAGCTATTTTTGGCTGTACAAAACAGCTGTTTTTTCTGCTTAAAGGAGAAGTCCACTTCCAGAATAAAAATGTACAGATAATGTACTCACCCCCTCGTCATCCAAGATGTTCATGTCTTTCTTTCTTCAGTTGTAAAGATATTATGTTTTTTGAGGGAAATATTTCAGGATTTTTCTCCATATAATGGACTGCTATGGTGCCCCGATTTTGAACTACCAAAATGCAGTTTAAATCCAGCTTCAAACGATCCCAGCCAAGGAAGAAGGGTCTTATCTAGCGCAACAGTCAGTTATTTTCATTAAAACGATACTTTTTAATCTCAAATGCCCGTCTTGTCTCACTCTCCCTGAACTCTGTGTATTCTGGTTCAAGACAGTTTGGGTGTGTCGAAAAACTCCAATCGTATTTTCTTCTCAACTTCAAAAATCATTTCAAAATCATCCTACATCACTGCAGTACTGACCCAGTCTTTGCAAAGTGAACATGCAAAGAAGATCAAACACCCTTTACAAAAAAGGTAAAACCGTGATATAGGGCGATTTTGAAGTTGAGGGAGAACGTGAGATGGGAGTTTTTCGACATACCCTAACTGTCATGAACCAGAAAAAACAGTCAGGCAGAGTGAGACAAGACGAGCGTTTGACATTAAAAAATATATAAATTGTATTATTTTAATGAAAATAACTGATTGTAGTGTTAGATAAGACCCTTCTTTCTCGGCTGGGATCATTTACAACTGAATTTGGGATAGCTTGAAACCGCATTTAAACTGCATTTTGAAAGTTCAAAATCGGGGCACCATAGAAGTAAAAAAAGGAAAAAAATCCTGAAAAGTTTTTCAAAAAACAATTTCTTTACTACTGAAGAAAGAACAACATGAACATCTTGGATGACAAGGGGTGAGTACATTATCTGTCAATTTTTGTTCTGGAAGTGAACTTGTCCTTTAATGTTGAAAATTGGTGTCTAATGTTTTATCTTAATTATGGACACACTGGTTTGTAGTACAAATTTGCCGGTTTACTGAACATTATTACTCGAATTATTATTTCCCTATATACATTATTCCCCTAGTGTTGTCATGATACGTCATCAATCGGCCATATTAGTGGGTGGCACGGAATGTAAACATTGCCACTGAACCAAACAAAACTTCGTATTTTGGTGATTATTGTTGCTGAATTATTGTCATGTTTTGGACTGTACTAATCGGTCAGACCGGGAAAAACTGAGGAACAAAAGGCATTTGTGGTTGGCCAAACTGAATCAGGATTTCCAGGGCAAGAATCTTGACAACATTTGTGTTTGTTCTTATTTCCAGTCAGGTTAGTGAAATATTAGGCTAATATCTTAATTAATACGGCTTAGTACGTATCTTTACCGCCTATTAACTAAGTTTGTCAAAATATTGTGTGCTTTTCTGCTTACTAAGTTCTTCTTCATATGATTTAGCAGCTTCCACACATTTTTTCCATGGGTTAGACAGCATAAATCAGCTGAACAGCACATTCGGTAGTACATTAACCATGCAATCCATGCTGTTGTTTACATTTGAGTATCACCAATATGGCCGTGCACTGAAGAATGAGGTGGATAAGGCTAAAAAAGTAATTTGAAACTGTATTGATGTCTATGGTCTGCAGTGGTTTTAAAACCATTTTTTTCTCTCTGTTGCTTCTTTCTTCTGAGGAACACAAAACAGTTTTTTGTCCATACAATGACAGTAACAGGGGTCCAATGTTGTTTCAGAAAAAGCATTATAACATTTATAATGAAAATCAATAATTACAGTTCTGTGACAACACAAAATATGAGCAAACTCACGTTCACAGCTGAGTCAAGATGTTTGGATAACAACATCTGTTCAATTCAGGTTTGGATCCTGCCTCATGTTAAGCTGCATCTGCTACCTTTATATCCAAAACTCTCTGTCTCAAGGGACAAAATAAATTTGTAATCATATTCAGATTCAGAATGACATCTGTTCTAGTTTTTCATGTAAACTGGCTTTCAAATATGCTTCATTCTGGATTAAAATGTCTTTTCCATTAATTTAGATCAAGGACTAAAATTAAACAGAGAATAATGACATCACAGCTTGTGTTCAAAAACATCATCTCTTTATTGACATCTTCAAAAGACCGATTTTGCATTCGACTGTCTGAGTCGATGGTAAACTTCAGAGAACAAGCAGAACCACCATGTTACCCTCCTACTGCAATAACTACCGCACTGAACTGTTTGAGGGTTTGTACCTTTGTGTGTATTCTTTCTGAATGTGCCAGCAGAGCAATGTATTTCAGTCAATAAATGTTTCGCATTTACCTCTTCATGCATTTATGGCTACATTTAGATTGCACAGTCAAGGAAAAAAATAATCTTGATTATTGTGCTTTTTTACTAAAGTAAAACTTTCTCAACCAAAAGTGAACATTTGCGTGGCCTCATGACTTGTCTATGTGTATCTTCACCCAACTTCCATCAAAATAATGTTTTTCTCTTCGTAAGGCTTTCCTTTTTACTACAAGTGCGAAAACTCGGCAGTAAACAGATTTAACAGCTTTGATTCCCCTGAGAGTTGAGGCAAACACCCTCTCTCAGTTCTGTCAGCTCTTAAACCTTACCTGTCTTACACAACTGTTTAAAAACATAACCTATCCGAAACACAGAAACAGGCAGAAGGAACAGTCACAAACAAACAAAACCCACACAAATCATACATAAACATTAAGCTGAATGGAATGTACGTCCATTTGTTTCTGGAATGCATGTTTGAGAAGTGCACATCGTGCAACTGTGCTTTGCCATGTACTACAAGTGTGCATGCTGACAAGAGGCTCTCACATGCTTATATTTTGAACTTTGAAACTTATATTCAACATTAACAGTCTATCAGCCATGTTTGCAGAGGAGCAGCGCCTCTGTGGAAGCTCTGAATTCTTCACAGTATCATAGTCTCACCTTCAAATAAACTCTACACTGAACATCTGACGCACTTGTGAATTTGACACCTATGGAGCAAAAGTATGTGCACAGTGAGCAGGGACTTGTATGTGTCTCAGTTTCTACATGCGTGCACTTCGCAGGCTGTGTCTGTTCTAGGTGTGGCTTATTAAACACATCCCTGAGGTCTTATTACCACCGACACCAAACGATGACCTCAAACACAAGCATCGTAAATAGCTTCATTCATTCTTCAATTCTTCAACCAGTACAAAGATTTCCAAAACTAGAAAGTACCTGCCTGAGTTCCAATACTATGAACACAATGGTTCCAGGAATTAGCTTAGGCCACGGGTCCCACAGCACTGCTGTTTAATAAAGACTTTGTACCTGAACAGCACCAGCACAGCAGATCGACTGCTGCCTTCATCATCATCATCTTCATCATCATCCATTCAGCAACTTTAGTGCCTTTAGCATTAGTCTTATTGCTTAAATCAAAACGTATCAAAGTCACAGTGCTGAGAGTCTGTAGTATTCCGCATAGAGGTACGTCATCCTTGCAAATCATCACGCGCTTGAAAAACAACAGGAAGTCCATGTAAATTCTATGTAACAAACATCATGAACATTATCCATATTGTAAGGCAAATACAAACAAAACAAATACTTGTCAGAGCCTTTAAACATCTTCAAACAAGAACGTAATAAATATTAGGTGTGTGATAGACATCAACCGAATACTACAGCAAGTCTTATTTATACTGTCCATGTCTGGGTGAGTAGACAACCGGAGAGACGCTTCTAAACATTGGAGATGTTTTGTGACGCATCCCGTGCTTGTCGGATACCGTAGAGCCACTTAATTACACGTGCGTTCCTCTCGATGACCGAGATGCCGTAAGGAACACGCTCGCTGGGCTTTACAGGCCCGTCGTCATCATCGTCATCATCCTCTTCTCCTCGACGTCCATCCCCACCGTCCCCGCACTCCGAGCTAGGCGTACTGACGCTGCGGAGTTTGGAGACCGAAACAATGTCTGAATTTGCCCGGGCGAAACGCTCCACGCCACCCATTCCATCCACCTCATCTGGGTCCAGCCCACAGTAGTTGAAGAAGCGCTCCAGGTCAGCTGTGGCCCGAGAGTAGCGGTCGCTCAAGTCCGACTTGGAGCGGTGGAGGGTGGGGTGCTTCCGGGTTGAGCCGGGACGTGATCCTCGAGAGCTGGCTGAGGAAATGCGGGTGATAGCGGGGGAAGCTGGGGGCAGAATGCCAGGGCGTAGAAGCAGCGGGCTGGAGGGTATGCAGGGGGATGAAGGGTGAGCTGTCGAAGGTTGCTGCTTAGCAGAAGGTGTGGGAGGTACCTGTGGCTGGGCTATCTGTGGTTGAGCGACTTGAGCTTGTCTCGGTTTGGGCTGTAGAGGCAATCTCTGAGGTTTCCTGATCTCTGCGTGTGGTCGCACATCCACCCGTCGCACAGTTACAGAGTTGGGGGTTCCGTAACTACCTTGTGGTACCATTCGAGGAGCTCTGGCTGGGACCGGAGGTGGCCTTCGGCTTGGCTCTGCAGGTGAGGGTTGATTGTTAAGTGGAGATGAGGTGCGAGAGGAGTTGGGCGTTGAGCCAAGGTGTGCTTTAAAGTTAATGCAGTGCTGAGGTTCAGCAGATTGTCCACTGCCAATACTATGACCTCCCGAGGAGGGTGAGGAGGCTGAGGGAGAAGAAGAGGATGGGGTAGGCGAAGATGCAAGTGGTCCGTCGCAGACATTGATTAGATTATTAAGTACTTCCAGGTTAAGTTGAGGTCCTCTGCTCAATGCATGGTCGGGTCCTCCGTTCTCCGTCTCAAGTAGCCGCCGGGTAATCTTCCTTGCTGGTGGAGTGTTTATTCTGCACTGCATCATCATGCTTGGAGATAACAGCGGTTTGCGGATGATTGGGGGTTTCACAGGTTCTTGTTTCGTAAGGACTACTTGCTGACTCTTCACGTACTTGGCCTTGTCCGCTTCCAGACGCTCAACTGCACTCAGCTTCCGCGTTCCTGAATCCGGCACTCTGCGGAAGTAGTCCGGGCCTTTGTTGAGGATTCGGAAAGGCATGGCAGAGGTGAAGGGACCCCCATTAAGACGGCCATCTGTGGGACGAAGGGTCTCCACTGGCATGATTGGTAGCAGTGGGATTAATTTAAGAGGTGAAATGAAGGATAAGGGTCAAAGTTTCTGCCTTGCAGTCCCAAGAAAGACTTCTGTAGTCGCAGGTCTCTTTATTCTGTGTCCTTTGTATTTTAAGCTCTTTTTCCCCACCTTCAAGAGCCCCTTTAACTTTCTTACCAGTCTGAACACTCCTGCTGCTGTTTCTTTTACTCTTTTTTGTGTGCCGGCCTCTTGCCTCTATTATCTGCTCTCTCCCGAGTCCAGCTCATTGAATAGAGGCCCGTGGGATGGGGTCATAAAGGGTCGCATTCCACATCAGTCCGACTGAGTGACCCACCAGGACGGGGTAGATCCTTAAGTGAGTTAAAACAGTTCTGGTGAAACACAGTGGCTCAGACTTTTCCTCTCAAACTCCAGATGTCCCAGACAAGTAAAACACTCCTTAAAAACCCGATCCTCTTTTTCTTGTAATCCTGGACTCTTGTCCTGGAGGAAGGAGAGAGAGAAAAAGATGCTGTCAGACATGGGTAGGCAAAGAGAGGACCTCCTCTCACTCCCTCTGCTCCACACAGACACTGGAGTACTCTAGGGCAAATGGGGGCAGACGTTTGGTTTTAATGCCCTGTCTGGCCCCTCCCACTACACTCTTAAAGCCTCCAGATGCTGCATGTGGGAGCAGCCAATCAGGAAAGAGTAAAGAGTTCCAAGCACAGGAGGAGGAGAAAGGACTAAGCCAGCAGCTGATCTCTGATTGGTCTAAGGTTGGAACGCTGACCAATTGCACCCTTCCCCCCACTCACAACAAACACTCCTACTGAATTTTCATTCAAATGTGATTCTTTGAAAAGAAACAAAAAAGAAAAGGGCAGAGCTAGAGAACAGCTGCAATCTTTTATACTGAATTGCATCAAATAGTGGCGTTTTATGAAAATATTTAAATATCCTCCTCCGTTCCACTTGTTCAGTGTTCATGAGCGCACAAAGGCGCATTGTGTAGTGTCTTTACAGAGTACATTATAGGCAGATTATCATCTTTTATATTTGTTCTCAGACTAGATCTAAGCCAAGGCTCATTTGAATCTTTCTTGAGCTAGTTTTATTCAATGTGGTAAAACCCTCTTACCTTATAACTATAAACAGACTGTTCTCTCATCTGTGCTGGCTCAAATTTAGACTTTTTCCTCGCACTCTCTTTCCCTTCATCACAACTTCTGATGCTTTCATATTCTCTTGATCCTCATTGTCAAGGGAGTGAAGGCAATTTGCCTTCTCCCTTCCCTATTCTCCTTTTTGTTACTGCATTAAAGGTTTGGATTACATCATCAAGAGCGCTGAGAGGCTTGTTCCTCATCATCATCATTATATTCAAATACACATTTTTAATTAATCTTTTTATAGCATGACTTCTTGTCTGGGCCCTCATCCCCGTTACGCTCCCCCTCCCCTTCTTTTACTAATAAGATAGAAAAGACTTAATACAATAGGAAGACAGACATACTCTCTAACCAAGCAACAGCTAATTTGAAACCCTAAATATAGTCTTAAACTAAGTACAGAACAGAATGAACTGCCTTTAGAGAAAACCGCTAATAACCTTACTAACATTTGCCCGGAAGACTGAACAATAAATAGCCTAAATGAGCTACTTGGATTGCACTGCAATTATTTTCAACATGAAATCAAAATTGAACCCATTTACTTTCTTAATGCATGTTGCTTGGATCATTGGGAACATTTTATCAGTGCATGTTTTTCCAGATACTAAAACTGTCTGGCTTTGGTAGTAGCTTGGTCTTCCTCTGAAGTTTCAGGGTTTGCCAATTTTAACTTTAATGTTATGCTGACTGATTATTGTTTAGGAACATTACATGATTCTTCAGAGTTATTTGCTTTACATACGAGATTAAAAACATATTGCCACCAATGACTACCTGGTTTTTCTATCATTCAGAAGTGACTCTGACTTGTACGTGACTACGAGATCAAAACATCAGAGTGACAGGTAAGTTCAAAGTAGGTTACCACTGGCATTGAAAAATGCCTTGTGTTGTGATGTTTCCATCACTATGGAAATAGAATTATTTAAACATGCTTGGCATTTCTCTATCTGATATTGTGTCTTATAAGAGGCTTATGGACAGGGTAATGCAATAAATGCTTATCCAGGTCAAATTCTGTGATGCATTTAGATGATGCACACACACATACAGCTGTCTCTCAATGGCGAGGCTTTTAATAGAAGGCACAGTTGCTCAGGAGCCTGCTTTGCTGCTAGGGGTGAGGCAGCTCTAGTGTCCAAAAGCCAAAATGGATCATCATTCCTTCCCCTCCACATCTCTGTATTCCCCTGTGCTAGACCGGCCTTTACCAAACACCAACATGGAAGAAAGCACTTCCACAGGGACCACAAGCACAAAGGCTTGCACATATATGGATAACAATGAAAGCTATCAGAAATTCTAGGCTTGTTAAGTCATCAGAGCCCTTTCTCAAAACTATTTAACTGCTCAGGCATCAGTGAGATAAGCAAACAGACAAATAGCCAATGTAACATTCAAATGTGGTTACATCTTAGATAGTACACCCCTAAATAAAAATTCTGTCATTAATTACTCACTCTCATGTCATTACAAACCCGTAAGACCTTTGTTTATCTTAAGAACACAAATGAAGATATTTGATGACATCTGAGAGCTTTCTGACCCTGTTACAGACAGTAACATAACTGACATGTTCAAGGCCAAAAAAGATACTAAGAACATTGTTAAAATAGTCCATGTGACGTCAGTGGTTCAACCTCAATTTTATGAAGCTAAAACAGAAATAAAACACTGAAGTCATTTTTTAAAGATTAACTTCTACATGTGACCAGGAACCACAAAGCCAATCATAAGGGTCACTTTTTTGAAACTGAGATTTATACATAATCTGAAAGCTGAATAAATAAGCTTTCCATTAATGTATGGTTTGTTTCCTGAAACTATTTGGGAAAAAAAAATCTAAATATTGAGAAAAATCGCCTTTAAAGTTGTCCAAATGAAGTTCTTACCAATGCATATTACTAATCAAAAATTAACTTTGGATACATTTACGGTAGGAAATTTACAAAATATCTTAATGGAACATGATCTTTACTTAATATCCTAATGATTTTTGGCATAAAAGAAAAATCAATCATTTTGACCCGCACAATGTATGCTATTGCTACAAATATACCCGTGCTACTTAAGACTGGCTTTGTGGTCCAGGGTCACATATGTGCAATTGAAACATAAAACAGGGGAAATGAACATTTAAATATCCAAAGTTGGCTAATATGTATCCAAAATGAACAATAACTAAGACATTTTAAATCACTAATGTTGGCAGATAATATAGGAACCAAAATGTTACACATCTATAATCCATTCAGAGCTTGAGCAGTGATTAAAAATAAAGTTCTCCCATGCACACTGTAATAAGCAGGGTTTAGTTCCCAATTTCGGGTTGCAACCCACCAGCTGGGAACCACTGTTTAGAGCAATCATCTTACAGCACACAGTGATCCCAAAACCATTAGTGTGTTTAGATCTCACATAAAACAAGATCCCGAAACAGAAGCAAACACACAGTGGAATGTGAGGGACACAGGGGCGAGGGTGGCACAAACAGCCCACAGCTTTGGGCACAAGCGTGGTGTGAACTGATAGAGATAACAGAAGCATTTCAGCGCTGAGCCGACTGGACGCAGAACACCGAGGACGTGGGGAGAGCCAGGAATACACACACTTAAGAGGCACACACACCCACGTCAGTCTGCCACAACCACAGGAACACACAGGCATCTCCAAAGCAAACCTTGCTGGGCACAAAATAAAGATCTGTTCTTGATTTCTGAGAGCTGATGTCATTTTCCCCACAGTGTTTAGTGGTGAACTGGACTGTTGGTTGAGCCGCAAAAAAACGTGAATGGAAAATGTTTGAGCATGGTATTTAACAGTGATGTTTTTGTAAGTGTTTTTATACCTGAATGGATGCGTTTAATAATTTGAGGTGAAGGAAAATTTGATGCGAATAAGCTTATAGTAAAAACTATGGACAAATGCACTGGGAGACGGCGGGTCGAGCACGGCGGTCTACAGCTGCAGGGAGAAAGTAAAAAATGACCTCACTAATTTTGGCTGAAAGAAACTCCGCAATGTAATTAGAGGGGAATTCAGCATGACTGGGAGAGATCTGCTGTTTTAAGGATGTCTTTCAATTACTGCTGCGACAGCAGACCCGACATGAGAGATACACGTGAGTGGGGAAAACAAAAAAGAACAAGGAAAATGAAAGAGAGAGTGAGGGAGGGAGAGACAGAAGTGGGTCGGATATCTGAAAAACAGAAAAGAGTGAAACAGAAAGTTGGTAAACAATAATTTGAAATAGTACAAGATTTGTTGTTTTCTAAAAGAAAAAAACAACAAACTTATCGCGACGCTCAAGTTCAAAGTTCACTCCTATCATCTTGCATGTTTTTCCTATTCCACTGCCCTCGTTGAATCTTTGTCAACACAAAAGTGCATTCTGTATGAACGGCACCTAGCGAAATGAGTGCGCCACATGTGAGCGGTTAATCACGTGCGCTGACATGCGGTTGGATCGTTCTTTTCTCTTTACTGCTTTCATTGGCATTTTGTTTAAGTGTCTAATTCTAACGTTTGGTAATATTCCCATTCAACATTCCTATTCACAATTCCTCGATTTCTAAAAAATAAAATTATAGCAAAGCATTAAATTTGAATTAATTGATAAAATCGCCCAGCCCTAACCCTAACCAGATGTCCGTAAGAACTCAAAATGTGTCAATTTTGACAAAATCTAAACTTGCTGCGCTTCGCTATGAAAGGGAAAAACAGTAATGGTGATCCTTACCCTAGTTAAGGGGTGCCCAAACTCCTGGAGAGCCGGCGTCCTGCAGAGTTTAGCTCCAACCCCAATTAGACACACCTGAACCAGCTTATCATGCTCTTACTAGGCATACTAGAAACTTCCCAGCAGGTGTGTTGAGGCAAGCTGGAGTGAAACTGCAGTACACCGGCCCTCCAGTACCGAGTTTGGGCACCCTTGCCCTAAGCTGTACAGTTGTCAGGCTTGGAGCGTTGATGAGAAGCTCCTGGATGTCAAAATGTGAAGGTATTTGAGGCATTTAAGACTGACAGCTCTAACTAGATCAAACCTGACATTTCCTGCTCCTAGCAGCCTGGAAGGATTCACTCTGAGTCATCTGTGCAAAGTTACGCTCCTGTCCCCCAGGCTACAAACTTTCCATCCTTTAACGTGTCAATACTGCAGGAAGCTTGTGTGAATCCGTTCAGGTATTAGGCAAGAACTGTCTGCAGGAGATCTGACGTCACTATGAGTAACGAGGGAATTCAGGAATCTCTCCCAACTGGAAACATGAGCCATCTTGCTGAGTAAAGCAGACGTTATGTAAGTAAAAAAGAGGTGGAATGTGTCAGACTTAGGGAGAGACCATCACCACCCTGTGAGGTAAATATTACCTTTGCAGGGTCGTTTATTTTGTTTTATTGACAAGGAGAGACAGATAAGATGCATTCTGGACGAGCCCCCGTAAACTACTATTCAGCAACAAGTAGCTATATATTCCCAGTGCTTTTATGTGACAGTTCTCGATTGATTTATTGATAACGGCTTGTTTTAGCTTGTTTCAGAGTGAATCTAAGTGGCTGTGCCCTACAGATGAACCTCATTTGTGTGACCGCTCACTTAAAGATTTGACCTCTTGCACTACACTGTAGGTGTTAGGTGTAAGTACAAGCTAACTAGCATCATTCCCAAGGGTTTTCCCTGACGGCTTTTACTGCATTGACAGAGTCGCACCTCTCACTCAACTCACCTCAGCGACCGCGATAAAGACGCCCCAGAGGATTCAAGCCTTTAGCCTGATAACCTTTCACACTGCCTCCATCCGTTACTACCACAAAGCTCTATCGGTAAAGGACAGCTGGTTATAATGGTTTTAAACAGCCTTCTCTTCTCAATGTGTGGCAGCGCACGGCACAGCTGTTTCCCCTCCGTCCACAGCAGGCCAGGATGACCTCTCAACACAACATCATTAGACAGAGCTGGTATTGTATTAAACGTCCCACAGCTAGACCAGGATACAGCTAACATTGAATGTCTGAATGAGCCCTGAGGATATTATCATCATTCATCTTCCATTTATAATGTCAGCCGATGTGTGGATACCTAAAGAGATGTAAATACAGAGTACCCTCAGTGGCATTTCTCACACTCGAGAGTTTTTAGCCAAATAATTGGAGGCATAACATAGACTTCTGCTGATTTTAAGTAAAGAAAATAAATTTTAAATTTCTACATGAATTTACTACAGAATTTAGAAAAAAAGAATAGACATTACTACACAAATTTCTAAATACATTTGTAATCATTTATAATTAATATAAATAATATAGACGGCTGTACTTAATTTTTTTTTTGGCAATCTATCGAGTAATTCTTTGGTTGGTCATATATATATAAATATAAATTAATTAGACATGCTTTTGATTAGTAAAATTTAATGAAACCATTACAATGGAGTCCTGAAATTGATGGAAAACACAGAATTTCGTAAAAAAAAAAAAACTGAATTTGAGAAAAAATAAAGCATATTTCATAAGGTCTTAAAAATGTATTTTTTTAAATATTTAATAAACTGCTGTTAAATTGAATAGGTTTCACGATTTCAATTAATTTTGATTAATATTTTTTTAATTTAACCATTAAAACAGGGTCTAGAAAAAATTAAATAGAAAAAAAGGAATAGAAAAATTAAAACTGAAAAAAAAAAGAATTTAGGAAAAAAAAAACATTTCATCGTCGGCTCCCAAAAAATTGTGTAATTTATGTGTAAAAATGTATTTAAAAAAGGTTGAAGCAGAAAGGTCAATATAACACATCATTATATTTAAAACGATAATAAAGAAAAAAAGCACATTATTTCATTATCAGTTAATTGTTGCAGTTCTAATAATATATTTTAAGCATTTTTTATATTATTATGAATAACTTTATCTAATAATCACCTTTTCATTTATCTTATACACTTATAAAATTTATATCCTCAATATGATGAGAAGATCTATCTAAAAGGACATAAATACAGAATTAAAAAGAAAAATATATTAGTCCCTTCAATTTTTAATATGATTTTAATTATTAATATTATTATTATGAATAATCACCTTTTAATTTATCTTATAAACTTATATCTTCTCATCATTTTGGGATATTAATTTTATGTCTAAAAGGACATAAATAATATAGAAATAAAAAAAAAACTAAAGGGACTAAATGGCCAAACATCAGGTTATATTGATTATAATTTATCATTATCATTTTACATACAAAATTAGTGTAAACTAATAACGTTCAACCTCCCATAAATGTGTCACAGAAGCATGTTAGAGAGAAAACGTACAGAGAATAGGATCGGTCCGTTTTTCCATCTCTCATGTTGACTGTAATAAGATAATCAGATGAAAGCAAGAAGTCCATCTGTCCTTTATGGGCCAGCCACAATGTGACCATAGAATCCGCACATTTCCCTCCGTCCATCACTTTAAAACTTCAAATCAAAGTAACCAGATTAGATCAAACTAGATCCCTGGAGTTTTCAGATCAGGGCTGAACGTCACAGCAGATCAGGACACTCATGCAACACAGCGCCGCTCAGACAGATGTATCTGACCCCAGAGACCTGGGTGATCTGTCACTTACACAACTATTAGTGATTTACCGTTTCCACGGGATAAAGCTCTGCAGAACCAGCTGCACTTTAGAGGAAGGACACTGTTGGTGGCAAAGGTCACTTTAAAATCTCAAACCAGTACTGTTCAATCTTCCTAGCAACATTTTCACAGCGCTGTCAGCGGTATAAAAAGAGATGCACCTCGCTGTCATATTGATCAAGCGAAATGGCCTGATCATCCTCTAATTACATCCATGGCAACCTTGTCTCAGTCAGACTCATCTCAGGAATCCATGACCCCGGGGTCTTTTAAATGGACCCTGACCCTGTGGCCTGCCTCAGGCCTGACAAAGTGAAGCTGAGAAATGTCACTCACACATTCTAAACACTAAAGACACATGCACACTCACGCCTGCCACACACAAGCAAGCTAACAGTCACACAGAAGCATATTCGTGTGTGGACACAGCATGTAATCACAAAGATGAGACGGTTTAAGCGTCAGCCCAGAGTGTTGTTTTTACCTTCTTCCACCGCAGCTACCAATTCCGCTTTCCCACAGTCTCACACACACACACACACACACACACACACACACACACACACACACACACACACACACACTCACCAAAACAAAAGAACAACAAACAACTAGTAACTGCGTTTACAAAAACTAGAGCACAACACAAACATGGTCTGCAAACACACACAGACAGAGGTCACCTATTAACCCAGTTTGACCAATAACTAAGCCAGGAATGTTAGTGAGTTAATGGATCTCAGAGAGGGAAAAAGAGATAGAGATCTTTTCCTGCATGAATATGCAGATAATATGACAAAATGCCTCACAGTTGTTGTTATTATTACACACACACACACACTGACTCAGTTCCTCATTTCTCAATCACTACTGTTTTCATAAACAGTCATTTTACGGATGTATGATGTATATCATATCATACTGGTTATCAAGTTTTTTTTATCTGTATCGTTCAGTATTGGATATTTAATTGCTGATGGTATTTTCACCTGTTTTTACATTAAGATTACCACTAATAATTTATTAACACTGGTAAATGTAATCTTCAGCGAATCTCAAAATAAATTCAAATTTATCATAATTTACAAAAGAAAATGCTGGGTTAAAAACAACCCAGCACTGGGTGAAATGTGGACAAACACAACTATTGGGATGTTTTGAGCCAGCGGCTGGGTTAAATGTTTAACCCCAAAATAAAAAATGAACCCAAAACAGGTTGGAAATTAGCATTTATTAATACGTTCAATAAATGAAGTTGAATAAATAATAATTAAATAATACACATTTTTTAAGTTGCTTATTAATAAATGTTCACCTTTTGATTATTGCTGATGCCTCTAGTAATTATGTATAGTTTTAATTTCCATCCTATTTTGGGTTCATTCTATGTTTGGGCCATATAGTAATTTTGAGCAATAGTTGAGTTAAATAAAACTACCCAGAAGGTTGGGTTAAACATTTAACCCAACTGCTGGGTCAAAACTAGGGCTGCAAAACAATTAATCGCTGTTATTCACATTTTAAAATATAAAAAATACTATATGTGCATGTACCATGTATATTATGTTATAATGTATATATACACACACATATGTATATACTTTTAAAAATATTTGTATATTTATGCTTATATTTATATAGAAATATAATATATTTTCCTTAATATATACATGTATGTGTGTGTATATATATATATATATATATATATATATATATATATATACACATATATGCACACATACATACACACAGTACACACATAGTATGCAAACAAACTTTTATTTTGAATGCGATTAATCACGATTAATTGTTTTGCAGCCCTAGTCAAAACAACTGGTCGCTGGATTTGACAATATTTTGTTTTAAACCCCGCACTGGGTTGTTTTTAACCCAGCATTTTTTAGAGTGAATGTGATGCCTTAAACAAATTCAAAATTCAAATTTGAAATTCAAAATTCAAGCTGTTTGTGTATTTTTTGTATGTACTTTTAATATTAGCCATTCAATTGTTATCAACCATAACATGAAAATACTGGTATTGATAATAATGTTGAATATCCATTTTCTGATTCTGTACATTGTAATGTTGTGATGGCTAAATTCAATTGTAGAAAATTAAAATAATTCATTTTAATTATAATTTCTTTTTCATTTATTTACACAAAAGTACAGATAAATATTAAAAATTTGTTAAAAAAAAAAGTTTTAAATAATAAATATCAGCCATAACTTTAATATTGGTGCATCCTTAACAACAAGGCACAAAACGATGTTCAGCACAAACAAAAACTAACACAGTCCAACAACTGAGCTCATAAATGCAAACCCACAGTTATCCACTGTTTTAATGCATATACAATAAAAGTCCTAATGAGGTGGGAAAATACCTGGAGCTCATCTGCATTGAAGTGCCCAAAAACTGAACTCAATCACCCTACACTCACACGATTCTTACTGATCCCATATAAACAACCATTATGTCCCACTAGGTAATCAGTCTAGTCCCGGCACGCTCAAATTAGACTCACTAAAGACATTCATAAATGAATGATGAAATGAGAGAACATGAGTTATACATGAGCCTTACTGTTACTGCTATTCCAGTTGAAGATAAAAAAAAAACAAAAAACGATATGTTAGGGAGATAAATAGATTTAAAACCCCAACCTTTAAAGCCCAAGTTCAACACAGTCAACACAAACTAACTGCAGAAAGCATGAGACTAATCCACTTGTCTATAGATTACTGGATCTCTTACAAGTTGCTTAACTTACCAGGACAAGTGTTTTCCAAGAGCAGGATGAAGCTCTCAAGCTGTCGAGCCTTTTGAAGAACGGAGCTCAGCAGAGAGTCGGCGCTCCGGTGAATGCGTGTGAGAGTCTATGTGTGTGTGCGCGACTGAGACGGCAACTCAAATACTTCTCCTCCTCCCTCTTCCCTACATTGCTCCTCCTCCCATCCAACTCTTTCAGGAAGAGCCGGGATAGAGAAATACAAGCAGAAAGAGCAACACTTCCTTTACGGACACATGACAAAATGAATCCATTCATGCACCACAGTATGTGTTTGTGCCTTATTTACTCCACAAATCCTTTGCTATTCTTGGTCTCAAGAGGTTTCCGATTGGAGTTGTCGCTTCCCATTGGTGTTCACCTCCTGGATATTTGTGCCGGTCATTTCTCAAAATACCTCTTAATAATCTTTTCCAACATTCCACCTAGACTACAGGAGGAAGTGATATAAGAGCGTCTGTCGGCTTCATCAAAGTAAAAGGAGCACTGCACTGGTGGCCATAAGGAAATCCCGTCATTGGGTTGACAATTTCTGGAAGATCTCCAAGGAATTACCTGAGACAGACTGAAGAGAATCATCTCGTATGAGCGCTTTCTGTTCTGGGAAGCAGACCGCTATGAAGAATTTGTGGTTTCTCGGATCTCAGAATATGAGTCTTTGGCATTCAAAACACTGGTAAAATCCGGTAAGAGCAGGGAGTGGACTGGATCCAGCTCACAGTGACAAATGAATCAAAGTTATGAAACAAATACTTTATTTTTACCGACATGCTAAAATCAAACTCACTTTGGAGACTCCACCTCTCCATTTTAAGTAAGATTAGCCACATTATTTTAGGAGTGGTTGGATGGCGTCTACTTTGGCAGACCACCTTTGTGTGAAGGTGAATGTTCTGCTGATAACAGATAATAGATGCTATCCAGATGCACAACAAATAAACAAGTCTGACCCAAAGAGCTCCTCCTCTCCTGGTCAATTCATTCAGTCAAGTGCAGGTGTGGATTCTTAGCCCATTCCTCTCCATTTGACTGCCTTTGAAACCCACACCCTCATGCCAAGGGGGCATACCTGAGTCCCACCGTAATCACAATACCCACAGAATGTCTGCCTGTGGCTATGGTAACAGATCTCTATGGGAATGGCTGAAGCTGTGTCTGCGTTAAGGAAAGTTAATCAGGCAGATGCTACCAAAACTCTGAAATAGGGGTGTTAATGATAGAGTGACGATTAACTGTTGTGCATGATTTAATTGATAAAATTAAACTGCTGATTTATCAACTTAACATACTGTATCAAATTTATACTGTGTATAGAGGGATCTGAGGTGAAAATGCACATTAAGTTACATGTCATCTTTGTGAGACAAATGTGCACCCCTGGATTGTGAAAATGAAGCAGGCTAAATTTAAGGTGTTGCAACATTTCATCATCTATAAACAATGATTACATGCACTGAAAACATAGTGATAGTGTGTTTGAGACCATAACAACTAGCACTACTTATGTCTTTTAATTTTTGTTTTTCTACCTGCCCAATCAGGCCAAAACTTGCCCTGCCAATATGTGACCCTGGACCACAAAACCAGCTATAAGAGTCAATTTACACATCATCTGAAAGCTGAATAAATAAGCTTTCCATTGATGTATGGTTTGTTCGGACAATATTTGTCTGACAGCTATTTGAAAATCTGGAATCTGAGGGTGCACAAAATAAATAAGTAAAAAAAAGATCTAAATATTTATAAAATAAGTTTTGATATATTTAAGGTAGGAAATTTACAAAATATCTTCATGGAACATGATCTTTACTTAATATCCTAATGATTTTTGGCATAAAAGAAAAATTGATAATTTTGACCCACACAATGTATTGTTGGCTATTGCTACAAATACCCATGCTACTTAAAGTGGTTTTGTGGTCCAGGGTCACATATTTTCATTGAACACCACCCTCATTTCCCCCCAAGACATAATACTTATATTTTATATTTCTAATAACTTTATATAATCATATAACTACAAGAGTTTTCTAGCAGTCTCTGTTATTCTCAATGTAAAACACATAAATATACAAAATTATGAGTAAATTAATTTAGAGGGAACCCCAGGTATTAAGTATTGTATGGCTTAATATAAAAGAAATTATGTCTCTTACTAAAATATATAGTAGAAAACCTGAAAGATTTTCATTACTTAAAAAATCCTCAGTTTTATACATATTTTGGACTATGGGGGGCACCATTATTTCGATTATGTGAAATGGATGTACTCTGTGAGGTAATGGTGCTACCGGCTGCTATTTTTACCACATCACAACTCGGAAAATAACATACAGCTGCTGAAAAAGCTTACAGGTGGCGATGGATATAAGCATAGGCTTCAACCAGATGCCGTACCATCGATGTTTCCCCACAGGGAGTCTAAACGCCCCTGGACATTGAGTGAAATCCGAGCTGAGAAACTCCTTCAGTGGACGCAGTGTCATGACAAGCGTTGCATGTTTACAATCTGCCAGGATGGCATCTAGCATTTCTTGTCTCTGCCATTTGTAAGCTCTTTTAGTAGCTGTGGTCGACTAAATCCACAAATGCATCAGGGCTAATGTAGAGAACAAAGACACAGGTCTTTAGGAAGTTTTATTTGTCCACAGGCATCTTCAGCAGTGAAGACTTACATTGCTTCTCTTGTTGCTCTCCGACTGAAAATTACAACCAAAAGCTTGTATCAGTATTTTGTTTTTTGAGTTGTTTTGAGGTAAGAATAGCAACATGTAGTGCCAGTAGCTCACTAAGTGCAACCATTTGACGTAATTGAAATAATGGCGCTCAAGAGTTGATGATTATTGAGTTCTTCTCACATCTGTCATCAGATTACCTTTTCTATTTCTATATGCATCTCTTCAAACTCGGTGGTGCAGGGATAAGGACCTCTGATCTTTCACCTTAACGTTGTAACTTCATCCCTGCCCAAGTTCTTGAAATGTTTACGGCGAAGCTGCTTACGCTGCAGGATCAATGCTAATGTTAAAGAGCCTAGATGCCCTGTGTGCCACATTGGTAATGCTGTCAGCACTGATCTGTCTGGGTGCTCATCTGAGCTGCTGAAGAATGGCAGTGTCTTTGAAAGAGGGGATTATGGAGCAGCGCAGGATTACTTCTGCTGCCCATCTTTCATTCTGAAGATCGTAGACCACGCTGTAGGCTCTGAACGAGACACACACACACACACTCACACTCACAGGGTCAGACTCGTATATGGACATCTCCTTTTACAACTCATATTACACACAGACATGTCCAAACAGGCTTTCACACCACTAAATCATCACAAACACACACCTCTGTGAACCTGCATGTGCAAATAAACACGATCGACTGATTACTTAAAACTGGCAGTTTGCCACAATGAGGTCAACGATCATAACAAGTTGTTTACATACCTAACAGCTGCATTTAAATAAATGGTTCATATTTTCATGTGGGTTACATTTCTTATCAGAGGATAGAAGAGAGACGGATGCCAAACCAATTCCCTCTGAATTCAAAAGTGGTGTTATAAGCAGGTCTGGACAGAATCTCAGAATTTGGCATTTTTTGCATGAAATTCTGCAGTACGGATTTACCCAGCTAACAACAATTCGCTAACGTTCCCAATAAGTTATTATTAAACGTTATTTCAAAACATTTTGCAAACATTATGAGAATGTTACTTTTGAATTTGCTCTGAATGTTCCGAAACTAGAAAGATTAAAAAAAACATTCAAAAATTGAACAGTCTATTAATGTTACTGGAAGAATGTTTGTTACTAATCCTAAGAGAACCTTGACAGAAAATTCAACAAGGTTCTGAGGATGTTCCCTGTTATCTTGATGAACAACAACAACGCAAGAGGAGGGCATCTTTACAACTTTAAATTCTGCGGAAATCAGAGCAGAGATCATGTGTAGGCCTGGTTACAAGTGGGTGGCACTGAAAGGATTGTCTGAAATTGCGCCAGCGTCAACACGTGCACACACACACACACACACACACACACAAAAGGTTAAACCATTTGCTGAAGAGGCCAGGCGAGTCAATACCACAAATCTGGGAGACGTTACACAAAAACAAGAGCACCTGAGCCAATCAATGCACAGAGACAGAGAGGGATCAAGGGTGAGTGTGCTCTCAGTCGCGGTGCCATACCGGGGAGGAGGCCAGATTCAGTCTCTCACGTGCTGGAGAGAAACACAGCCCTCTGGGAAGGGTGGAGGGCTGGCTGGACTAGCGGTGTTTATCTTGGGAGGGCAGTTTCTAGGGATAGGCCTGAAAGAGCCAACTCACATTCCTCAGGAAAAAAACGGAGATTTAGAGGAGTGCGCGAAGAAAAGAGAAAAGCTCGGTCACGTTTTGAAGTCTAAACGTGGGGAAGCTGTATTTAGTAAACACATGTGGGCGGTTGATGTGGCAAACTTCTTATGGGACAAAAAGGATCATCCAGAGATAAAAATAAGACTAGATTTATTAGTTGAGCATCCCAGAGTTTCATATTTCTGGAATTTCTATGCTCATATTATGTGACTGTCAGGATGTTTTTCTCTAAAATAACAATAAGTAAATAAATAAATAAAATAAAATACAATAAAATGAAATAAAATGTACACTACCAATCAAAAGTTTTTGAACAGTAAGATTTTTAATAATTTTAGAAGTCACTTCTGCTAACCAAACCTGCATGTATTTGATGCAAAATACAGCAAAAGCAGTAAAATTGTGAAATTGTTTTTGCTATTTAAAATAACTGCTTTCTATTTTAATATATTTTAAAATTTTATTTATTCCCGTGATCAAAGCTAAATGTTCAGCATCATTACTCCAGTCTTCAGTGCTGATATATGCTGATTTGCTGTCCAAGAAACATTTATTATTATTATTATTATTATTATTATTATCATCAGTATTTAAAACAATGGAGTAGATTTTTCAGGATTCTTTGATGAACAGAAAGATTCAAAGATCAGCATTTATCTGATTTAAAAAGCTTTTGTAACATTATATACTAAACCATTCAAAAGCTTTGAAATCAGTATTTTTTAAATACAGAAATTAACACTTTTATTTATTTTTTATTTTTAAATTGATCGAAAGTGATGATAAAGACATTTACAATGTTACAAAAGATTTCTATTTCAGATAAATGCTGTTATTCTTACCTTACTATTAATTAAAGAAACCTAAAAAAAATTCTACCCAGCAGTTTTCAACATAATAATAATAATAATAATAATAATAATAATAATAATAATAATAAATGTTAATAAATAATAATACATTTTGAGCAGCAAATCAAAATATTAGACTGATTTCAGAAGGATCATGTGACTGGAGTAATGATGCTAAAAATATTCAAAAAAATATTCAAATAGAAAGCAGTTATTTTAAATAGTAAAAATATTTTTTTACAAAAAAATAAAAAAATTCTGTAGTAATATTTTTTTACAATGCAGGCTTGGTGAGCAGAAGAGTCTTTTAATAAACTTTTAATAAAAGCACTTTCACATGCACTTTATTATAAAAGACAACAATGTACAGTAATCCAGTATATATTAGAAATGCAGCTTAAAAATACAAGCATTTGTTGATTAGCAACCATTCCTGTAGTACATACAAAACTTAATAAAGGGTTTGTGGTTAAATAGACTCTGTCAGAGAAATGAGTCACATGGTGTGTCACTATAATAACAGCTTTAAACTCCGTCCGTTAGAAATGTTTTTGCTCATTGGAGAGGAAAAAATGATTAAGGACATTGGTTCAAGATGTCCATGTTCTATGGAAAGCCCTTATTTGCTTTATAGTACAAAATAAAATAAAACATACGGGTCATAGGAAACACCACCACACTCAACATCATATTCTCCAGTAGCTTGTCTGTTTATATCCTATTATCAACTTATCAGCTACTGAGAAATCACACAATAAACAAGACCTCTTGATTACATTGATTCACTGAATCAAACTTTTTTCAAAAAGTTTAATTTTCAATAGCTGTTAATTCTTTAAAACGATCAGACACATTTTAGAGTTTTAGGAAAGTTGGAGATCACTCTAAAAACCCAAAATGTCTCAGATTCTCTCTCTAATCTTCTCAACTCTGCTGAGCGTAGGATCATTTTATCCACTGGAGCCCTGCGGCTGTCAAATATCACAGAGAGAGACTGTGGCGCTTCACATGGTTTGCAAACTAACTGGCTTAGGACCTAGTGGCTAGTCTGTGGTTGAGGGTGGGTATGTGTGTGTGTGTGTGTGTGTGTGTGTGTGTGTATGGTCTGAAAAACAGACTTTGCTCCAGAGGAGACAGAGAATATGCAGACTACAGATTAATCTTCACTAAACAGTAACTTTATCTCTGCTGATAGACCTCTACTCAGTCCTGACAATCCTAAACAGGAATTTGACTTGTAGCACATTCTGGAAATCTACAAAGCACAACCGGAGGAAACCAAGGAGACCAGTTAAGTCATAGACTCAGACTCTGTTATGACATCCACGCTGATCCCACATTTCACAACACTGTGGAGGATGATTTCCAGAAAACTGACATCAGCACTAATTCTCAGCCAAAGTGCGCACAATCTTTTGCCACATGTGGGATGCTGTGGGGCTTTACTCTATCCAAATACATCTTAGGCCTGATTAGACTGCATTTTCCACATCTAGTGCACAAATGAGCACACAAACTCTTCAAAGTATATGCATTTACTGTATGTACACTTCCTAGTGGACATACGAAAAAGAAAATGCAGACAGAATTGCGAAACCCTCTTATAAATACAGGAGCGATGCCAATTAATTTGTATTTAATTATAATCCAGAAAAATTAAAACAGACAGAATTTCAGAAAAAAAAAACATTATTGTAAAATGTTTTTAAAAATAATTGTAATTTTTCATTTTAATTTTTTAATCATTAAATGTTAAAGTTTTATGAATTCAACTGTTTAGACTAACTTTCGAGATATAATAATGTAATTTTATGTTAAATGTTTATTAAAATGTAAATTTAAAATTAATTCAGAAAAAAAAATGAAAAAAAAAGAAAAGCAAAAAATTTAGGAAAAAATAATATGGGTTATGTTGATGACGAAAATTACATCACAACTGTCCACAAGAAATGTCCAAAAATACACAAAAACATATACCTTTAAAGATCCCATTATCAAACTAATCTGAAAACATCTAGACATTTATCATCTAAAATGAACATTTTAGTTACTATACCACAAAGAAAAGTGGCAAAAGTGTTTTTACTAAGCGTCAGCAATCGGCAATACTGGCGACGCTGAACGTAAACAATCCCACTGAACGGAACAAAACTCGCATCTTTTGCTGATTATTGCTGCTGAAAATGATCAGTTATTGTCATGTTTTGGGCTGTACTAATCGCTCAGACTGGGAAAAACATTTGTAGTACTATAGACTGCCAAAAGTTATAACAAATCAAGGAAAAGAGTGCAAAAAAACTGAGGAACAAAAGGCGTTTGTGATTGGCCAAACTGAACCAGGATTTCCAAGGCAAGAAACTTGACAAAATTTGTGTTTACTCTTATCATTTCCAGTCAGGTTGGTGAAATATTATGCTAGTATCTTAATTAATACTGCTCATACGTACTTTTCCCACCTATTAAATTTAGTATGTCAAAATATTGCACACTTTCCTGCTTACTAAGTTTTCACTATATGATTTAGCAGCTTCTACATGTTTTTCCCATGGTTTAGACAGCAGAAATTAGCAGAACAACATATTCAGTAGTACATTAACCTTGCAATCAATGCTGTTATTTATATCCGAGTATCGCCAGTATGTCCGCGCATCCGTGTAACTGACCAAATCGTGACGTAAGAGCAAACCCTCTTGCAGATTTGACACAGAATAGCTGTTAATGTTTAAATACTTTAGTTCTTATTGTGTTCAAAAAGGTCAACGTGATGCAATTCCCTGTTTAGACAGACACTGAATGAAATGCTCAGGCTATCAACTAACAGGGAATAACAAAACATACTCTAATCCCTTTTCAGTTTCCTTTGCAGCGGAATCAGGTCAGAACAACTTAGTAATAGCCTATACAGTACAGTAAAACTAAACTGCCAAGCTGTCTCGTTATTTGATCTGTTTCACTAGGATTGGTGACTAAAGATATCCTATACGTGTCTCGCAGACATCTAAACACACAGGTCTGTATTGGGATTATACGCAATCTAGCACATCAGCAGCCACATAATCACACACTTATGAGTTTACGTTTCCTGGATTGCATCAAAAAATACTCCCACTGACAGTTGGGATTTAATAACATGGGAAACTGTCTTAAAGGTTAAAGTGGTAAAAATAAAACAGACATATCAATGAAGGAAGTTCCTGTGGCCTCTGGGGCCAGTTTCCTTATTACAAAATATGCTCTATTCACTATAAAAATAGTCTAAAAGACAGTACCGTGAAATAGATAGGAAGCAGCTGTCACTTCATACTTCTGTGCAGCTATTTTGTTACTTCAATGAGCAGTGCTGCAGTCAAGGACAAATCACTCAGAGAATATGTGCGGTAAACCTTCACTCCAGGACTTGCCCTTGGGCTCCAGTTTTAACAAGACTGCACATTAATTTTCAAAATGACATTCTGCAATAAAAGTGCTCATCACCCAGAAATGATTAGAGATGGGGAGGCTGACTCACTGCCGCGAATCGGCTCGTTCGAGCAGTTAATACTCAAAGGAAAAGATTCAACGATTCAGTTAATTACGTCATCATGGAGTGGCATATTAACGAGCTCATAAATTGTGCTTTTAATGTAGTGTTCAGCTCATAAAAACATGGTTGTCAAGAACGCATATATCATCTGCGTCAACATTAAACAATAAAAAAAATATTTTAATGTACTTGGAATAATTCAAAGCATTTGTGAACCGTTAAAATAAAGATTCGCTAGAACAAATTTCCTCTGATACATATCGTGCACTGATATCAGCATTAGAAATCACATTTGATCTAACTCAATGTACTCATTTTAAAAAAAACTGTGAGTGATGACTATTTTCGACCGTTGCGAGCGTCGTCTACTTTAATACTTTAGTCCACATTAAGTGAAATATTTATTAAACTAGATTAAACTGTCACTGAGGCTTCATTTTTAGTAACGTTACTCACCTCAGCAGTTTCCAATGTTGACCTCGAACAGGTAAAATCAAACTAGGTTGTACCGTATGAATTTAGTAAAGAGCTAAAATATCTTTGTGAGAAAAAGTGAGAGCAACTACATTTTCATGAACACTGATGGACGATTGAATTTCTGCGGGGAATATACCATTATCAGAGCATAACACATGAGGGTGCCGTGTTATTGTGTTATAAAAAAAATAGAACGTCGACGGTAAAACATGATTTAATTTACCACACTAATATATGCCTGTTTTTTTCTGAATATGTTCTTACAATAAAACAAAAATATTGTTTAGGACAAGAAAGCGGGTTTGTGCGTCTGCGTACCGTGTGAACACCCCTAACACCTCAAATAATAGTATGAGCCGAATCCCGCCATTGGTCGCTTCCCAGTTTGGAAAACGCAGGAAAGTTTCCAAGGTAACCGCCCCTCAATGTGAAACGTATTACGTAACTGTTTTGCCTCCGTCAAAACTCACAGTAACTAATGTAAAAACAATATTGTAAACCTCATCATTTGGTTTTATTCTGGCATATACTTAGGAGCCTTCACATTGATTTTTCCATTCTGTCAAAGCCTGAATCTGATAACTTAGCCAGTAACCTTGATTAGATCTGAGGGTGATGTCATATATCAGCAATGCTAAAAACACATAAGTTGTAAGGAGAGGCTTTGCAAGCTGAAGCAAAAAAGAGGAAAGGACTTTTAGTAATCTACAAGTGTTTAATGTAATTTATGGTCTAAATGATTTTTTTGTGGCTTAGTAAGAGCAAGAGCAAATTTATATGATGGTTCATAACTATAAAAATATTAATTGGTTAGTAGAGGAATCTTCATTTTTCTAAGTTTGTTAATTAAAGCAGTTTGTGTTATTTGGACTGCATCATGTGTTGAGGCTCAGCCAACTCCAGAACATAGACTCTCCAGACAGGGGTGTTATGGGGGGGATGGGGTTAATTCATTTACTGGCACACATTCACTATAGCAGTGTTTGTTCTCGTCTGTGTATACAATGGGGCTGCTGATAAACTAAAGTAGCAGAAGGTGAATTCAAAGTGATGTAATTAACTTAAGGTAGACTTTCACTTTTTGTCGTCTTTATGGTCTATTGAGAAGCAATTGTGAAGACAAAGAATGCAATAATTTAATTAAAATAATCTCAGTTAAAACTGTACATATGTATATGTGTACATCTATATATCTCTCTATCTATCTCTCTCTATATATATGTGGGCCATTCTACAGAATTGGTTCAAAGTCAGAGTTGGAAACATCTTGAAAAAAATGTATTTTCCCACAAATTTTGTATGCATGCAAATTGTATTATATCCAAGGTAAGCATTTCTAGTGATTGTGCACTTAATTCTAATGTTGTATTTTCAGAAAGTTTTGGAATATTTGTCCTCTCCCTATATTTGTCACTAACGAAACGCCAGTAAATTATAATTTAATAAGAAGGGTTATAAGAGTTTGCTTACATCTTCCTTGTAAATATGCACTACCGTTCAAAAGTTTGGGGTCAGTAAGACTTGTAATAGTCTTTAAAGAAGTCTCTTATGCTCATCAAGGCTGCATTTATTTGATTAAAAATATAGAAAAAAAACAGTAATATTGCAAAATGTTTTACAATATAAAATAATGTTTTTTATTTTAACATACTTTAAAATAGAATTTATTCCTGTGATGAAAAGCTGAATTTTTATCAGCTGTTACTCCAGTCTTAAGTGTCACATGATCCTTCAGAAATCATTCTAATATGCGGATTTATTATTAGAATGATCAATGTTGGATAATATCAACAGTTGTGCTGCCAAATATTTTTTGGAACCTGTGATTTTTTTTTTTCAGGAATCTTTCATGAATAACAAGTTTAAAAAGTACAGTGTTTATTCAAAATATAAATATTTTATAACAGTGTAAATTATTTATTATTAACTTTTAATAAACTTTTAATTATTAACTTAATACATCCTTGGTGAATAAAAGTATTAATTTCTTAAAAAAAAAAGAAAAGAAACAATAAAAATGTACTGACCCCAAACTTTTGAACGGTAGTGTATATTTTTCTGTTCAGAAGTAAATCAATAACAATTGTAATTTTAACAATATTTCAAGTGTGATTGATTAGATTTGTTGTATTTTGAATCCAATTTTTCTTTGTAAAAGGCATAAAGTAGATCATACTGATTTCAAAGTTAAAGGGGTCATCGGATGCAAAGTTCACTTTTTCATGTTGTTCGAACATTAGTTTGCGATAGTTGACTGACGCAAGCGTCTTACCTTAGATCAGCTGTAACAGTCCAACCTCCATTGTTTCGATGCTGGAGCAGGGATGTAAGTTAGACAAGAATATCTCAGATTGAGCTATTGAGGTGTTGTGTTGCTGGATGTAATAATGAACATAGTGGTCGTCATTTACTCCCGACATCTGAGCCGCTGAAGATGCAGTAAATTACATTTGTTTGTAAATGGAATGTGCCTCCCGATCTACACAAATGCATCTATGTTTGCGCAAATCATTTGTGATCCAGCTTCACTTACAGCAGAAGTAAGTATAAGGTTTTTTTATGAATCTCTACAATCACCTTTCCTAATAACACGGTAGTTAGCAAGTTTAGCGGCTAAACGCAGCTAAATGTGGCTAAAGTAAACAGGCTCGTCACTCCACAGAGAGAAGAGAGGGGTGAGCAGAGCTTATTAACATTTAAAGCAGCCTCGACCAGAACGGGATGACTTTTGCAGAGCTGATTTTGACAAGGTAAAAAGGTGTTGTTTTACACAACCATTGAGAATTTTTAACCAAAGTATATTATAGACTTTTCATTAAGACCCTAAAGAATCATAACAACTTGTGGAAAATGGGCATCCGATGACTCCTTTAAGGATTCATTAGTCTGAATATACACTGAACCAAACACTATCATAACATCTTAGTTGATAATTCAGTATACTTTATTTCTGACAAAACATTAAGAGAGAGAGACATAAATATTTCCTCATCATAAATATAGCAGTGTAGTTTCAATGGACTAAAACACGAAAGTGCGAGACACATTTTATTTTTACATAAAGTTTCGTTATTAACATAGAAAATCTAAAATAAATATCTTTTTTTTTTTTACTTAAAAAATGAAAAAGATATTTTTAAAAACAATAATGGAATACAATGCAAAAACTATTTCAATATTATTTTTTTCAATATCAAGTTGGAATTTAGAGGTTAGGGTTCGGGACAGCCACCTCCCAATTGCAAGTACCCACTAGACTAGGCTTACTGATATTTTAAATATTATTGTGGGTTTCAATAGATACTAAAATGATCTTAGTAAACATCTAAGAGGTTGTGGGACACCATTGTTGGACCAGTTCCATAGAATGGCCCATATTTTAAATTTGATAATGATTCAGCAATTAATTCGTCAAATAAATATAAAAACAAATGAAGCATTACAAGCATTGTAGGGGAATATATTGCACCAAAAAAATTACACGCTACACTTCTGCTAATTGAAGATGAGGTCTGCGTAGACTAGATGTAATTAACGAGGAGACGCAGAGAATAAGAAAGACGTTTTGGAAAAAAAGCAGCAGCGTGATCTTTAAACCCCCATTACTCACTCCCACTCGGGGCTCTGAGAGGCCAAATGGTGTTTGCATCCTTTGTTCGGTGCTCGGTTTAAGCACTGTTAGCCATGACAGAGAAAAACAGAGAACTCAAGACACAAAGACAACGTCCCCTGGGCCATGAACCTCAACCGTCAATCCTCTCTCATTACAAACACATCTCATTAAACTCCAAGCTACTGCTGATCTGTCTCTCTACTGAAAATAAACAACTGAAATAGTGAAGTGTATCAGTTCCACTTCCATACTCTCTCTATCACTTGCAATAGAGCATGTGGTTTATGTATGCTGACTATGAACAAAACAAAAGAGCTTAAAGAAATTGTTCCACCATAGACATTATGTAAACTTATTGCTTTATCTTTATCATTTAATTCTTATCTGTGAACAGAAGTGAACGCTTTGCCTGATTTAACAGAGTATGTGCAAATAATACCATCTGTTTGTCTTTTGCTTCAATTTTAAGTTCTCTCTTTGAAAATTGTTTCCGTTTTATTCATAACCGCTGGACGGGAAACAATGACAGTTATGTCGACTGTGGCAGTCCATTTTCCAAATAAATGTTCCTGAGAAGCTTCTGAGAAAACCTGCCTGATGATGCTCTGGAGCTTAATATATGAGCTTGTGAAGAGCCAAGTTATTGTCCGTTTTCAATGACTTCCAGTTAACTGAGCCAAGACTTTATGTTCTGCTTAATCCAGGTCCAAAATTAGCCATAATTATAGGAGAGGAAAAGCACACATTGACATACTCCAAAAGCTTTGTTGTTTTTATTTAGCCTCTTCCTACAAAGTGAGGTGTTAAAAGTTCTCTCACGCAGGTCTTGTGTGTATTTTGTTGGCCATGTTTTTGTCAGGCTGAAACAACACTTGTTTATCTGTCATCTCTCTTTATTCAAGGTTTCTTCCATTTTAAATCTGTAGCTCACACATAATATGCTCATAATCACAATTCAGTTAAATTGCTGTAACATTAAAGTGTGTGAGACTACATTCTGACATCATTTACTCTCCCTTATGTCATTCCAATGCATTTCTCCTCTTCTGAAGAACACAGAAACAGATATTTTGAAGAATGAGGATGACCTAATTGTTTTGGTGCAGGCTGACTTCCATTGTATAGAGGAAAAAAATACCTCAAAGAAAAGATCTACAGAAGTGTTCTACAGAAGAAGGAAAGTCATGCAGGTTTGCAATGACGTGAGTAAATGATGACAGAATTTTCAGTTTTGGGTGAACTGTCACTTTAACACATGAGCATCCTAATAAAGATATGCAAACAACTGCATGACTGTTTTGTATACTGAAATATGAACATTTTAATGTCTTTCTATCATATTCCCAAACCCTATCTAACAACCGCATCTCTTTCTTGCATTGAGGCAGAGGCTGGCAGAACGCCAATCCAGGATTGTGCTATTCTCTCTCTCTCTCTCTCACACACACACACACATTTTCATTCTCATATAAACAAATACTGTTTTTCCCTTTCCCTGTCTGTCAGCTATTCATAGTGCCCTGACTCATTCTCATTGGACGATGGGCCCATGGGAAAGGATCCATCCTGCTGGCGATGGGGAAGGATCTCTTATCTTTTACCTTTCATTATCCCACTGGTGAAAACAGAAAGAGAGTGGCAAGATGAAACAGGAAAGATAAGACCAACAACTTTGGATAACAGAAAGCCACCGCAGAGACAGACAATGAGAAAACACCAGATGACAACCGTGATCAGAGTGTGAGACGTTTCACAGGTGATAAATCATTCCATGTACTGGACCACAATCCATTACAGTTTCAGAGATTTTAAAAGAATGAAAAGTGCCTAGAACGTGGTGCTCTGAGATATGAAACTCTGAAAATGTTTTGACTAAACATAAGGTCACAGTCTACCGACTTTCCATAACGCTTACAGGAGAAAGAGCAGTGCATTGTCTTATCAGCGCACAAACACTCCCTTCACTATCACTGTATTTTAAGCAATAGTTCACCCAAAAATGAACATGCTGTCATTATTTACCCACACTCATGCTTTTGAAACTCATGAGGTAATTTTTTTTATGAAATCCAAGAGTTTTCTGACCCTGCATAGACAGCAACACAACCACCACGTTCAAGACCCAGAAAGGTAGTAAGGAGATTGTTAAAATAGTCCATGTGACATCAATGGTTCAACCATAATTTTATGAAGCTACAAGAATACCTCTTGTGCGCAAAAAAAAAAAAAAATTATGATTTTATTCAACAGTTTCTTTCATCGTAGTACTGTCATGAACGCACATTGAAGACTAATATGGAGGAGAAGAATTGGTTGAATAAAGTAGTTAGGGGTTCAAGCGTGTAGTGCTGAAACCCTACTGTAATTGTTAGAATGACCAAGGATCAGCAATTTCCATCAGACCAAACCGTAAGTCATACAGACTTGAAACTTGGAGGGATGGTAGTACTCACACTGCCTACAACGTGACCAAGGCTCGCCCCACTTGGCCTGACGGGAGCACTACAGCGATCAAAAGTACAAAATTGGATTCGTCCATCACCCGAAATGTTTTGCTTTTTTCGAAAAAATAACTTTTCCGAAATAGTCCTAGGCTCTTTGCCCAATCGGAACCAAACCAGTACAGGAAGATTCTTTGGAGAGTGAATATCAATAATTATCAGAAAAGTTTCAACTCACAGTCACAAAGGTATGCCAAAATGTCCGAAAGGTGCAGGGCTGCTTTTACTAAAACGACCAAAACTTTTAAACGGAATGAGATATCTTTGTCAAACTCACAATGTGTATGTAAGAGTTGAATCTGAGGTCATGTGAAAAAAAGTCATGGAGTTTGGCCACTTGGTAGTGCTAAAAGAAGGAAAAAACCTAAAACGGCCATAATTATGAAAATCGGCATGCACAGTCTTGGTCCAAAGTGCCACGTGTGTCTGTAAGGACATTTGTGTATATAAAAAAAAGACATGGCCAACATAGGCTGATACATTTTGAGCACCTATTTGACAAGGTTGACGGAGGCCGATTGGAACGCCAATCGGTGGGTCTGTTTGTCTCATGGCCCTAGAGGTCTGTGAGAAAGTTGAAAGAAATCAGCCAAGGGGCGATATCACATTTTAAGGGCTTAAAAAATCTAAAATGTTATTGCGCATTTTTTCACACATTCACACAAAATTCGTATCATACGATAGAACGCCTCATTCCGAATAACTTTGCCTCTAGAACCACTGCAGTCTATCAAACCATTTGTTAAATGATTGAGAAAATGTAAAAAACCTCCGTTTGCGAACTAGATCTATATTTTTCGCTCAATCTGGAAAACAAAAACACTGCAGTGCAATTCTCTGGACTCTCTGGGTCAATAATTATCAAAAAAAATGTTGAAATTGGAAAGCTATAACGTGGTTGTTTAGAAAAGGGGCCTACCCAAAAGCCTATAAAGCCTAAATGAAAACTCAAAACTTCACAAAACCTGCTGAGCACATGCAACAGGTGATTCTAAACAAGCATGCAAAGTTTTAGGGAGATCGGACCACAGCTGGCACTGTCATAAATGTTAAAAAAACAACTTTTCTATGGTAGATTACCTGGGTTTGCCAAAATTGTTTTTTAATCATTGATTTAAGTGGTTACAGGCTTGCTAAGTATTATGTAATGTCTTGTATTGTAAAGTATTATGTAATGTGCTTAAATACTAGAGTTGAGCCGGATACTCGGCTGAAACGAGTATCCGGCACGGATAAAGCACTTTTGCCGAGTAGGAGTATCATACGAGTAATACGAGTCAATATCTGTGCTCGGATTGAATAAAAATTCTCATTGGGTAGTTTACTGTGTCTGCGTTCTGTGATAGGCTAGTCACAGGGCCCCTCCCCTACACACATACTAGAGATGCGCGGATGAGCTTAAACGTCACCGGAATCCGCAGCTCCAAATAAATGATCCGCCCGCCACCCACCCGCACCTGTATTTTTCTCTGATTTAGATAACCGCACCCGACCCGCACCCGATCGTCATTTACAATTATTCTAATTCTTAGTTTTGCATGATGATATGATGAATGTGATGAACACTTATAAGCTTAATCACTCGTGCTTTTAAGCCAAATCCACGCTAAAAAGAATAACGTTAACTGATATCTGGACGTGACGTATTGTTTTCGGTATAATGTACTGATTCAAATTAGTAATCAATAATAATTTTTATTTTAATACTCGGCGTGCCTCTCTTGACATGCTCTCGCGTACGAACAGGCAGCAAATGTGGTGCTGGCGCGGACGGCGCGGGCGCGGGCGCATCAGGCGCATCAGGTGCAATGATAAAACATATTTCAAAGGAAGCCGGCGCTAGGGTCCTTACCGTCTTTGCTGGGTGTTTTGAGCGAATATTTGCATTTATTCACATACGATTTAGTTACAAATGGTGGCCTGTCATGATTTTGGCTAATGCAGGACACTACTGAATGATGCGCATCAGAGGGGATTTAGAAGTGGGTGCGCAGAGCCGACTGATAAAGAAATGGGTATACGCGGGTTATACACACCACTGCATATTAACCTACTCGAGTATTTAAAACATATGTTAGAAAATACAGTTAATATTTGCGTCATTATTGATTTTTCTCATCCACCCGCGAACCACCCGCAAATAATCAGAATGCAATTTTTTATTACCCGACCCACCCGACCCGCGGATTGTCCGCAGCGCCCGCGGATATAACCGCCATCCGCGCATCACTAACACATACAGATTTATTGTGTTGCTGTGTCCCGCTCTGCTCACACACACACACAGAACACTGAGAAGAGAAGAGAACAGCCAGTAGAGTTTTGGTAAACGTGGGGTTTGTTCAGACGTGGTGCTTGGTAAAAGCGACTCGCGTCTCTGCCTGTCGGAGAATTTATTTTTCTTTTTTAAACCGTCAGCTGGCTCTGACCAGTTTTTTTACTTCACGCACTGAGTGTCTGACACTTTCTTTCTGTATTTCATAAATAAATAAATAAATAAAAAAACCACACTGCTCAAGGTTAAAAAAAAGAAAGTTATGTTGAAATGAAAACTCTTGTTCATTACATTTTACTTCATAATTGCAACCGCATGTGTTGTATTCATTGTTGCAAAACTTATTCTGTATATAGTTCGTTTGTTATCATGATCAAAACCACTGATCTGAAGCTCAATGCTGATGCTGTCATGTAAATAGTTTTCTAATCAGCAATAAATATAACAATTTCTGATCAACCCATATCAATTGCATGCTTAAAATAACATACCGGTTAAAGCCCCGCCCATTTCAATACAACATGACCCACTTCCAGGTTAAATCCCACCCACTTCCGGGTTAGGCCCCGCCCACTCCGAGTACAGATACAGATACAGATAATTCATATGGTTAACAGATACAGATACAGATACAGATAATGCTGTACTCGCTCATCCCTATTAAATACCTTAAAGTGCTTGAACCCCGGTAAACGCTGCTTACAGCTATTTTTAGTTTTGTTTTCTTTGTGCACAGAAAGTATTCTCATAACGTCATAACATTACGGTTGAACCACTGATGTGACGTACTATTTTACCAATGTTCTTACCTTTCTGGGCCTTGAACATGTCAGTTGTGTTGCGTCTATGCAGGATCAGAAAGCTCTTGGATTTCATCAAAAACATCTTACTTTGTGTTCCGAAGATGAATGATGGTCTAATGGGTTTGAAACTACATGAGGGTGAGTAATTACAGAATTTTCATTTTTGGATGTACTGTCTCTTTAACTACTACTGTATCTGACTTCAGTTGTCTCTCAATACACCACCTTTCTATGCTCTCTAGTGTTCTCCTGTTCCCAGTGGAGTGAGTGCGTGAGTGAGCGAGTCCACCCAGCAGGACCATGACAGAGGGATCAGCAGATGCCAGGCAGCAGACTCACACTGAATTAAACAGGTTCAGCCACCCTACCCCCCCACAACATGCACAAAAACCTCACTCGCACACACATGCACCATCTACTCTCTGTTAGTCTTTATCAGGAAATAGACACAATGTAAACAATGGCGCCTTCAAAGTCAAGGCTGCTTCATGCTCATTAGTATTGGGTGTGTGTTTGTCTATTTTTATGCACTAGCTTGCACAAGTGTATACAAATCCAAACCACTATTGTGTATTGTTGCTTAAGGAGTCAAGGCATGCTTGAAATACACGTGTCTCAGAACGTGGATACTTGAGAGTGTATTAAACTCCACTGCCTCTTGTTAGGATTGTTCATGTTAACTGCAACACAATAAGTGCATGTGGAAGTAGAAAGAGGAAGAGTGACATGGTAAAGGTCCATGTTTTATGGTGTTGTTGACCGTGTCACTTAAAAGGTCAAAGATGTAACGTCTGTTCATACAGGATAAAGCCTTAAACACTAAAAGCTGTTGAAATAAATAGTTATAAACTGGGTTATAAGATACAGTACACAGGCCATTTTTACTTTTTTTTACTAGGCTATCTTTCCTTTCATCTTTTCCTAAATACACCATCCCACCAATTCCAAATCCTCTTTTCTTTTCTTCATGTAGACAAGCAGCTGCTGTCCTTCTCGCTGTGAATGGAAAACCCCAGGAGAGATGGAGGATGAGTGTGACTAGACGCTACAGGTCAAAGGTTGAGACTGCATGTGCCGGATTTCTATATAGCACATCAGTTAGGCAAGTGCACACACCTACTAATCATCATATATATACACACACTGCACTAAAACATCTTTAAAAGGCTCATTCTATCATTTTATAGTTGGTCATTAAAGTACATTTTTTCTTTAAACAATACAGTGTATCATCTAAAATATAAAAATTTAAAAAAGGGATACAGACACATTACTATCTTATATTTCCATACGTTTTTTTTTTTTTTTTTTTTTTGTCCACCAAATAATGTTTTTCAAAATACACTAATATAGCAAGGAGAAAATGGAAACAGGGATGGAGCAGTATTATTTTAGTATTATTATTATAGCTTTTATTAATATTTTGAAGCTTTTGGTTTTATATATTTAGTCTTAATTGTTTATTGTTTATGTAATTCTGTGTATATATATATACATATATATATATATATATATATATATGTATACACACACATTTATATTTAGTTTTCTTTCTTTCTTACTTTTCCATTTTAAATTATACTAATTTTTGTACTTAACTGAAATTGTAGAAATTGTACTTCTTTCATTTAGTTGCCAGAGCAAAATTGTTATCAATTATTAATTTTTAAAGTTATTTTACACACACACACACACACACACACACACACACACACACACACACACACATAAACACAAAAACACAGGATTTTTAATGTTTTTTAAAGAATTCTCTTTTGCTCACTAAGCCTGCATTTATTTGATCCAAAATACAGCAAAAGCAGTAATATTGTGAAATATTTTTACTGTTTAATATAACAAGGATGCTTTAACTTGATCAAAAGTGATGACAAAGACATGTATAATGTTACAAAAGATTTCTATTTCAGATAAATGCTGTTCTTCTGAACTTTCTATTCACCCAAAAAACTGAAATAATTCTACTCAGTTGTTTTCAACATCATAATAATATTAATAAATGTTTTTTGAGCAGCAAATCAGAAAATTAAATGATTTCTGAAGGATCATGTGACTGGAGTAATGGTGATAAAAAATCAGCTTTGAAATCATAAGAATAAATTACAATTTAAAATATATTCAAATTGAAATCAGTTCTTTTAAATAGTAAAAATATTTCAAAAATTGTTTTTGCTGTACTTCAGATCAAATAAATGCATGCTTGGTGAGCAGATGAGACTTCTTTAAAAAACATTAAAAATCTTACAGCTCAAGAACTTTTGACTGGTAGTGTATATGAGACTAGAGTCCTACAAAGAAAAAATTCACTGCTTTCTTAAGTCAATGCTATAAAGCAAATTGACTGTGAAATTGGCCATAAAACCTTGAGACACACAGTTGTTCATATTAAGTAGCAGCACATTACACAAAGAAGCCTCAAAAAATCAGCTTTTTCTGTCCCTAAAACGCACAGCCACACACACATGCTCATTACTCGCTCATTGCTGTGTCAAAGTTCAAAACCCAGGGGAGCTGACCTCAGAGCCCTGAGGAGGAGGTGTTATCCCTGCCAACCCAGATACACTTCCTTCCCTCATTCCCTTCTCACTCTTTCCACCTTCCAAAATCCACTGATCCTTCTGCTATTAAGTGACAAAATGACACGAGGCACATGTTCCTGCTCAGTGACTGCATCCCTGTGCGGAAAAGCACTCAGCTGAATTATGAATATGAATATCATAATGAATAATGAATGCAGGATAATGTTTTTGTCCTGAAGCTGTGCAAAAAGGGATGAGACTCAGAGACTTGCAGATGTAGGACAAGGTTTTTGATTCTACACTGGCTTGTGTTTAAGACTGGCGTGTTTCTTTCGGATAATCTTTATGAACATTTGCATTTTTTTAAAATGCTTTCTAATTTGTGTTTCATAAGGGTCATTTTTTTTTTAAAATTGAGATTCATACATCATCCGAAAGCAGAATGAGCTTTCCATTGATGTATGGTTTGTTAGAATAGGACAATATTTGGCCGAGATACAACTATTTGAAAATCTGGAATCTGAGCGTGCAAAAAAATCACCTTTTAAGTTGTCCAAATTTAGCTCTTAGCAATGCATATTACTAATCAAAAAAAAATTTAAAATTAGGTTTTGATATATTTACAGTAGGAAATTTACAAAATATCTTAATGGAACATGATATTTATTTAATATCCTAATGATTTTTGGCATAAAAGAAAATTTGATTATTGACCCATACAATGTATTACATTCATATGTTACACATATACAATTTTGTATTTGTTTTTAAAAATGGCATCTTTTTTTCAAGTAGTACTGCCAATTCCAGTATGTTTAAAATTGTTGAGATCCCCTTATAATATTGGTAAAATTGGTAATACTTTACAGTAAATAAATTTGGTAACACTTCAGGTTAATTAGGATATTTTTTTCCCATCAACCCAACTGCCTTTGGCCCAATTTAACCTTTTTTTGTTTGTATCTGCACAAAAGCATGTTTGTTTTGCTGCCGTCATATTTGGAAACACCATTCCTGTTGAATCTTGTATGCGCGTTTGTCGTATGCACAGATTTTGGTTGAATGTGTACATTTATGACAGTGGGACCTGTTCTATAGTTTCCCCTCATACATACAAATCTCTTTAGCTTCCTTCTTGTGTAGACGTTCTAAATGTACATACGCTTCTGATGAAAATAAATATTATTTCCTTCTCCACCCACATACAACAGCATGAAAACCCCTGCACAAGCAATACCTGCTGCACTTGTTCCACATGCTTAAGATATCCATTCCACTGAAGTTCTTCATAAAACTGTAACAAATGCTGACTCAATGTCCCAATGTCCATTCCTTCCCTAGAACTCAGAAAACAACATTTCGTTCAATATCTTAGCATATATCTTATATTCTTAACAATGTGCTAGCAACATCAAAATCACTCATTGCTTTTGCCAAATTCATAGATGTAGGTTCAATTAAATCAAACTACTCACTCCTATGTTGATCCAAACCTGTAAGAACTTTACAACACAAATTAAGATATTTTTGATAAAATCCAAGTAGCTTTTTGACCCTGCATAAACAGGAACGCAACTGATCAAGGCCCAGAAAGGTAGTAAAGACATTGTTAAAATAGTCCATGTGACATCAGTGGTTCAACCATAATTTTATGAAGCTACAACACCTTTTGTAGTTGAATGTAGTTGTGTTGCTGTCTCTGCAGGGTCAGAAAGCTCTCGGATTTCATCAAAAATATCTTATTTTGTGTTCTGAAGATGAATGAAGGTCCTACAGGTTTGGAATGACATGAGGGTGAGTAATTAATGACAGAACTTTGGGTGAACTATCGCTTTAACAAAGAATTAAAAACATGATCCTCTTTACCCAAATGTTTTGATATTGCAGATATTGTGTAATAATGTGATATAAAGCATGATGGACCATGATTCATGGTGGCCGGTGGTTCAGCATATATTGAGAAATCTGGAAATAACAGTTTTTGGTGAGTAATCTTGAACTGTCTGATCATCCTTTGATTCATACATGCACACTAACATATACTAGAGAAAAACATCAGCACTAGATATAAGTGGTGTTAAAGTGCAACAGATATTTTTTTATTATTATTCAGTTTTACTTGAGTAAAATTTAATGCAGGACTACTCCTTTGTAATTGAGTAATAGCACTTAAATACTTACTTTTTGACTCAAATTACTGAAGAATAAGCACTTGCTATTTTATGATCAATTCTCCATCTCTAAATACAAGAGAGAAAGATCAAATGTACCAGTCACACATGAGCTTAAGTTAGAGCAGTCTTGACATTATTATGAATTATGAATAACAACACTCGCCCTCTGAGAATCTTATTACATACTATTTTTGGCTAGACGATTTAGTTATTTGTTTGCTTGAGACTTGCTGTGACTGGATCATTGAATCAGTGAGCTGGTAACTGATTCAGATCAGATCAGTCAAACTTACAGATGACCTACAGATATCATGGAAAAACTGTTTCTTTTTGGCATTTCGTAAGAATTCGTAAGATAAGAAGAACGAAAACCAAGCGTGAAGTTTTACCTCACCTTAAACATTTGTGTCAGTGAAGCATAAACAGATTGAAAGCATACTAACAATTAGACAATTAGATGGCAATATGCCAAAATGTACAACAGTTATGAATTAGACTATCTAGACTATCTTGCTACTCGAGTGCTCACGAATCCACGTTGCTAAACAAAGACATTTTTTATGAAATGTAATAGAGAAAAATGGCAAATATTATTCACTGGAAGGTAATGAAGTAGTAAAGGCACTAAAAGAAAAACATTCAATGTTTGTCGTGTTTGGCAGAGGAAACTTGTTGGACCAGCAAATGCATCTTAATGCATAAAAGATGAGATCTTAGATATATCTGAGTTTTAGTTCAGAGTACATCAGGATTTTAAGATAAGGTGAAATGATTGGAAGAAATATGCATGAATGAAATCTCTATGGTATAATGTTGAACTTGTTGCCTGTGTTCACAGTGGTTGTTTAGGGGGGAAGGGCACTAATGTTACACCCTGAAGCCAAACGCTTAACCTCATTTGCCTCATTACATCTCCTGCCAACAGATAATATGGAAAACTCTAAGCAAGGTAGCTCAGCCCTATAATCCTGTCATGAAGATAACACTGTGAACGGTCCTATTATGGCCCAACGTTTGGCAATGCCAGTTTGAATAGAGAAAAACAAACAGTGAGAAGCTCTAATTGGTGTGTAATGCAGGTCAGTGTCCCATCATCCATCAGGGCCATCATGGAGAGCATCCTATTCATTGCTTGGAAGCATAACCTCATTGAACAAGAGCCAGCAGAGGAGGAGAGAGTCCAGATCAAACACAAAACTGTAACCTCACATGCAATGAGCAACAAAAAGAGCAGCCACATTTTTAACGAAAGGCAGTGGGAGAATGACCCATTTACCCAGCATGCCCCGGGGTGTTGAAAGGAAAAGACTGTTTTCTGGTGCCAGTATGCAAAGTAGGTTGGATGTGAATGGAAGAAGGAAAGGAAGAGCGAGAGAGGTGGCACAGTAAACCAGGACACTGACAGAAGAAGGTCTGGGTCAAAGCGGGCACTGTGTGTTTGGCATCTGCCCTTGGCCATAATTTTGAGGGCAGGGCTTCTTATGTCTTAGGTTCATATTTACAGCCTTACAAGAGTTGGTCGTAAAGAGAGTGAATGATATATTATCACTAGAGTAGTGCTTTTGCAGATTTGGCATAGGAAGGCATTTCCCTACAAGGCTGAAAGAACCACACATAGGCAGAAAGCAGTAGAGCATCTCTTTAAAATTCACTTCTGTGAAAGAAATATTTCAATACCAAGTCCATCTTTCAGCATGGTGAAGTCTGTGGTCAATCTGCAGGTAAAATAAGGGAGACAAGATACACTTTTGGCTTTAACATACTGTATGTAAAAGTAACTACACATTTATGTGTGTGTGTGTATATATATATATATATATACATATATATATATAGAGAGAGAGAGAGAGAGAGAGAGAGAGAGGGGGGGGGGTGCACATATGTGGTGCGCAGGTGCTTGTGCGCAAACAAAATACACTGACCTTTTTTTTGCCTTCATTTTGATAGGATAATGTAGAGCAGACAGGAAGCAAAGTGGGAGAAAGAAAGACAAGGGGAGGGATCGGCAAAGACCTTCAAGCGAGGATTCGAACTCGGGACGCCTGTTGTTTAACGGCGCTATATGTCGGTTAAGGCTATTGTTGCCACCACATTGACATGGTTGACAGCTGTTAATACACAATTACAATTTTATATCGACTAACCATAATACTATAAAATATTTTTATTCGAACTGAACGCATAAATATAGGCAATGCACTGCTGGTTTCAGAGCAAATGCAAAACTGTGACATTTCACTTACTGACGCATTTTACTCGGCAGCAGGGTTGCCAGGTTTTTACAATAAAACCTACTCAATGGCTGCTCAACACTAGCCCAATTGCATTTCAGAGGGGATCCTCCAGTAAAAATTACATTCTGGGGAGAGAAATACATGTTTATTGGCAGGGTTCCCCTGGTAAAATTCGCATATCAGGGGCTAAATATCACATTATTGGGTTCGCTTCAAACTGCAGACATGAAAAACAACCCACGGCAACAATGTTAAAATAGCCCAATTCTGCACGGAAAACCGTGGACTTGGCAACATTGCTCAGCAGTGCTAAAACGGTCAGTGCATTTACTTACCTACTACTACTACTGATAAAAATAATAATAAATAAAAATGTAAGTATTAGCATTGTATTATTTTATTATTTGTATCATTTTATTTTCGCATTATCCTAAGTATACTATAATAGTATTTTTATTTAGGCTTATACTGATACTTATTAAACTTATCTGTAAACTGTGTACATTAATGTCCAGTACAAGTAATGTACTCAGAAGTTCTATTTAAATTTTTACATGCATTTATTTCATTTTTTAACTCTTCATATATATATATATATATATATATATTTATACACACACATATATCTCAGGGATAGGCAACGTCAGACCTTAAGTGCCAATGTCCTGCAGAGATTAGTTAAAAAAAACCTTACCTGCCAGTAGCCCTAGTAATCCTGAAGACCTTGATTAGCTTGTTAGGTGTGTTTGATAAGAGTTGAAACTAAACTCTGCAGGTCATCGGCACTCCAGGACCAACATTGCCTAACCCTGATATTTTTTTATTTTATTTATTTATTTTTTTAACTGATTGATTCAACACACGGACAATTACAAAACAACAGACATTGTGTGTGTATGTGTTTGTGTACCTGGTGTTCATTACGTTATGAGGACCAAACGTTTTTGGTCCCATGAGGTAACAAGCTTATAAATCAGAATTACGTTTTTTGAAAATCTAATAATGCATAAAGTTTTGTGTGAGGTGTAGGTTTACGTAAAGGGTTAGGGTAAGGGGATTGAAAATACAGTTTGTACAGTAGAAAAACCATTATGCCTATGGAATGTCCCCATAATGATAGGAATACTAGTGTGTGTGTCAGTTTCTTGAATACTCATTAGATTTATGAAATAACGGACATGCGTTTGTGCTTGCAGTGAAGTGGGCGTCTCATGGTTTGCAGAAAAATTATTAGCAAGTTGTGTATGTTTGGATGTGGACATAGACGAATGGCATTGCAGAGTGACTTTTAAGCTAACGGTCAAGAGGGTCATTTTTACTTCAGTCTTCATCTCTAGCTTTTTGTTGCTTTGTGAAGGGACAAGACAATGCAAGAAGCCAGGGGTGGGGAGGGCGAAGACAAATGGCATATGAGTTTCCTCTAGAGAGCAAAAAATGCAAAATCTAAGCATATAATAGGACTGAGCTGGAGGAAGGGGGACAGGAGATAACAATGGGTGTAACGACAGAAGCAGGGGGTTGTGTACCCTCAGTTTAAGCTGTGTAAGTTGGGGGTGCGCAGGGACACGTGCCACTCTTGGTGGGAGGGGACAGGATGGAATTGAGGGAGCACAGCCAGTGGTGCCCGATCCGGCCCTCTGCTTTGTTCTGCCAGCTGTTGGTGTCATGGTCAACACTCGAGAATCAGTGGACCCCAATGGGACAGTCACCACCTTAATACTCACTAACACAGTTCTCTGCTAGGGAGGGGTGGATTGATGTTGAAATAGTGAGGCTTTCAACTGAAAAAAAGTATCAGACATAAATGTTTTATTAAAGCTCCTCTACAGAACATGTTTAGGGCTACTGATTGAGCTACTGATTTCTGAAGAATCATGTGCATCAAAATCATTCAGCTTTGCAATCACAGGAATAAAATACACTTTAAAATATATTCAAATAGGTAACAGTTATTTTAAATTGAAATAATAATTATTATAATATGTCACAGTATTGCTGTTTTACAGCCTTGGTGAGAAAAAGACACTTTTAAAAACATTAAAAATTTGTAATTACAAAACTTTGGTGGTTAGTGTGCAAACAAAAAGAAATCAGCATTCAAAACTGTTGTGCATGTAACTTGCAGTTTTATATTTCAAACACAGACGGCGATAGTGATGCATAAGATTTGTAGTGCCGCTTTAATACTGATTACTAATCTAGAATAAAAATAAATTTATTATGATCTTCAGAAGTAAGGTCACAAGAAATGTATTTGTTAGCAAATAGTTGTGTAAGACAGGATGTATTATTCCTCCATTCTCTCCAGCATTCATTTATATGGTTTCCGCAGTTTTCGCAAATTAATAAAAAATAAAAAAAGGTAATTGTGACTTTTTACCTCACAATTCTGTGATAAAATTGCAACTGTGAGTTATAAAGTCACAACTTGGAGATTTGCATTTCTGAGAAATTTAGTCAAAATTGTGTGATATAAACTCACAATCCTGACTTTTCTGATTTATTTCTCACAATTGTGAGTTTATATTATGCAATTCTGAGAAAAAGTCAGAATTGCAAGTTTATATCACGCAATTCTGACTTTATAACTTGCAACTGCAAGTTTATATCTCACATTTCTGAGAAACAAAGTCAGAATTATGAGGTAAAAAGGCACAATAACCTTTTTTCTTATTTTATTTAGTGCCAGAAATGGGCTTCCATACATTCAAACAGAAATTACAGTGAGAAAATAAGCAGTGTCTGGAGTTTTCAGTTAATAAATAAGAACCTAAATGTAGCATTTACTGAAGGCTAATAGGTTTTGGTGTTCTTTGATATAATAGTAAACTATAAAAGATGTCAAATGATTGACAGTGTATTATAAAGACTGCTAAATGGAAAGCAAGAGGAGTTTAGGACTTGGTAAGTGGTTTTATTCACACAAAAAAATAAACTTTCCATCAAATGGAGGTAATGTACAGAGCTGTTCAGTTTCCAGCCATAAAACCATGAGTGTTAGCATTTTCCAGCCATGAATTCCCTCAGGAATTTCCTATGGGTTTTAAGAGCAATAGTTTTCATTTACGAGTGAAATAAGGTCTGTTGTTAACATTACTTGAAGTGACTTTAACATTTTGTAACATAATTTAGACAGTTATACCCCAAGTGTGAATTTTTCAGTTGTAAGTTGCTACTGTATGTATCTCCCACAAGGACGTCCGTTTACTTGCTTTAAAAATCTGACAACCAGTTTAGTCCTTTTATAGCAACTGAACACCTAGCATTGTACCAGCATTACCGTTTCAAAATTCACATTTGACACTGTGTAATTTATGTTGTAGAACAAAATGTCTCTTCAAACAGTTCACCACAAACCATTCAGTCATAAATAAAAACCCATAGTGAATTCCACAGGACGTTTGGTGAATTAGATTTCCAACAGTTCAACTGAGGTACAGTGTGTGATGCTGTTCTTTTTTCCAGTTTTAAAGCAAAGCAAGCCTTCGTATTCACATCACCAACGAAAGCATACCTTGTACATAACGGAGGAGCCCCTCAAATGTGCAGCGTTTATCACGTTTGAAGACATGCTCGGTCTGACTCACTGCTGCCCCCTGTATAAACTGTGATAATGACTGATGAGCCGTTGTTGGCACCGACAGAGAGCGCTGCTTCCATCTAGAGGCTTCTGAAGGTTTTCACATTCACACAAATGAGTAAAGCTCTTGCTGTTGATGTCAAAAAGTCCTTTATGTTCTGCTCTCTTTCATTTATTCAGGATACACAACCAGTGAGAGTTTGTTTTAAGCTTTTAGTCCACTTTAGGCCTTGTTTACAGTTTACAGCTGGTTTCACAGCTTTAGTTTGAGTTGCATCCAAAGAAAACTGTTCCAACTTGTCCTGCATTTTTGTTGTTGGTTTGAAGAAAAAAGTGACAGTGACAGCTCATATTCAAGGTGTTGTCATCCATACACCTAGCCCTGTTTCAGCATGATTGAATGGCTGATGAAAACAGATAAAATTCAGTTGTATACACAAACGCTTATGGGAAAAGATAAGCAATTGAACAGGTCATTCTGGGTACAAAAGTGTTAATGTGTGAATGCAGGCTGCGCTTCAGGTTCCTGTAACTAACACAGAATGGTTACATACAACTTAATGTAGCGTAAAATACTTGTTTCTTAAGTGTACTGTCATTCCTTGTAGAGTTAGTGCCACTGAGTTTACATTACATTTTAAAAAGGTTTTTTTTTATTTTTAGAAGTTGAAGTTCTAGTGATTTTTGTGTTTTCATCATTTTTAGTTTTTTACTATTTTACACTACCAGTTAAAAGTTTTTGAACAATAAGATTTTTATTTTTATTTTTGTAAGAAGTCTCTTCTGCTCACCAAGCCTGCATTTATTTGATCCAAAATACAGCAAAAGCAATAATATTGTAAAATATTTTTACTATTTAAAATAAATAAATAGTAAATATTTTAGAATGTAATTTATTGCTATGAACAAATCCAAATTTTCAGCATCATTACTCCAGTCTTCAGTGTCACATGATTCTTCAGAAATAATTCTAATAAGCGGATTTGCTTCAATAAATATATTTATTAATAATAATAATAACACAGTTGAGAATTTTTTTTCAGGATTCTTTGATGAATAGGAAGATCCCAAGATCAGTATTTATCTGAAACAAAAAGCTTTTGTAGCATTTACAATATACCATTCAACAGTTTGGAGTCTAATCTCTAATATTATAATGATTTCTGAAGGATCTTGTGAGTGGGGTAATGATGCTAAAAAAATCAGCTTTGAAATCACAGAAAAAAAATCATTTGAAAATATATTCAAATAGAAATCAGTTATTTTAAATAGTAAAAATATTTTACAATATTACTGTTATTGAATCAAATATATGCAGGTTTGGTGAGCAAAAGAGACTTAAAAAAAAACATTAAAAATCTTACTGTTCAAAAACTTTAGTGGTAGTGTATATCAGTTTTTGATATTGATATATTTGATATATTAATTTTATTTCTGTTGTAGTTTTAGTTATTTTTGTACAGTAAGTAATGAAAATGAGAGATGATTCTTTGGGAACTAGCTTTTGGCTACTTTTTGTTACATAAATGTTCTTTTTAATATTCTTTTATATATTTCTAAAATAGAAATACAGCATAATATGGAATCAAATATGTAACTTAATAGGTTTTTAATAATTTAAATGAACATATTTAAGATTGCACTTTCATCACATCCATTTTATTCTTGCGTGTAACAAAAGTTTCAGTGTTTACTGACATTAAATAATTAAGAGTTGAAAGTGATCCTTCTAGTCTTGTGGTATACTTAAAGTATTTTAATATTAATTCTGCCCCAAAGAACTTCATTGTTTTCTCTTTTGTACAAATTTAGGTTTTTTGTTGTTGTTGTTGTTGTTGTTTGTTGATACTAAGAAGCAAATGAAAGATGATGCTGATAGAGATTAACTTGTATTTAACATTCCTTCAAGGCACTGAGATATGAAATCATGGCAACAAAAATGTTTATAAAGAAGAAAAGGATGACACCTGCAGTTATTGTTGAGAAATTTCTCAATTTGAAAAAATATTTAAGTACATGATTTTAACCATGTATAACTGTCTGTTCTTTCTTTAGATATATCTGACACTTTGTGCGGGAGCAACTGGATTATTTCACAGCAGGCTTGTCCTTACTTGACCTGTAACACTGAGTATTCCTTAATATTTCTCTGTCTTTCACATTCAGTTGAAACATTTGCACATGCAGACTCACTGCCAGACTTCTGAAGCAGGCTTAAGTTCAGGCTGCACTGGGCTAAACCCAGATCAGAACTGGACATGATCCAGATAAACTCCCCGCCTCTTTCTCCCCCTCCTCTTTTACCCCTTTTTTTCTGGTGTATTCTTTTTGACCGCTTCCATTTCCTGCATTCTCTGAAAGTTTGCTTCCAAGAACTGCAATCATAAATAAAAAGATCTGCGGATTCAAAAACAAGTCTGCATGGAATCAAAAATAAATATGACAAAGAAGTGAAAAAGAGCAAAACAAGCACTAAGCGTTTGATACGTGAAGAGTTAAACCTTAGCACAGACGTCCCAGTGATCAGTGAAGTCACATGATTATCTCAGATGTTTACTTGCACAGTCTCTCACAGTTTAAAATCCCAACTAAAGCCAACACCCCCCACTAGCTCTCTCTCTCTTTCTATCTCTCTCTCTTTTCTTTCTCCACCCACCCCTGTGTTTTCAGGGTCAGTTAGTGCCAACAGCCCAAGTAGGGACATATGCACAAAACGAAGCCAGTGTGCACTTTTTTTTCAGTATTTTCTTTTTTGTGATTTTGTCATCCTTATCGTCTTGTCTCTCAGGAAAACTGTGAGTACGATGAGGGAACTTTCTAGAAGTAGCAGGGGGGAGAATAATAGTAAGCAAGGACTGAAAAGCAGGGAAAGAAAATGCATCTGTGCACTTAAAAAGCGCATTTAACAATGAAAAAACTTTCATAAATACTTTTAATGATGCAATTCTGCAGCAAGAGAAAGAGCTACAGAGCTATTTTTATGCTTTAGGAAAGAAATGGATGAGTAGGCCAGCATTCGACACGTTGCAAAACGCATATGCATGAGTTTAATGCATTTACATAATGATCTCTTTGCTTTTATTCACTGTTGCACGTGTGCTCTCCGTATTTTTACAGTAGAAACTTGTCTTCAAATAAAGTAAATAAAAATAACATTGCATAGAGCTATAGCCATATGAAAATACCTGTTTTATATACTTTACTTTTATAAATCATTTGTTAATTTGTTGGAGAGTGTAAAGGGGTCGTTGTGAGCTCTTGGTTTTTGTCCATTTTCATAACGGTATTTTTGTCTCTCTCCTGATGCACATGGAGCATGGATGAAGTTTCAGCTTTGCACGGATGAATAAAGAATATTTTATGACAGCAAATGTCCATTTGGCAAAAAAAATAATTCAATAAATAGTATTTTTGAAGGAGTATGTTTTTAACTAAACACCAGATTTCCCAGATCTGTGCACCATAGACACAGTATGTTTATCTTGAAGCTGTGGATGGTGGAGACTTCCTGTAATTAACAGCAAAAGATGATTATGTGACCAGACTGAGCAAGCAGGGATTTGGATTTGATCCAGAACTGAAGAAAGAGCTAAAGCATCAGAGCTTTTATGTATACTTGCATAGTAAAAAAAAGTCCTAAACTCAAAGCTTTCCCTTTTACACTGGGTCTTGATAGTCCTTTGGTGCTAAACAACACTAGAATGTAATACACAAGCATATGGAGGTACTTACTTTAAGAGGATGATGTTCGACTTGGCTTTAAAAACAACAGGTTCTTTGATCACATTGAAGTTAAAATGTATTTGCACAAACATTTGTGTTATATTTAACCACAGTCTGCCAGGTGTTGTGGTCTTTCTGAGAGGTATTGAGGGTGTTTTTATTTTCTTTTGTGGATCAGATGCTGCACTTGACAGCCGGACGTGTGGCGGGTCTTTTTTCCAGACGGGGAGTGGCTGCATTAAGCTCCAGCAGTGTCAAGATGGCCAGTCATGGGCATGGTAATGTTAAATATTCTATTAAAAAACAGAATACAATAAATAACATATTTTCTATGTAAACTAGGATGATCAGTGAGTGGGCATTACATCAGGGTTATATCAATGGACCCTTTTCACAAGCCTGTGATGACGCGTTTCAACGGTCATCATCATCATAAATCCTTTAAAATGTTTAATATTTTAATTTGTATGTATGTACATTTATAATACTATACTTTGTATTATATCACTTTTTCATCAAGTTACAAAAAAAACTAGTTAACGCTATGTGAGGGTGTTTCTAACGCCGCGTCTATGGGAGGGACGGTAAATTTGACATTGTTCTCTCTTCTGACTGCTGATATCAGTCTCTCTCAATTTTTTTCCTTTGATTGAAAGTCGTGAAAACGCTATTGTGTAGTTTTCCTTTTGTTGTTTTAGCAAATGGGAATGCAAAAAATATATTTGTAGTACTCTCCCATTCACTGCTCTCGGATTTTACCCAACTATGACGACTTCCGCTATGAGAAACCCGGAAATGTGAGAAAGGTCCATATGTTTCTATAAAATTACACTTTTTTTGTTCCTCATAGGGGTGGGTGATACTGGAGAGCCTCAGAGTCTGTTTCTGAGTGCTGTCGTTGCAACATTGGTCAGTGAGGCGTGTGCACATGAAGACAGTGATCATAGAATTGAAAAAATATATTTTTGTCACTTCATAGGCCTTGAACGGGTAAAATACACACACTTCTGTGACAAAATTCCAGTCTTTTCTAGTGTCCTCATTAATGCAGTTATTCTTAAGTAAATAAGAATTAAGTAAGTCTTAAAGGAGAAGTTCATTTCCAGAACAAAAATGTACAGATAAATTACTCACCCCCTTGTCATCCAAGATAGTGGACTTCTATGGTGCCTGCAATTTGAACTTCCAAAATGCAGTTTCAACGCAGCTTCAAAGGGCTCTAAATGATCCCAGCTGAGGAAGAAGGGTTATTTTAAAAAAAAAAAAAAAAAAAAATTTGCATGTTCACCTTGTAAACACTGGGTCGGTACTTTTGGAGCGATGTAGGACGATTTTGAAGTTGGAGGAGAAAATAAGATGGGAGTTTTTCGACCTACTCTAGTTCACAAGATGAGCATTTGGGGTTAAAAAGTATATAAACTGTCAATTTTTAAAATTAATTTTAATTTAGGCTAGTAATAGTTTTTTGTGATGTTGACACTGGTGACAAGAACTATGAAATTTCTATAGTATCAAAAATGTTGATATTATAAAGATCTTATTTAAAGGGGTCATCGGATGCTAAGTTCACTTTTTCATGTTGTTTGAACATTAATGTGTGTTGGCAGTGTATGTACAAATCTACCCTATAATGATAAAAATCCATGCAGTGGTTTGTAAAAATAATATTCCCTTTTTCAAATCAAGCCATTCTCAGATGCCTGTCGTTGTGGCGTCACGCCGACAGAGGCCGCTTCCACGATAGTTGATTGACATGAGCGTCTTACCTCAGATCAACTGTCTCAGTCCGACCTCCATTGTTTCAATGCTGGAGCAGGGATGTAAGTTAGACAAGAATATTTCAGATTGAGTGATTGAGGTGTTGTGTTGCTGGATGTAATAATGAATGTAGTGGTCGTCATTTACTCCCAACATCTGAGCCGCTGAAGATGCAGTGGATTATGTTTGTTTGTGAAGGGAATGCACCTCCCGATTTACATAAATGTTTGTGCAAATCATTCGTGATCCAGCTTCACTTACAGCAGAAATGAGTATAAGGGTTTTTTTTATAAATCTTTGCGATCACCTTTTCTAATAATGTGCTAGTTAGCAAGTTTAGCAGGTAAACGCGGCTAAAGTAAACCGGCTCGTCAATCCACAGAGAGAAGAGAGGGGCGGGGCGTGCAGAGCTCATTTGCATTTAAAGGAGCAATCCCTCAGAATGGGATGATTTTTGCAGAGCTCATTTTGACAAGGTAAAAAGGGTGTTGTTTTACACAACCATTGAGAATTTTTAACCAAAGTATATCATAGACTTTTCATTAAGACCCTAAAGAATCATATCAACTTGTAGAAAATGGACATCAGATTACCCCTTTAAAGCATAAACTATATTGTGATATACACTGACATCATGAAATAAAATTACTCATATCATGACGTAAGATATAATCGCCCGTCCTTCCTCGTGTTCCTGCATTTTCTACTCCACACTTGTATTTTTCTCACATTAGTCAATTGATAATTTCCTCCTGTTTTCACAGGTGGGGTGACAGAACAGGCAGACATGTCTGTACCCCTCTACTGGGACCGTCTGGACACTCCCCTGCCTGACAGACCATACAAAGACACCCTCAGTGCTGCAGACAAGAGCCTGAAGCAGAAGGAGAAAGGCCCCTGGAACAGCCTCTCCAAGGAGGAGAAACTTGCCTGTTAGTACTGCTACTGCTCCTCTGTGTGAATGAAAGTTCTGTCGTTAATTACTCACACTCATGTTGTTCCAAACACGTAAAACCTTTCATCTTTAGAACACAAGTTAAGATATTTTTGATGAAATCCGAGAGCTTTCTGACCCTGCGTAGACAGCAATGCAACTGACATGTTTAAGTTATCTTTTGTTTTCTTCGCGAACAAAACGTATTCTCGAAGCTTCATAACATAACCGTAGTCACATGGACTATTTTATCGATGTCCTTACTACCTTTCTGGGTCTTGAACATGTCAGTTGTATTGCTGTCTATGCAGGGTCAGAAAGCTTTCAGATTGCATCAAAAATATCTTAATTTGTTAAGTTCTTCCAAAGATGAATGAAGGTCTTATAGGTTTGGAACAACATGAGGGTGAGCAATTAATAACAGAATATTCACTCTGATCATTTAGTGTACAGGATTACATTTAATGAGACATACGCTGAGATGAAGAAACCAACGGGTGAGTGGAAGACGGTGATGGGCGGCATCTTTTTCTTCATTGGGTTCACTGGCTTGGTTGTTCTCTGGCAAAGGTACTATGGTAAGTGTCCATCTTACATTTTTGGTTTTAAGTTCAGTGATTTATGATGTCTGAATTCATATAGATGAATCGTTTGTGCTCCCTCTCTCTCTCTCAGTGTATCCCCCTCATCCTCGTACCCTTGATGAAGAATGGCAGGCTATGCAGGTGCAGAGGATGCTGGACATGCGAGTGAGTCCCATTGAGGGTATCTCAGCCAAATGGGACTACGAGAAGGGCCAGTGGAAATAGATAAAAGGAAATGCAGCTGTGAGCAACACGTAAAAACCTTGCTACTTATCTGCCATTCTCCTTTGGCAGTCTTCATGCATCACTATGCCGTCCTTGCAAGTATGCAAACACTTGAATAATATCCAATGGGCAACCATGTAAAATTTGAATTTGAAGCGAGAAAATGAATCACAAGTGTTTCTTCTTGACTGACGGAAGTAAAACTTGAAAGAAATAACATCTTGTGTCTCTTTGTGTTCATTCAACAAAAGAAACACATTAAAATATCTTGTGAATTCAAATGGGTTTTTATTTAATTTAAAATGATATCAGACATTTAAAAAAGCCCTAAGACATAAAACAATCAGTTCAGGGGTGAAGCTGTTTAAATAAACCCAAAACCTTAAAAAAATAGTTTTCTTTTGTCATCTTGTTCAGGTTAAGTTGGCTAGATACAAACACAATAAGAAACAAATACACGTCAAAGGAAATTATAATGAAGTTTAAGGCCATAGGAAGGAACAAATATGCGTTTACACCAAATATCATAAATAATATTTTCAAATCATCAGATGCCTTAAATATTTTCACTAAGCTATGATGAGCTAGTCTAATTGTCATTTAAGTTAACTAGTTTACATAGTGTCGTGCCAATGCTGGTACATTTCACTCATAAAAGCATACTGTCAAACTCAGTAACCACACAGCGTCTCTCTCAAACACACACACACACACACACAGCAACATGACAAACAGACATAGACTAAGCATGCAAGCAGCAAATTTCATAACACGGAATGTATTCTGTGAAATCAGTGTCTACAGAGCAGCAAAAAGTGTAAATGTCGGCAATTTGAATCTGCTGAGACTTACCAACTATAATTTGTACATCGTTATTAAACACTTCACTTGCAGCTTAAAAGATTAAAAAGGGCATATTAAATTGAATGTTGTAAAAATTAGTCATTTCAAACTTTTAAAGTCAACATACACTAAATTTGCAACTCATTTTAGGCTACTTACGCAATGCCACGTTCTTCTGAATGAAACTTGGAATCGTGACCGTGAAAGTAACGCGTTATCCAAATCGGGATCGTATCGATTTACAAATGAATTGTTATTACCGTATGTTTTTATAACATTAACGTTATTAAATCATTATGTAAACTATTGGTAATATGTCAGAAAGGCTGTATTTATGAAAAAAATATAGCGAAACATGTTATTATACATTCAAAATTGAAGATTAAAAGACTATTTTCCCTGTTTGGATTAATATAGATTGATGAATCGTTAACCGCAAAAACTTACTAGTTTTGTATTTGATACTTTAAGACAAAACTCTCGAGCTCTGGAAATTTCTTGTAATAGTTCTTCCGACAGTGTATCAGGGAGTATAGACTACAAATCTTTTTTTTTTTTTCTTCCAGACCTGCTTAACGATCCGCGGAACACTATAGACGTCTCTTTTCTAGGTTAGGCCTCAAAGGACGTTACGCTTAGGATTGGTATGCTTTGATTGACACACCAAAAGATCTCAGCTTCCCCACGAGATCTCCAACCGGGGTTGAAGGCTTGAAACACACACCTGTACCACCACTGCTTTCATCGCTTCTGTTTGAATTAACCCGCTCGTCAATCACTGCGAGTCGGAAAAGGCGAGGAATATTCAACTTGACGTTCTATTTGAATTAATGATGGTTTGAAGCCTAAAGATCATTTCTGCACATCTCCGGGCGCTTTAACGAGTTTGACACGAGCCGAACGTAAAGCAGCAGGTGCGCGCACGGACTGACACTCGCGTTTAACCGCTCTGACAGCAAAGCGTTTTAAATGAGATTCGGCGGGAATCGGGAGCTGTGAAGACACGGAGAACATGAAGAGATTTTTTCCAACTATTCTGAGGTTTGCTTTCGAATACATGAAGAATTAGAATTTGAGGGGGAAAAATAACTACGAAGCCTAAATTTGAGTGTTAAAAAATGAGTTAAACACTAAGGTTTTTGTTTTCCCGCCGGCAGCACCATGATGTTATCTGACCCAATTTATGTCTGTCAGCCAGGATTCAAAACATCGTGCACCATTACACGGTAAGGGTCAATCCAACAAATCCAAGAATGCTCCATATCTGTGTGGAAGTAACTTAAGCCCAAAGTTTACTTCGTTTTTGTATGCGTACCCTAGTAGAACGCGTAGCCTTTCAAAGTATATTCCATTTGATGTTGTACGCGAACGCGGGCGGTCGACACGTGCTTTAGAAAGCGTCTTCCATGTCCATTGTCTGCTTTTCCCCGTAAGTTATGACCGATAACAAATATTTTTTAGCTCTTTTAAACCAAAGTTACGCTGTCGCATACCCTCTCCCCCACAACACTTGTCAATGTGAGCGTCTGTTGTTGTTCTGTCTCTTTAATTTCGTTTTCTACTGTGAAACAACTGCCCTAGACAGTGTTGCCATCTTGTGTAACAACTAATTACTTAAAAATAATTTCAATGCGCATGCGCGCGCTTACAAAAATAGGGCGGTGCACTATTCTGATGATGGAATTAGCATTGTGCACTGTTTGCTGTCCCTCGCGCACATGTTAAAAGTGAAGTATACTTTGGGCTGTAGCCTTTAAAAGTTTACTCCATTTGATGTGCCCAAACGTATGTGGTCAACACATGCGCTCTAGAAAGCTTCATCCATGTCTAGTGTCTGCTCTATTTTTCCCCGTAAAATTATGACCGATAACAAATATTTTTGAATTCTTTTAAACCAAATTTGAGCTATTTTATACCCTCTCGCTCACAAGCACGCGTCAATGTGATCGTCTGTTGTCGCTGCAGGTTTTGCTATTTTGTTGTTGTTGTTGTTCTGTATCTTTAGTTTTGTTTTCTATTGTGAAACTACAGCCGGGACAGTGTCGCCACCTTGTGGAACAACTGATTACTGCAAAATAACTTCAATACGCATATACGCAGTTACAAAAATCAGGTGTGTGCGTTACTATTCTGATGATGAAATTCATCAGTTCAAAACCCTCTTGCTCACAAACGCTTGTCAATGTGAGTGTTGTTGTTCTGTCTCTTTAGTTTTGTTTTCTACTGTGAAACAATGGCCTGGGACAGTACGGTTACAAAACTTGGGTGGTGCATTCTCTATTCTGATGACGAAATTCACATTACACACTGTATGCTGTCCCTCGCGTACATGTAAAAAGTGAAGTATACTTTAGGCTGTAGCCTTTTTAAAGTTCTCTCCATTTGATGCTGTGTGGTCAACACTAGAAAGCTCTAGAAAGCTCTCTAGAAAGTGCCTGCTCTATTTTTCCCCATAAAGTTATGTGCGATAAATAATTTTTAACTATTTTAAACCAAAGCCGAGATATTTATACTCTCTCTCTCACAAGCGCTCGTCAATGAGAGCATCTGTTGTTGTTGCACTCTTCACTATTTTGCTGTTCTGTCTCTTTAGTTTGTTTTCTATTGTTAAACAACGGCCCAGCACAGTGTTGCCACCTTGTGGAATAACTGATTACTGCAAAACAAACTCAATGTGCATGTGCGACCTGCGCAAATAAAGTATGCTTAACACAGTCGGGTGATGCGCATACTATTCTGATGAAAAAAAATTGTGCCTCGTGTATGCATAAAAAGTGAAGTATACTTTGGGCTTTACATTTGGAAATGTAAAGTTAAGTGTGCCGCGAGTCTTAAACTTCTGCTTGCTAACAAAACCACCGCAAATGACATTTCATACCTCAAATTCCAAACTTAATGACTACTAGCTTGTCACAGCTGCTAAACCAGTATTCTAGTTACATCCTCATTTCCAAGACCATACAAGACACCCAGCGCTCTTGTGGCAATATGGTTTAATCTAATTAATTTCTGCTTAATGGGTTACATGTTCTGTGTACACAGTGAAAGGTAGCCACACATACATCAGGAGTGACCTGATCACTTCTCGTGTATCTGTGTCTCCTCTAGCTCTAGTTACAACAATCTCAAAGATATAAAGAGTTTAATCTGAAGCTGAAGTTAGGTTTAATAAATCAAACATCAAACGGCAATGAACATACAGAACTTTCTTTCACAACAAAACAATTTCTCATAACTGTTGGTCCTCTAGATACTCCAAAACTATCCGTGTAGGTAGTCAAAAGAACAGAACAATAATTGAGTTAAAGAAAAGAAAAGAAAAAAAAAGAAATTCACACACACACACTCGCAGACATGTTTTTTCTGTTCTCAACACTGTCCTCTAATGGTAGAGAGATCACAGAGGAAGCAGGTGCTCAAATGTAGTGCCGGGCCCAAAAGGCACCTCTCTGTTCTTGAGCTGATATCTGGCACTCCAGACAGCAACAAAGCTCCTCAGAAATGTCAGTGCTGATTTAACAACTGAATACTTCTGATTCAGTTCGGACTCAACTATTTCTCTCACACTGGGTCATTAACGCAAGAATCACAAATGAGCTTAAATTAGATTTAAAGATAAAATGTTTGTATCCTTGTCAGTTTTGCCAGTCTCTTTGAAAATGAGAGAATAAGAAGGATACTTAAAAAGAAGATGATAAAGCTGAAAATTATTCTTTATAACAACAAAAATAATTACAGACACAAATAATCAAGGTTTGGTCAAACGTTTTTCTTTTTAGTCATTTTTCGTAGACTTTTTTTAGTTTTCTCTTTGCATTAAACAGGGTTTAAGGAGATGTGGCTTAGCTTGATCCTACTCAGCTAAAAGCAAAGCACCCTCATGCAGTCTGGATCTTGTGACATTACGTCACAGATGCTCTCCAATCAGTCAACAGTACTCGATGGGACGTTGGATGTAAACATAAATTTCTTGGCAATAAAAAGGGAAACAAATAAATCCAAAACTAAAGTATTTTAGAAGTTCCTTCATGTTAGCAGGAGGTCTAAACGAAGCAGTGGGTGTATCTGGATCTTCAGTTTTCCTGCTCCTCACAGGCGTTTCTGTGCAATGAGTGACCCGACCACGACACCCGTGAGCAAGGTCATTCCCGCCAGCAACCACTTCTTGAAGTTTTCTTGTGATTTTCTGCTCTCTGCTGCTGCATCTTTTCCAAAGATCTCTGCGAAGCGTTCCTGCACAAAACAAAAAAAAGCCAGCATAGAATGAGATTTATTTCTATAGAAGCAGACTCATAAACCAAAAATCTTAAGACGTACACATATAGAAAAGGGTTATTAACTACAACTATTGCTTAAAATGCTTGAAATTAAATACACACACACACAGTCAAGTTTTTAAACAGTAAGATTTTTAATGTTTTTTGAAGTCTCTTCTGCTCACCAAGCCTGCATTTATAGCCAAAACAGTAAAACTGTTTTCTATTTGAATACATTTTAAAATATAATTTATTCCTGTGATCAAACCTGCATTTTTAGCATCATTACTCTAGTCAGAAATCATTCTAATATGCTGATTTGCTGTTCAAGAAACTTTTTTTAATCATTATTTTCATCAATATTTAAAACAGTTGAGAACATTTTTCTCTGGTTTCCTTGATGAATAGAAAGATCCAAAGATCACCATTTACATGAAATAAAATGTTTTAAAATGTTCTTCTGAACTTTCCGTTCAAAGAAACCTTTAAAAAAAAATCCTACTCAGCTGCTTTCAACATAATAATAATAATAATAATAATTTTTATTAATAATAATAATAATGTTTTTTGAGCAAATCAGAATATTAGAATGATTTCTGAAGGACCATGTAACTGGAGTAATGATCTTAAAAAAACAGCTCTGAAATCACAGGAATAAATGACATTTTAAAATGTACTGAAACAGAAAACAGTTATTTTAAATAGTAATAACATTTCAAAATTGTACTGTTTTTTGCTGTACTTTGGATCAATTAAATGCAGGCTTGGTGAGAAGACACTTGTTTAATATCATTAAAAATCTTACTGTTCAAAAATGTTTGACTGGTAGTGTAAAAAAAAAAAACTTCTCATTTTTGTGTAGTATAGACTAAAATAACTACCTCTCTCTCTATATATATATTTTAATTGCCAACCCAATTTATTACCACAGCCCCATCAGTAGTACAACAATTGTAACATTCAAACACTGTAACAAATATTGACACAAGCTATTCACAGACTAGGAAAATATTACCATGCTCAACCATCCAATAACTGACAAGCTCATTTTAGCCAACCAGTGAACTCCTTTAGTGCCCCTCCCCCCCCCACAGGCCTTCCAATAATCCTGCTCTTCCTGGGACAAGTTTGTGTGCGCAATAATGTGTTCATGCGATGACCACCAGGGGGCGAGATTTACCATGTCTTTTTTAAAGACTTCACTAACCTCATTTCTCAGCAGGATTCTGTAGCAAGCCCAATTTTATTTGAAAAGCTGAAAGGGGATTTCAGGCTTTATAACGTAACCTGTTTCCTCAGGGAACACACACAAAAGTAGAGCACACCAACTGCAGACAGAGGCTGAATTAACTGATCCGGAGCACTGCAGTAGCAGTAAAAAGCAAATATGACTCATTAACATGCATGCGTTCATGTCACCCCAACAATTTCTTTGAAGACTAACATTTTTTTCAATGTTTTCTCAGTTAAATCTTCGGATTTAAAGTCAATACAATTTGTTTCACTGGCATTGCGTTTTCGTCAGAGGTATTAGAGCAATGCAGTGATCAAGCCAAAAATATTCAGTGCATGTAGCCGATTACAAAACACACAAACACACACACACACACTGCTCAGACGCCCACCCCTGTTTTCCACACAAGAAGACTGATGTCATCCTCCAGTCTTTCCCTTTGCCCTAGTTATCTACACAAGCTTGAAAATATGGTAAGAAGAATGTGAAGGACCAAATGAAACCATCCGATGCGTTCAAAACGTGTACCGTCACACCACTTATCAGTCATTTATCAGGGTTTCTCTTTACAATGAAACAAAACTGGAGGAGATGTCAGCATGTTGCATGAAGAAGTTTCACTGTTTATTTAATTAGGCTTTTTTTTTTTTTTTTTTTTTTTTTTCAGTAAAAAGAGGCAGGTGGCTGATAGCTGGTGTAATACTGATACATTTAGTCTATATGATACCATTCAAATTTAAAAAAAAAAAAAAATACATTATATAACACTTAAAAACGGCTTTCAGAATAAACTTTCGTATACAGTCAAGCAGAATAAAAATATTAACCAATTAAAAGGCTTTACTTAAACTCTACATAGTTTCAATATGCATAGCAGTTCAGTAAATCAGAAAGTATGCGTTAACCACTAGGCCACAGCTATGGTGCTCTGTGACCATATTTCTGCATATTAATAATCAATCTATGCTAGCAACTAAACTAAACTCATGTTTCATATAAACTGAGATGGATTGTGAATGCTCAAACATTACAAATACCTTCAATGCACTAAAAATTACGTGCAACAATACAAAAAAAGGAGAAGCTAGGAGATGTCGTATGGGTGTCTGATGGAAAGACAATGGACAATTTAAATACAACTGACCTATGGTAATGACTGCATTCCATAGGCCTTGGTTATATAATCTGGGGTGGAGCTGTCACATTTATTGACAGGTACTTTGTTTTAACTGACAGAGAGGCTAAAAGGCAGTCGGTTGAGGAGAAGGAAGTAAGAGACCGTCAAACAGGTGTAGAGTGTTTGGACATGAAACATGTGACAGGTGTAGTCAAGGAGACGAGTGTGCATAGACGTGTGTAATGCAGTAAAAAAGCAGAGTGATTTACATAGGAACAAGATGAAATTCATAGGAATTGATTTCATGAGTGTGAGGGAGGGGTGATGGGAGTGGTGGAGACTGATAACGAAGCAGTTCCAGAGTAGAGGGGTTATCACGAACAGTGACGCGGCACATGACGTCACAAGTCGAGACCTCAACTCACTTTCACTTTAATATGTGGACATTAAAATGTGTAATTTCAGAGTGAGGGATTCAGCTTTTATTTTGAAATTGCAATGAACAGCTTGCATATTGACAGATATAGTGATGTTTTTTCCTGTGTTTACCTGTGTTTACCTTACAAATCTAATGAAATGGCACGCGTTGCGTTCCTAGATGAACTTTATAATAAATTAGTGCTCTCAAACAATAACGATTAATTGCATCCAAAATAAAAGTTGGTGTTCACATAATGTATGTGTGTACCATTTATATTTATTATGTATATATAAACTAGGGATGTAACGGTATGAAAATTTCTGATCACGATTACAGTGACCAAAATGATCACGGTTATCAGTATTATCACGGTATTGTTAAAATGTACTGAAAATGTTCAAAATATACTGACACATAAATCACTTCACCAAGTTTTATATTTAAAATCAACAAACAACAAATAAAATGACTTTTTATTTGCATAATCACTAAAACAACAACAGTAGCCTACCAGTGATGTCCAGATTTTAAGCTGTGAAAAAGTTTCATAAAAGGATAAACCTCACATTTCAGCCTTTAAATAAAGAACAGGGTTAAGTGAAAATGATAATTGATTTAATAAAATATTATATTCCATAAAGAATCTAGATAACTGGTCTGACTTGTTTAAATGTGTAGAATTCACTTGCTTGTTTTTCATCAGTCGGTCAGAATTTATGCTATAGCAGGGCATGTAAATTCGGTCTGTTTTTTGGCCAGACAAAAATGGCACAAAAGCTGAATGTAAATGTAAGTCTCTGTAAATCCACTGTATGACACTAGATGGCGCTTATGGAAAAGCTGAATTACAGCTGTTTCTGTGAACTCCGTGGATAAAGCAGAATTGCATCATGAACACTACTTTAGATATTACATGGAGCGAAGGTAAAAACAAAATGCCATCGAATCTTTTCTGAAGACAATCAGAACCTTCAGAGGTACATTCATATAATTCATATATTCAATATAATTAACGATTTACGTTTCTGCCGGTGGGTGCCCAACCCCCAATTGCGAAGTGAAATATATAGACTGCAAATACATTAGTTACCAAACAATACACACGTTTTTTCTTTGAGGGCTGCGCTTCATAAAATGATTTAATAAATACCTGTTTAAAATAAGCAGTTATTCGCGCGCACACAGGACAATGTTTGAGGGCGCACACTTAATATCTGAGGGAGCGCAAAGCCACGATCACTACAGCTGCAAGCCGAGAGGATTCCTGCTGCCACCCTCTCATACAATAATGCACTCTTGACATTTACCATTAAAATAACGCCAAAAACGGCTTCAAATGAACTATGAAAACGAGAATAAAGTCGTAAAAGTTGCAATGCATTTCTTATTGCTTGAAATGAACGGAGACTATCTCGTGTTTTTCCGTGGGTGCTCGATTATTTCCGTGGGGATTGGCGCCTATGCCCTTAGCTCTCTTTTAAAACAAAACGAAACTACTCTGCGTGCCGTGCGCAAATGAGACGGTTACTTAAAACTGTGTTTTATGCTGTACAGTATATATTTATCATTAGTTGTTCAAATCGCGGTAATCAAATACGGTTTTAATGATAATTAAAATACGAAACAGTAATACTAACCCTGGGGAATTTTATCATGGTTTATCGTCAAACCGGTAATCGTTACATCCGTAATATAAACAGTACACACATATACATTATGTAAACACAAACTTTTATTCTGGATGGGATTAATCGCGATTAATCGTTTGACAACACTACAATAAAAGCAAACTCACAGCAATATGTAGAGATTGAGTTTTAGATGGTCCACACATGTACATGATAACAGTTTGTGTGGAGCAGTATTTACTGTGAAAGGAGCCGCTCTGACATGCACATATGTAGCCTACAAGCATGCAAATAATTAACGCTCATATTAAACCTGCATCGCATATATACGTACTTAATTGAATCCTAGTGTCTGTGAATTCACAACAGCATGATTAAATAAGTTCAATATAGCATGCAGCCTAGGAAAATGTTCTAATAATGCATTTCATGGATTCTCCTCCGTGGAATGTGCCACTTCTGGTATTTTGCCTGTAACTTGACAAGGGCAAAATGCATTCTTGGATTTTTTTTTTTTTAAATCCAGTACTTGGATCTTTTTGACTTTTAGTTAGCAGCCACACTGAACTAATCACGATTCCTTGATTAAATTCAAGTCTTAATGATATTCTAGTCTCTGGTGTCACTCCTCCACCAATATAACTATTTTGGAAAATTCTGGTCTGATTGCTTAGAAAATTAACAGCATACAGACCACTCAATTTGATGTTTGATTCACATATGTAACATAAACGGTGCAAGTTTGATTGTCAAACAACCCACTAATAAAAGCATGAGCAATAGCAAACTAAAAAAATATCCTACAGAGCGTTTACTATCTTACGACAACAATCAAGTATAAAAGTAAACTACCGTGTCAATGTACAGTGACTTGAAAAGTAAATATAATTTCTCGCATGCACTTCCTCAGGCACGCCTATATGTCAACTTTAGGTAGTTCAAACATGACCCATACTGATCTCATCATGAATGGCGAACAGAAAGGGCGTGCTTCAGTCAATGCAGTCAAACGGCAGTCGAATTCGTATGACGCTTTGACAGGTACATGAGTAACCCCTGCAGGAATGCTAACATTATGACCTGACAGCAGAACCCATCCTAATGTACACATGCATTAGCGAGTATCAGTATGAGAAACTGTGAGAACAAGGTGAGAACAATGTACACTGGTATGACAAGAATGTGACTCTTTGATTACAGTCCAAGTTGTAAATCTAGGACATGTTACGGCATGCTGGCTGGCAATGAGATTATGGTGCAACACACAGCACACATCATAGAGTGTTTTATGTGTTATAGGCTATGTGCAATTGACACAGGCAGTACATGTGATAGGTGGATCCAGGAGGGGCAGATACGGAGGTGCGGCTTAAACTTTCGAGCTGACACCTTCCATGCTGGAGTGATTAAGCAAAATATCTCGGTGTCATGCATAATAAGCTTTAAAAAGGTAATCATCAGCTGAAACATTACAGGGCTTTGTCTAAATCTCCAAAAACAAGCAACAGTGATTCTTGCCTTAGTACACACCACTAATAAGTCTGTGTCAAGCAATTAAAAATATTTCTTTCATGTTCAGTCTAATTCCATAATCATGTTGTGGTAACCGGCAAACAGCAGGCAATTACAATTTGTTGGTTTTTTAGTTTGTCATGCTTGCTATCAAGTGAACGCTGCATCTTCAACTCCTCCCAATGCTTAATTAAATTGAAAGCCCATTAATTGAAAACATTTACACTTTAAGAAGTTCATAATGAGATCATAAAAGAAATTCATATTAACTGAGTGGTTTAATACAAGTTTTTTGAAGAGACAGGATTACTTATGATGAACGTATTTAATTTCAGCTGTTTTTATACATAAACATTGATCAGTACAATTAAAGGAACACATTAAATATGGTAAACGTGTTTTCTTGATGTGTGATCATATGGATATGGAATTCAATTCATATGAACTTTTTAAGATGTTTAGGCTTTCAATGGCGTGACACATCTGTGTTTACTTTCGTTTCTTGAAAATGAACAAAAGTTTTACAGGTTTGGAATGATATGAGGATGAGTAACTGATGACAGAATTTCATTTTAAACACAATGTAGGGGCTTATCAATCCCATTCCTACTAAGCCAGGTACAGCACATGCCCTGACATGTCTCTAAAATATGCCTGACCATCCTGAAGGCATTTATGACTCGCTTTTTCAAGCAGTTAATTAACCAGACTCTTTGTATGCCTTGTAACACCTTAGAAGATCCACTCCCATACTCCCACTCATCCACTGTAGGTGTGACTGAGTAAGAAAGCATTTGTACACAAACACAATCTGTCAAGAAAACCTGATTTTTACTGGCTCCAAACAGGGCTGAGGTTGTGCGAAAGCTCCCAGGAGATACTGGCTGCTAGGCAGCGGTGACTGCCAGGCGTGTTCCATAGCCCTATCTGAACAAAGAGCACATACAAACCAGACCCTACAGGAGAGAGTCAAACCAGGTGCAAGGTGCCTGCATTTTGTTAGTTAGCACAGGCTAATATCCAAACAGAGGCCAAGAAAGGGGCCAATTCTGTTTCTGAAAGGGAACACGGTTAAGGAGAGGCACTAGAGGGGTATAAAAGCTGGCACCGATGACGCAAAGTCATCCTCGCCACTATGTTGCTACAGTTACAATACGGCTACTGAGCTACTCTGTTGACATCAGTGTATTACATCAAGTTCAACCTCATCCTGTTAGACGAGGAGCAATTTGTTCATGAAAGAGACAGAGAGAGAGAGAGTGTCTGTGTTTGTGAGATTATGAGAGTGTTGTACAGAGAGTTCAGTTTGGTTCGGTTGAGTCAGAGCACTGGGTTTCTCCACTGTTACACCATCCTAACCCCTTAACCCTTGCCATGGCGTTTGTGAAGCCAGTCACTTGCTTTCCGGAACAGCTTGTTCTGTTTTTAGCCAGATGATTGATGATACACACGTTTAGAACATAACATGCTTCAAAACACAACGTAGGCACTCTTCTGTACTGATTAGAGAACACTGGTGTGTCTGTGAGGAGATGGGTGTGAAGATTAGCCTTTTTATCAATACTTCTGCTTTAGACTTTTCTTGCTTGGCTGACCAATGAGAATCCTCTAAGAAACAAGGAGAATAACTAGATTTGAACACATCCTTAAGAAAATACCCATGCAAGCCTCCATGCTAGGTTGTTCTGTACGGTTGCTTATTGGACATTTCAGAAAAGTCCCCAGGCAGTAGGGCCCTATGATTTCCACAATGCAGAAAATGCGCAAGGAATCAAGTCATAAAAATGGAATTTAGTGTATAACATGGAATGTCATGAAATGTCCCAATTTAGGATGAATACATCACTTAAATCAAACCATGATATGGATTAGATTATGTGAATATTAAGCTGCAAAAGTACTGTTTAAATAAAAACCTGCATGTTCTGCTTGTCTCTGTGTGAATGAATGGTGCAGACGCGCCATTTCGTTTACTACACACATACTGTGGAGCGCGTGACACTCGTGATGTTTGCAGCCTCTGCCGCCTCAATATACAAGGACATGAACAAATAAACACAATCTCTAGATCTGCTATGAGAGTCACTTCACGAGCATGTTACGGTTTCTTTTGAGAAAAACTATTGTTATATCATATACAAACAGCAACGTAAAGGTCTTCACAGCAACCCATCAAAATAAAAGTTTGGCTCAACTTAAACTGTGACAGAAATATATTACTGAAATGTAACCATATTAGTACTACTACTACTAAAATTATTAAAACATTATTTTTTAAGGAATATTTACTATTTAAAAAAAAAAAAAAAAAAAAACCCAAAACAAAACAAAACAAAAAAAACAATAAAATGTTAAATTATTATTTTATAAGATCAATTAATTAGACATGCTTTTGGTTATTAAAATTTATTGAAATCCAAGAAATGAATGGAAAACACAAAATTTGGTAAAGCAAATAATAATAATAATAATAATAATAATAATAATAATAATAATAATAATAATAATAATAATGAAAAGGAATTAGAGATTTTTTTTGTTAAGCTTTTAATACACTGCTGTTAAATTGTTTAGGTTTCATTATTTAAATTAATCAGGCATTCTTTTTGATTATTGTTATTTTCATTTAACCATTAAAACAGAGTCCAGAAAAAAGAAAACAGAAAAAAAGAAAAAAAAAAACAAAGTTGAAAACAAAAAAAACAATTGAAATAACTAACTTTTCTCATAAATGCATCTTTAGCTCAAATCACACTAAAAATCTATTTTGCAGGCAGGTCCAGTTAATATGGACTTCTGTTATAGAGTAGATAAACTAATAAAAACACCACAAACTTTAACTGAAAGCCTCTACATTGAGCAGGAAAATTTAAATATCCCACTCCTAAGCTACATCCGAAATTACATATAGCCTATGTTTGTTTGTCCATGTGATCTGTATTTGACATGTAAATACTGTCAAACTCTTCACTTGGGTAAAATAAAGAAAAAAATTCATTGTATTGTCATTGTTAATCCTCTCCCATGGCTTCATGGGACTGTAATGCGTACACTGGATGCGTATTTCTGAATCTTGCCTGAAGGAGTAGGTACTTTTTCAGGTACTTTTTGGTTACTGTTTTATGAATACTGTAAATTCAGACATACTACTCATTTACATACTGTTTTGTTTATATTAGGGAAGTATGCATACTCAAACAGAGCCCTGGGCTCTTCCAAAAGTTCAAAGACCCTACCTACAACAATTTTTCTATGATATTCTGGTTTGTCGATATGACTCCCATCTCTTGGTCAATGTAAATCTATGGAACTTCTTTCACAAATTTAGTCATGTTAAATTGATTAGTTAATAAATAAAAAGATATAGTAGCACATGTCTTCTCAACAAACTAATTTCAGGGTATCACTGGTGTCCAAAGCATAAACAATGCAGGTCAAGTTACATAGTTTAATCCTTAGGATTATGGGTTTGTTCAAATCCCTAACCCTAGGCAAGAATAACAGCAATTCCTAGGAAGCACCACCACTGAAAGAGCTCATCCTGAATATCTACAGCCCGAGGCTGGCAACCAAACAAAGCAGCCGAGTTTCCAACAGATGAGACAACAACCTGGAATGTTAAAAAGGTTCCCCAGCACAAAAAAAAAAAAAAAAAAAAAAAAAAAAAGCCTCCCGCTCTGAGATACCGTCTAGCCTCTTTAAAATGCACTGAGCCTGAGTGGTGAGACAAGAGGAAACCAGTGGGATTCTTTTTTGCTGTGAAGCCCGCACGCAGCACTAAGCAGAACAATTACAGAGAGGCCGGAAGGGCAGGATTTCCTCGCAATCGCTGAGGAATGCTGGACACCCTCATTCCTGTGTGGAAATCAGCTGATATGAAACGTGCTTTGAGTAGAAAAAAAATGTAAATTCCAACTGTGCGGCCTCGAGAACCGGCCTTGCTGTTTTTCACTCAGTCTCTGCTGAGTCATTCAGACTTCAAGCTGAAACCAGAATTTTCCAGTCCAAGACTGAAGAGATGGAGAGGGTGAGAAAAAGAGGTAAAACAAACCCAGTTAAACCAACACAAGGCAGGATATGTGACAGATATGGCCAATTGAGAATTACACAAATGTTGCAAAACAAACAGGATGTCTATTTTTTTCAGAAGATGAAATTGCATTGCAACATTTTTGGGGTCAAAATAAACAACAACAAGGCCAAAGACTGTGTTTGCCACAGTTGCTTCATTTCTGATCAAACTGAGGGTCATCATCTCTTAAGTTCAGGTCAACAACGTGATCTCACTTACTTAAGAGGGTAACGCTGTGAATGGGATTTCTGATGTCAGCCTGGTATTTACCATTTGAGTGGTCAATGACATCAGCACGCACCTACAGACCAGGAAAACGTTTATTACAGAGAGTCTCTCACTTTTTATAGAGAGCAAGTGTCTGTCTGGTTTATGGCCCTGTGGGTTTAGTGATTCTCAGTTCTGAGTCATCTCCTTAATGATAAAAGACACAATGGTGCTGCCATGTTCCTGTGAAATATGTACCTTAAATCTTAAAACTATATATCTATACCTTAACATTTTAAGCCCAAATAATCAACTTCTAAACACTGATCACCAATTTTAACAATCGGCTGATATGACAAAGCAATTATTTTTATGTTACAGCTGATATCAAAATTCTACAGCTGTGTCCAAAACCTCTGAAATGCTGCCTTCAGAGGCAGCATTCCAAGGCAGGAAGGCATCAAGGCACGTCCGAAACCAAATTCTGCCTAACTTCCTGTCTCCGGAGATACGTTCTTCTAATAGAATTTTGAAGGCAGCATGTATCCTTTGCTGCCTTTGATATCCCACAATTCTCTGCGTTCCATTCTGTGACGTTGAGCTAAAAAAATAAAGATGGCGTCTAATAAAGAAGTTGCGCTTGGTGGTCAGTTTGTATGTAAATGTATATTTCTGACTAACTTTTTGCACTTTTGATGTTATTTCTAGTGAGAAATCAGTACTATAGAGATTACATATTTGTTTAGTTATCATCAAAACTCGTTGTAGATCATTAAACTGTTAAGCTGCCTCAGAAGCCTGTCCGAAATCAGTTTCAAGAGGTGCCTTCGTGCAAAAACGCTGCCTGCAAAGTCACTGCCTGATAAGGCCGTGAGGCAGCAAGTCAGCTGCCTAGGCTTTCGGACGTAGCCTATATTATTTTGACTGAATAAATGAATAATTAATCACAATCCACCTTACTTTTGCCGAAAGAGAGCATATTATAATGTACAGTTTGAGAATTTTCCTAACAGTGTTATTAAATAATAGTGTTTATGCACTGGATGATAGCAAAGGTAATTGAAACGAAAAAAGGTGAGAAGCAAGCTAAATAAAATACATTATTGACCAATAAATGTATAATAATAAAAAAAAAAAAATCTGTAATATAAGCCACTTCTACAGACTTATAGTTTGGCAAAACAGACACCAATGTAAAGGTTCTCAAACTGTTGAGAACTGGCTCAACGTTTGTTCAGTAATCCAAATACAGGAAGCAGCGCACTTGATGAAAACCAAACATCAGTTTCCCAAGCACAGAAAGTACAGTTACCTCAAAACGACAGCAACACTGGCCTGGCCGGATGATTTTTCCAGCAACTCTGTTGCCTCATTCACAGTAACCGCACTAACTGTTCTCAGTTTATTAACTATTCTCCTACATCCAATTTTCGCAATTACATCAGTCTTTGACCTGAAACATCATTAGTGTTTTATTATGTAATTGTTTAGTGAAAGGTGAGGGCACCTGAAACACAACACGGGTTTGTCTCACATTCAGCTGACAATTAGAGCAACAAAACAGACTCCACACTAAACCCTCGGCCCAAATGAAATTTAGTCCACCTACCATCCAATCAGATCACAGCATGTAAAGTAATCCGAGCGGCACACCTCCCCGTTTTATTTTAGGTCGTATATCTGGAGGATCTGTCTGTGGGAGGTGTCCTTTGTGCTTGCCTGGCAATGTGTCCATGTTTGTGCGTACCGTAAATGAATTAAAGAGAAGATTAATGAGTCAGGAGAGTGGGGCTCAGACTCCAATCTGTTCCGCATCTCACCGGGGAGACATCACCATCAGCTCCCATTCTGTCAGCCAAATCCCAATGAGCCGGGACACACGCAGACATACGTCCATATACATACAGACCAAAACACGCATGCACGTGCTTGGATGCAGCCAGATTTACCAGCCTCTGACCTAAACCTCCTCTTACAGGCAGACACAGCCTCTGGGAATATTTGTCAAGAAACAGACTTATGCATATTGGATGATGCTGAAACAGAGCATGCAAGCGTGAGCGTGCCAAGATAGTCATACTTATCAAATCACAAATGGAATGAACTACGTGTTGGTGGCAACCTAACCAGCCCAAAACAACCAATTTTCTATCAATTTGTCGTCCACTGGCAGATGAATAGGAGATCAGGAATCCTGTCTGAAAGAGACATTATTTTTGAAATTCCATGTTAGTGGAGCAGAAAAGACATTTCGGAGGAGGAGAAAAAGGTGGAACCTTAAAAGAGATTCTTAACAATATGACTGATGACAGTCAGAGATGATATCAATACTTTATCAGTCACTTCAAAATCCCTGCGACTCCATCGTCATGGCCTTTATTCATGGCTGATTCTAATCCTCCCTCAGATTTTTCTCCATAATCTGATTTTAAATAGAAGCTATACGGGAATGAGGGAAAGCTGGATAGAAAGAGAGGGGCTTTACTGAAAACAGAGGGAAAGGACTGGACAGAATATAAAACATACAGGATGAATAATGAGTGAGAATGAGAGAGAGAGAAAGAGAGAGAGGGGGAAAATTGCTCATGACCTGATTTTCCAGCATACGCCAGTTCAGTCGAAGCAGAGCAACAGTCATGTTATGTCCAGAGCGGCACATGCGAGAAGCCGATCCGATCTCTACCCCCCTGTTCCTAATCTGCTATCAGCCAGTCATCACACACTCAGACTGAGCTTTCATTCTGAGTCAGGGCTCTCTCTCTTAGTCCTACCTGAGACTATCATGTATGGAATAACTGTGCTTGAATGACTCCCATCTCTTCATTTCAAAAGTACACACAAACTTACATAAACTCAAATGCTAAAAATAATACTTGATTTACATATATGAAAAATTATATACAATAATAAAATACATACACACACACAAAAATCCCCCTGCACTCTGCATAGCTAGAGGCTGTTTAGTACAGATGACCCTTTAAAGCATGTTTGCTTTTTAAAATTCTGTCAGATGGGCAAGAAGCTTAATGTGGTCCACTGCTCTGTGGAACAGCGACAGAGTCACTAAAAGGTTAGTGGGTCCTTTCAGTGTGCTGTTATTTGTGTTATTAGGGGCTAATTGCAGTGCGGTTCGATGATGCTGGCTAATCTTGGCTAAAGTGCATTAGGAGAACCAGGCTTAAAGGTGCAGGTCGCTCTTCCACACAATTGACGAACACACAGAGAAGTGTGCGTATGTGGAAATTTTTAAGAAGATAAGAGGAGCTTCAGCTAAGAAGCTAAATCCACTGGAATTGAATATCATACATGTATGGGCCATTCTACAAAACTGGTTAACAGTCAGAGTTCGAAAAGTGTCTTTTTTCACAAACTTTCTATGTATGCAAATTGTATATACAAGGTACGCATTTCCAGTAACTGTACAGTTAATTCTCATATTGTATTTTCAGAAAGTTTTGGAATATTTGTCATCTCCCCAAATTTGTCACTAACAAAACTGTAACATATAATTCAATAAGAAGGTTTATATTGACCTATTAAGAATTTGTTTAGGAGTCTACCTTGTAAAAATATTCTATTAAAACGTTTTTAAAGGTAAATCAATAACAATTATATTTTAACAATATTTCAAGTGTGATTTATGACATTTGTTCTATTTTAAATCTAATTTTTCTTTGTTAAAGGCATAAAGCTGATCATACTGATTTCAAAGTTAAGGATTAATTAATCTGAATATGCACTGAACCAAACACTATCATAATATCTTAGTTGATTATTCAAAATACTTAATTTTTGACAAAACATCACAAATTTCAACATCTTTTTTATAAGTTGAAATTTAGGGGATAGTGTTCAGGACAGCTTACTACAGAAAGTACCCAATAAGTGATTCTTTAATATATAAGCTTACTGATATTTTAAAATATTATTGTGTGTTTTAATAGATAATAGAAGCATCTCAGAAGACATCTAAAATTTGAATACTTGACTGCTTTTTAAATGTGTTTTTTTTCGTTTTGGGACAGCAGTTTGCACTAATACCGCTGAATGGACCATATACAAAAACATTGGCAAAGCTGCAAAAACACAACAGTAAAAAAAAAAAAAAAAAACAAGCGGGAAAAGGTTTGCTAAAAATACACTAGGTGTGTTCACAAACACTTAGGTGAAAGAAACCAGCAACATCACTGCTAACAGACACAAATGTGTTTTAGTTGTGCACATGTGCATGCTTTCAAACGCATGTTTCACCCAAAAAATGAAAATCCTGTAATTCGCTCACTGAAAAAGAAGAAATTCGAAGAATGTTGATGCTGCTTTTGATTGGTGGTCACATGGGTTTAGAGTACGGCTGGGCAATATGGCAAAAAATGTCAATCTCAAATTTATTTGCGAACATTTGACCGATTTACAATTTTTTAGTCGTCAACGTGAAAATGTAACTACAAGTAACTAGTTCTTTATTAACTCTGTAGTTAAAGAAATTTCTATTACAGTGCAGCACACATGAAGTTGTCAACATGATGTAAATATTAAACAAACCACATGTTAAATTATAAATGCTTTGCAAAAAAGATGCATGAACTACAACTAAATCTTGTACAAACTTGTCTTATACATATTATATGTTCAGAAATAATGAGGAAAATGCTTTAAGAAATACAAAATTATATTATATATATATATATATATATATATATATATATATATATATATATATATATATATATATATATATATATATATATATATATATATATATATACACAGACATGATATATACATAAAATCTCAGACATACAGCAGTAGTTCTTCACAGGTTTTTTTATTTGCCTGTGCTGCTTCTCTCATCTCATGCATGAAACGGCATTCTAAAAATGTGGCGCTCTAGTTAAAAGTTCAACTCCATCTTCTGGCCCTCTGTCCTATTCCACTGCCCCATCTTCTGGCCCTCTGTCCTATTCCACTGCCCGCATCGCATCTTTGTCAACACAAAAGCGCATTCTGTGTGAATGGTGATACATTCTACTTATGGTCCTTCACAGAGTGCGTCACACATGAGCGGTTAATTGGATCTTTCTTTTTCTCTTTACTGTTATCATTGGCATATTTAGTGTCTAATTCTAACTTTGGTCATATTTCTATTCAAAAAAAAATCGCGATTCCTCGATTTCTAAAAAATAAAATCGTGGCAAAACATTGCATTTGAATTAATCAATAAAATCTCCCAGCCCTAGTTTAGAGCAAGTATCTACATTTTCATTTTCAGTCTCTACTGTCAGCTACATGGACCAAAACAATTTCTCCCTCTTTCGCATTTGGGATGCTCCATCTCCCCCCCGTGACCCTGGCAGAATGGATCAGCCCAACCTTCCTTGAAGGTGAGGCCAGAACCCCGTCTCCCCCATGCATGTGACATAAGAGGAGTGCACTACCATAGTGTCAGTCCTTTTTCCATCTCTCTTCCCCCTCTTTTTCTTTCACTCGCTGGTGACAAGGCTGCTGGAACACACTGAATCACACCATCTGTTTACTGCCATTTTCACTCAAGTCAGCCACACACAAACCAAGCACACACAAAAATGCATGTGCATGTTAAGTGCACAAATGAAGTTACCTTGAGAACATTTCAAAAGGTCAAAAAAAGTTCAGGGATGAACGACGACCTTAAGGATGGCAATGTGCAAGGCCACTGGTAACAGTGACAAACAAACATTAGCTTAAGCTTAAGCACGAACTGACTATGAGGTCTGTTCCAGTTGACAACAACACATCTGGATCAGTGTCTCCACTGCTGCTGTCACCGTGTGTTTACCGCCAAGCTCCTCACCTGGATGCTGCAGGCGTGCATGCACCCGCAGCTCCTTTGTTTAAGGTAATCACATGCTCAGCGTGTGCTATACCTTGAGATAATCGCGCAAATGAGAGGCGCGTGCGTGTAAACGCACGCAACAATATTGCATTTAAAATGCGACACACGCAATCCAAACCCAGACACAATTGACCAGGAGCACAAAAGCAGATATATAGTCTGTCATGCGACACACAGGCGCAGAGTGGGCGGCGCCGATGTATCGGAGCTTGACGAATGATTGCGGGAGGCGGGCCGCAAACACGCATGGCCATCGCGCCTGCCAAATCGATCGAGATGACCAGTAAGGTGGAGGGATGATGGATGGACGGACGAACGCAAAACGAACGAGGGAGACAGAACGAAGGGGTGAACGGGGACACTAACGGCGGTGACGCGGGCATGTTGTTGCATGTCTGATCTGCAACACGTCCACCCACGTGAGACCGAGGGAGAGGCGGGGGAGACCGACCAAAAGAAAGACACAGAGACTCGAAAGAAAGGAAGGAAGGATAGAAGGACATGAGATGGAGGCGGGAGAAAAAGTAAAAGTGATGGAGGATGGGGAGTAGGGGGTGGTCCCGAGGGTGTTCCTTGTGCAAACATGATAGACAATGGGACGAGGACGTGTGTGTGTGTATGTTTGTATTTGCACGCATATACGTTTGATGAAACTCTCGGTAACAGCCCTACGTCACACAAAGACTTCTGTTGTGGTGACAGTGATTAAAACGTGCTAAAGGCGGGTCTTTGTTTATCAGCATGCTTGAGCGCATCACTACTAGGTGTGTGTGTGTGTGTAACTAATGATTGGTTGTGTTTAGAAGTCACTGTTCTAGTTAGGAGCTGAGTGATAGTGAAGGAACCTCGCTGGACACTAATGAGGGTTTCAGAGGGACTACTACAACACACACACACACACACACACACACACACACACACACTAAGACCCTAAAAGAGGTATACTGAACAAAGCAGGTGTAATAAGAGTGAAAAAGTATGGACCACCACCCCCCGCCGACTGTATTGTTATTTCAACTGCAAATAATTTATCCTGTACTAGCCTATCCGAACAAAGGCAGTTACCCTAAGCGCATTCACATATAATTCAAGCCTAATTGGTAATATCCCCACCCCCTACGGCAGAGGACTCCTGTAGTGGTGACTCATTTACGTCAGTCACAGGGCTCTACGTTTACTTTTCTTTTTAGGAGCACTTGTGCTCCTAAATTAAAATTTTTTGGAGTCAAAATTTTAGGAGCACCTTCTAATCAATAATCAAAAAATCTGATCCAAAATTAGCCTTTTCATTATGAGATGATATCTGACTCAAAGTGATTTACAGCAGAATTTTGTTTTTACCTTTGTAATGGCATTCTTTTAACTTTATTAAAAGTTTGTCATCTTTTAGGTCATTTTTTAAAAAGCTTTTTTAAAAAATTCTCATTAAAACAGAATAACAACAAGTAGAATAAGAATAAGTTACCAATCAAATGCAATCAGTATTAACAAAATTAATTTGTACTACAGAGGAGGCGTAGAAAAACTCAAAAGTGGCTTGTAGGTGTATTTTCATGTGTTTAATGAGGCTCAGAGGTGGCATAAGTGCAATCAAATTCATAAACTCATGTTGAGATGAATGTTTTAAATAAAACATTTTGAATACAGAAATATTATATGATTTAAATAACTAAAGAGATACTTTAAAAATGAATGAGATGAATCATTCATTCATTTGATTCGCTCAAACGGCTGATTCATTCAAGAATAAAGAAAGTGACCGTCTTGAATCTATCTATGAATGGGAAGTTGAATCATTGACTCACTAGATTCGTTTAAAAATGCACATTCATTTATAAGCAGTGGCTCACTTGTTTCAGACTATTTTTGAAATAGAGCAAAATCAGGCAGTAGTGTTATAGTACAATGTAAGTCACTTAATATTAACTTCTTGTTTATTTAACGATGTATTAAATCAATATCTCATTTGCAAACTCCCTTAATCATTAAAAGTTGTTACTTATCTTAGTTCATTGCAATCTCACAAAGTTCCATTATAATCAACGAAGCTCTCTAAAATGCACAATGAATGCACAATGAATCTCTTATTTACACTCTCTCTACACTTTTGTTTATGAAAGGATTCGTCAGATATGTCTGTGATACATTACTTAACGTTGCAAAAACAAGTAGAAACCTTTGAAGCTCCTCTCAGCGCAAACACAAATATGCTGATCGGGTCAGTCGCACATGGTGCTCCTAAATATTTTTTCATAGTCGCACGCAGTAGTTTTCAGTTGCACTGTAGAGCCCGGAGTCATTCCTTTTCCTATTCCCTGTATCAAGTAGCTTTTTTTTATCTCAATTCCAAATTTCTGTCTAACCTCTCAAGGTGATCATGCACGAGTAAAAAGACCTGATGTGACCGCACCTCTGGGCATTATTACTGTATCACAGAACATCTCCCCAGAGTAGGAGAGAGACCCAGTAACAACACAGACTGACATGCAGGTACTGCAATACACCTGCATCATACAGCTGCCAGCAGCTCCGTGCAGGCAAAGAGAATCATACAAAAAGGTGGTTGAAACTGCGCCTGTGTGTGGGAGGGGAAAACAAGCATACACGAAATGATCCTGAATATGCGAGAAGTGTGTGAGTGAGAGTGAAACTCAAAATGGGCATTCCCAGCTTTTCCCCCAAAGCAAGGGGACGTCCCGGTGCATAGAACACCACGACTGGCACCCTTTGGTTTTTTACGTCAGCTTCTTTTAAATACACTACAAAGGAGAAAGTGAGATGAATAAATAGCACAAAACTCCCCACCACCATCGAAATGCGTTGATGTGTGAAAAATGCTCACTGGAGAGAGTTCGACCGTGAAATAGAGCGCGCACAGATGAACTACGCTGGTCTGATTGAGACAGAGCATCCTAAAGATAAGCACTGCTTAGGTTCTGACTGAAATTGATGCCGAATGTGACGGAGATGAAGAGGGTTGAGTGGGAGTGTGCAGAAAGGCGGCCTACATTCATAGAACACATGCACGTCTGCCTTTTGTATGTCAGACACGCAAACCTCATTTTCCTTCCCCATTGAGGAAGTGACATGAAGAGCTCACTCCTACAATTTCAGCTCAAGAAGAACCAAAACTGCAGCTGGGTGCCCTCAGGATGTGAAACCTCGAGAATTCATTCATTAGCCCATTGTAGTGCCATTCAACTCTTCAAACTCAGCATTATAAATCGGCCAGCACTTCCAGCGTCCTCAATAGTCAAGCAGTAAGCATCTAAAACTGCACAGATTGCAAAAAGCCAAGTTGAACGTTTTTTGTTATTAAAATACAAATGCATAGACAAATGTAAGTAACTCTAACTGTAATTTTGTTGACAATAATAGGGGAGGCAAAAAAAAATTATTATTTGAATTAAAATATACTGTTGATGAAAATACGCAAGATTAACATGCATTACCAATGTTTTTAAAAGTAGAAAAAAACTAGGTTCCAAAGACAGTTTTCAAATGTTGTTATAAAATACTGAGATGTGTTAAAAATTAATATACACTACCAGTCAAAAGTTAGTGTTTTTAAAGATATATCTTCTGCTCACCAAGCCTGCATTTATTTGATCCAAAGTACAGCAAAAGCAGTAAAATGTTGTAATGTGTTTACTATTTAAAATGACCATTTTTTATTTGAATATATTTTATTCCTGTGATTTCAAAGCTGAGTTTAGCATCATTACTCCAGTCATATGACCCTTCAGAAATCATACTAATATTCTCTGAAATCATTCTCTGAAAATCTAGATTTGATCACAGCAATAAATTACATTTTAAAATATATTCAAATAGAAAACAGTTATTTTAAATAGTAAAAATATTTCCAAATTATACTGTTTTTGTAAATGCAGGCTTGGTGAGCAGAATTGATGTCTTTAAAAAAAAACAAAAAAAAAAACATTAAAAATCTTACTGTTCAAAAACATTTGACTGGTAGTGTATAAAATCTGTTAACTAAAATGTTTTTTTTTGTGTGTGTCAAAAATGACATGGCATGTTATTCTGATGAAATACCGACTAAATTTAATTTTCAAAAGTTGTCAAAGTAAAAAAATTGAGAACTTCCGTTTATCAATGAGATTGTTTGGGAAACCTGTTTGATTTTTTTTTTTTTTTAACCTTTAAGAATTGTTTTTTGTGACTGTTGTGTGTTTCAGTGTTCTCATTCCTGTGATCACATGGTAAAAGATTCAAGATCCAAATTTCTAGATAAAATGACGTGTTGACTTTTACTTTCTACACAATTCCGGGTTCTTTGTGCAATCGAGACATCACAAGATAGCAAAAAGCAACGTCAAGGAAAAAAAAAAAAAAAAAAAAAAAAAAAAAAAAAAAAAAAGCACACTCTAAAACAAAACAAGATTTTGCAACTGGCACATTGACAAATGAAAATAAGCATCTAAACTACAAAAAAAACGCAACAGTCTGCCAATCAGAGAGTATGTTCCCTACACCATCCAATAACCCAACCAGCCTTGTTAAAAATGACCTTTACAATCCACTTCCATATCTCACCCCCACAACCCAATCAGATCGCAGCCCTGATCACAAAGAGAAAAAAAGCTTACTCGGCCAGGACTCCATTACCTGCCACACGTCCAACCTACATAAAGAATAGAACCAGCACAAAGGATTTTCACATGACTTTACTCATGCCTGCCTTTCATCACTGGACAGCTGACCAGGGGGAAATAACACAAAGAAAAAAGTGAAAACAACAAAAAGACAAAAGATGAAAGGAAACAATGAACTAGTGCATCCCCCTCCATTCTCATCCATACGTGCTCATCTCCCACACACTCATGACTCCGTTCCGTTCTGTAGAGTTTCGATTGGAAATTAAAGACTTTGGAAATCAATAATCAGCTGACCAGTGGCTGTGGCCCTGCTATCTTATCTCCCATTCCTTTCCCCTCTACAGAGTTACAGCATCCACACCCAGGCCCAAGAGAGGGCAAGGCTAAAAACAGACCCTGTCTGGACCCAAGGGAGCCAGCAGATTTGGCCATGCAAAACACACTCATCAATAACATCCACTTTTCCTGGATTATTACAGGATTTATTCTTTTTAAAAAGCTGGCAACAATTTTTTAAATGGAATACACTACCAATCAAAAGTTTTGAACAGTAAGATTTTTAATGTTTATTTAAAGAAGTCTCTTCTGCTCAACCAGCCTGCATTTATTTGATCAAAAGTACAGCAAAAACAGTAACATTTTGAAATATTTTTACCATTTAATATAACTACTTTCTATTTAAATATGTTTTAAAATATAATTTATTCCTGTGATCTCAAAGCAATTTTTTTTGCCTTATTACTCCAGTCACATGATCCTTCAGAAATCATTGTAATATTCTGTTTTGCTGCTCAAAAACATTTTGTTATTATGTTGAAAACAGCTGAGTAGAATTTGTTCAGGTGTTTTTGATTAACAGAAAGTTCAGAAGAACAGTGTTTATCCGAAATAGAGATCTTTTGTAATATTATAAATGTCTTATTACTTTTGATCAATTTAAAGCATCTTTGTTAAATAAAAGTATTAATTTCTATAATGTTTGTAAATCCCGCCCCCCTCAAGCTTTTGAATGGTATAGTGTGTTACAAAAGCTTTTTATTTCAGATAAATGCTGATCAGCAAATCAGCAAATTAGAATGATTTCTGAAAATCTAGATTTGATGACAGAAATAAATTACATTTTAAAATATATTCAAATAGAAAACAGTTATTTTAAATAGTAAAAATATTTCAAAATTTTACTGTTTTTGCTGTACTTCAGATCAAATAAATGCAGGCTTGTTGAGCTTTAAAAAAAAAAAAAAAAAAAAAAAAAAAAAAAAAAAATCAACTGGTAGTTCACCCAAAAATTAACATTTCTGGTTTTCCAAACCCAAAAGACTTGGGTTAATATTCAAAACTAAAATTAAGGTATTTCTAATGAAAACCGACAAGTTTCATGTGGATTTAATTTATGGCAGCTTTATGATCTTTTTAGATGTTCTAGGTTTTGGTTACCTGAACTTTCAGGACTTGAACTTGGAGGCACAGAAACCTCCTCAGATCTTAATTTGTGTTTCAAAAATGATCAAAGTCTTACAGGTTTTGGAACAACGTGATGGTGAGTAAATGATGACAGAATATTCATTATTGGGAAACCATCTCTTTGTTGAGTTCTTTAAAGAGACTATTTTTTTTTTTTTACACAAAAATTGGCCAAGAATGGTTTAAAACCTAAACAAGTAACATTTATATAGGCTTCTTGTGATCAAACTGAAGAAAGCTAACAGGGTAGGAGAAAAATACAAGAAACTTTCCACTCACCCATCCTCCTTGGCTCTGGATCCAGGGCTGAATTTTGTTGTCTAGGTAGACGGTCATCCATTCTGCGATGCTTCCCACTAGCGGGCTCATTTCCTTCTCCACACACTCAACGCACAGAGCCCCTCCGAAGGCAAACAGTCCCACGATGCGGCCCCAGTTGACGCCGTCGCGGAACACCTCATCCATCACGCTCTCGAAGCTCTGGTACGCCGTGGCGGGCGTGATGTGGAGCTGCGAGGACAGGTCGTTGAACGCTTGGGAATAACGCAGCTCAAACTCGTTGGCAGAATCGCGAAGCGCCTCCTTTACCGCGTCCAGACCCCCAGTCCCATTCGTCTGCCGCTGGGGGGTTGAAGTGGGAGACCTCGGTGGGGTCCCAGTGGAACCAGTACTTGTTCCATTTAGAGAGCCATTAACGAGGGTGGTCGTTCCTGCTGCTGCCTCCTCCTCATCATTCCCTTCTGCCGCATCAGTCCGATTTGTATCTTCTGTGAATTCAATGTGGTTGTAAGGGTAGTTCCTCTGCGAGAGTTTGTATTTGATAAAAAATACCACCAGTTCTCGGTTATAGTAAGACATAATTCACGTCGTTGCTTGTCGTTCTCCAAAGTGTCTGGATATCCAGTCGCTCGTTCTTAGAACGTAGTGCACACCCTTGCGTCCTTCTCAGGCTTCTGCCGACGCTCAGGGATGGTGCAATGGCTCATACCCTGTGGTAAGACAACAGTGCAATGAATTGATCTGTAAATACGCAATCATCTTCACAAACAAGGAGAGGAGGGGGTCAGGGTGAAACTTTGGAAGAGGTTAAGGGGCACTGAAGATAAACAGTTATTTTTTTCACCCTCTAAAGCCCTCTTACTTAATGGAGACGCTTGATCAAAGGAACAGATGGTAACCTCTCATCACCTGCCTCCTATGAAAAACATAGACAATATCCTCTCTCCCCCCATCCAAGACATGGCTAAACGTACAGCGACCTTGACATGAGTGAATTTTAAACAGCAGGGGGCACGGACAGCAAGCGTGGATAGAATTATGATTCCCTCATTTCAACAAACCTTTAACGGACCTTAATTGTGCTGCCAGAAGATCCAGCCAGACAAAAGACACCAAAGGTGCTTTTCATTAGGAACGCCTTTTAAAATGTTTTGACAACTCGTATGTAATCTTAAAGAATCTTAATGTACAGTAATTGTATAATCTCTGCCAAACAAACAGAATAGACTGAAATTAATACATTCATTTATAACTACACAAATGTATTATTTAGTGCTGTCAAAATTAGCACGTTAACACAGATGATTAATTTATTCAGTTTAACGGCGTTAAAAATATTTACAGCAGTTAACGCAGGGGCAGGGCTAGGGTTGGCCACCCCACTCACAACTGCTGATTCTGTCTCTTTTGTTTATTGACGCAATCGCAGAACGTCTTTATCACCACATCAAATGCGAGACTTTTCATATGCGCACTCCAACTTCACCTCATGTCAGGCACTAGTCAAACGAACGCGGGAAAGGTACAGGTGATGAGGGATCTTGAGTTGAACAAAAGTGAACTGCAGTCAGATGAGATGTTGTCAGGCTATATGTCAGTGAAAATGACTTTTCCTGTCCTGTCAGCTGTTATACTGCGCTTGTAGCAAACATGCACAAATACGCTGGCATGTGCTGCAGTCTGTATCATTTTATATTAAAGCGTGAATGAAACTACGAGCATGCGTGTCAGATCCGCATCACATTCAGCAGCGGCAGCTCTTAAAGTAATAGCAGCCAAATAAACTAATATCCCAGCTGATGTGATGTTTGTTAATCAAAGAACAAAAGAAAACGAAGAAAATTAATAACTTTCGTAGCTTTTTAATTTAGTATTTAGTGTTTTGAGAACTTTATTCAATTTCTGTATATTTCCTACTTGCTGAAGAGCACAGGTAAAATAATGGATTTAAATGAAGATTGTTTTAAGTTCACTTAAATTAGAAGTTGTTATTTTTTTAAAAGTCTAATAAATGTTAAAATGGACAGCTCTCGATTACACTTATGCTGAATGGCTATAGTCAGTGGTTAAAAAGAGGGTTTGCACTTACGTCATGGTTTGGTCAGTTACCTGGATGCACAGCTATATTGGCGATACTCGGATGTAAACAACAGCACGGATTGCACCATTAATGTACTACTGAATATGTTGTTCTGCTAATTTATGCTGTTTAAACCAGTGTTTTTCAATCCTGGTCCTGGGGATGAACTGCTCTGCACATTTTGTGTCTCCCTTATTTAACACACCTGATTCAGATAATCAGCTCGTTAAGAGAGAGATCCATGTACTAAACTGAGTGTTTCAGATAAGGGAGACATACAAAATGCAGACATACATACAGTGGGTCCCCAGGACCAGGATCAAAAACTACTGGTCTAAACCAATGTTTTTCTCCCCCCTTTTGTTCCTCGGGGTTTTTTTTACACTCTTCTCCTTGATTTGTTATAACTTTTGGCACTCTATAGTATCCCAAATGTTTTTCCCGGTCCAACCGATTAGTAAAGCCCAAAACATGACAAAAATGACCATTTTCAGCAGCAATAATCAGCAAAATATGCAGATTTCATTCAGTTCAGTGGCATTGTTTACATTCAGCGCCACCAATACGGCCAATTGATGACAGGTCATAAAAACACTATTAGGAAAAAAATATTTCCTAGAAACATCAGCAATATTGGTGTCAGTTATACTCAACTTCAGTCATAAAAAAATAACAAATATTAAAACTATACCGTCTTTATGTTGTTTCTAGATGAATTTGAATTAAAGCAGATATAGAAGTATATTTAAAAACAGTTGGGTGTGATTAATCACGATTAATCGCGATTTAATTTTATAAAAGAAATATGCAATTAGTTACATTTCAATTCTCTACGTTTTGGAATTATAATAGTCTCAAAATGATTGATTCTCTTGATCAGACGTTATAACTTTCAAAACTATAGACAGATAGATATCTTTATTATTAAACAAATGGATCAAGTGACAATTTTGTGCTGATTTCGTCTACATCACGAGCGCGGGGTGTTCACGCGGTGCATTATCTGATCGCTCCTGGGAAAAGCACGAGAGTTCTCAGGAAACACTGGATCAGCCAAACACGTGCTGACAACAACGAGGCTCAGAGCACAACACATGGTCATTTCAGAAGCTGCTCTGTTTGTCGCGAAAAAATGAAATCGCACGTTTTGGTACTTAACAACAAATGACTCCAAATATGACGCATAATGTCATTTTCGAAAATACGAGCCACCTCCTTTATTCCACGTGCACTGCATGTGTAATGTAATATGTATTACATGATGTGTTCGCAATTACTAGAATGATTAGCAAACAATTCCAGGAGTGAATTCTTTAAGATTGTAATCAGGAGACGCTCGGTTTGTTTACAAACACAATGTCAACTCACAGCACAACATACATTCCCACGCGTGTATGAATACCTCCCAGACAAAGCTATACAGTGTTTTATGTTAGTGCTCTCAAGAAACAACATTTCTAAAATAAAGTCTACGGTAGTGGCTAATATACACACCGAACCAAAGCTCTTATATACAAACTAGTTAGAAATCACCTTAACATTTTTCTACTTTACCACACGTTGTCGTGCGTATTGACAACGTTTTGGATAATGACAACACCGAAAGTAAAAGAGCATTCAGCTTACCATAACACAACAGTCTCCTCGCAGATTAAGTCAACCAAGCAAACAACTCCACTTTATATGAACGTAAGTTACAGATTAAGCGCCACTATCAAACAGAATCCGCGGCAGATCAAAAGTAATACTGTATGTGAGGGAAAAAACGAGGCAGTGCTAGATATTTCTCTTTAAAGCAGACCTCCCCTTTTCTGTGATACGATCACCTAAATGACGCTAGCGCTGCCTGCCCAACCATTACGTAATAAAGGCTCGGGCCCATAGCAGAGGCCGAGCGGAAACAACCAGTCAGTTCTGTCGGGCAACACGTATCACTTTCAGAGAAGTGATCGGACAGAAACACTTCAGTACGTGAAAACGGAACGAATTCATCACCAGTAGCCAAACGTTGCTGCGGATCGCAAACAGAGCGCGAAAGCTTTCCAAATGTCGCCATGTCTATGCTGAGGAGAAACGCTGAATGTAGACTTTTTTTTAAATAAATTTAATTATTTTATCATTCAGCATACAACTAACGTTAGCATACATGATTTACGCATGTAAGTAAAATTAAACACCCCTTTATGTTTAATTTACGAATGAATGCAATGCACTTAATGCATTTCTGCACGCATGAGAAACACCATATACTAGTAAGAGAGCAAATTAATAACGAGTCTTATATAATTAATGGTTCTGGCTGGCCAAGAATGCATTTCCTGTAAAATCCAAGCCAACTACGTCAACCTTTCCCCCTTCGGCTAGTTAGCCGTGTAGCTAGCGTCATGGAAGATGGACTGGTTGTATGTTACAGGGAAACGCGAAATCATTTGGAAGCGGCTATAAAGATAAAGCTCCCGTTTCAAACCGCATCGCAGACCTTTAGTACTTACTCGGATATTTGGAAAGGCAAATTCCTGATCTCAAGCATGATCGATGTCGGCGTGTGTCTCTTCGACCCGAGTTGCAGTCGGTGTAGAGCCGCTGTCAGCAGTGCATTCAGTGCTGTGAACATTCAGCAGCGCTCAGTTCCGCCCCTTCAGAGCTGCTCTTTAAACTGAGGGCCTATTCATATATTACAGCAGATGTAGAACTGAGTATGCTGGCTTGTGAACTATTTTACTCACTCCAAAGTCGTTAATTAAACGTATTATTATTTGAAAAGCAACATTCGGTTGTTTTGAAATGTTGAGACGTCATTCGGTGTTAATACTGATGACTAAATCTTAACGAACTCGCAACTTTTACACATTATGTTGTCTTGAATTCATATTATTCAATAACTTGATTCATCTAACTACAAATATTTGGATATGTATACTTAACTGGCGTTAATAATGTACGTTTTAAATAAGCGTAACGGCTTGAGCTCACTAAACAAAGAGTGGCAGAATTACTATGGTAACCTTTGTTACCCCAAAACGCGCGTAATGCGTCAAACTGTGACAGCGACACCCTGTGGCGCATTTAAATGAGGACAAATCTTCGCTTTATTAATTAAAATTACATTTTTTATTTGATATGCTGGTGTTGGGACTCTCTACACAGACTCTCGGTCAAACATTAGATCCCTGGTATAAAAAAAACCAAACATTATTACATTATATATGGGCCATGTTACAGAATTGGTTCAAAGTCTAGAGTTGGAAGCATCTTGGAAAAAGTGTCTTTTTCCCCACAGATTTTGTATGTGTACAAATTGTATCCAAGATATACATTCCTAGTAATTGTGTATATTCATCAAGTTTTGAAATATTTGTCCTCTCTCCCCTAATTTGTCACTATCGAAACACTGTAATATATATTATAACTAGGGTTATACTGACCTATTAAGACTTTTTTACATCTAGGTTGTCAATATATATTTTTTGCTATTTTATTTTTTAACAATCTGAGGTAAATCAATAACAATTACAATTTTAACAATATTTCAAGTGTGATTTGGGAGATTTGTTGTATTATATATCCAATTTTTCTTTGTAATAGGGAAAAAGTTGATCATACAGATTTTAGGATTCATTTGTTTGAATATACAAAGATTAATTAGTTTAAATATACATTGAACCAAACACTATCATAACATCTTAGTTGGTAATTTGTTATACTTTATTTTTGACAAAACATCCAATGTTTCGGTAGTGACAGTAATGGTTTGGTAGCGACCACATCACATTACAGAATTTGAACCTACATACTGAAACACTACTAAAACTGTTCATAAATTTAGATTATTTCCCCCAAATAAAGGATTATGTGCTCATTTTTGTCACTACTGAAACAGTGATGACATGTTTCGATCGTGACTGTTTCGGTAGTGACAATTTCAGATACTTTTGAACCTAGCTCAAACATGCTAATCAGTACATGGCTAGCTAGCCAGTGTTTAATTATAGAAAAATGGTGTTTGGTAGTGACATTCTTTAAAGTTACACACAGATCTTTCATACTTTTGAACACATTTACCTCAAAATGATGGGGCCTTTCTACTCACCATGGAGCTATGAGAGAGAGTGACACATACAGGTGCATCTCAATAAATTAGAATGTCGTGGAAAAGTTCATTTCAGTAATTCAACTCAAATTGTGAAACTCGTGTATTAAATAAATTCAGTGCACACAGACTGAAGTAGTTTAAGTCTTTTAATTGTGATGATTTTGGCTCATATTTAACAAAAACCCACCAATTCACTATCTCAACAAATCAGAATATGGTGACATGCCAATCAGCTAATCAACTCAAAACACCTGAAAAGGTTTCCTGAGCCTTCAAAATGGTCTCTTAGTTTGGTTCACTAGGCTACACAATCATGGAGAAGACTGCTGATCTGACAGTTGTCCAGAAGACAATCATTGACACCCTTCACAAGGAGGGTAAGCCACAAACATTCATTACCAAAGAAGCTGGCTGTTCACGGAGTGCTGCATCCAAGCATGTTAACAGAAAGTTGAGTGGAAGGAAAAAGTGTGGAAGAAAAAGATGCAAAACCAACCGGGAGAACCACAGCCTTGAGAGGCTTGTCAAGCAAAATCGATTCAAGAATTTGGGTGAACTTCACAAGGAATGGACTGAGGCTGGGGTCAAGGCATCAAGAGTCACCACACACAGACGTGTCAAGGAATTTGGCTACAGTTGTCCTCTTGTTGCCTCTTGTTAAGCCACTCCTGAACCACAGACAACGTCAGAGGCGTCTTACCTGGGCTAAGGAGAAGAAGAAATGAACTGTTGCCCAGTGCTCCAAAGTCCTCTTTTCAGATGAGAGCAAGTTTTGTATTTCATTTGGAAACCAAGGTCCTAGAGTCTGGAGGAAGGGTGGAGAAGCTCATAGCCCAAGTTGCTTGAAGTCCAGTGTTAAGTTTCCAGAGTTTGTGATGATTTGGGGTGCAATGTCATCTGCTGGTGTTGGTCCACCATGTTTTTTGAAAACCAAATTCACTACACACGTTTACCACGAAGTTTTAGAGCACTTCATGCTTCCTTCTGCTGACCAGCTTTTTAAAGATGCTGATTTCATTTTCCAGCAGGATTTGGCACCTGCCCACACTGCCAAAAGCACCAAAAGTTGGTTAAATGACCATGGTGTCATTGTGCCTGACTGGCCAGCAAACTCACCAGACCTGAACCCCATAGAGAATCTATGGGGTATTGTCAAGAGGAAAATGAGAAACAAGAGACCAAAAAATGCAGATGAGCTGAAGGTCATTGTCAAAGAAACCTGGGCTTCCATACCACCTCAGCAGTGCCACAGACTGATCACCTCCATGCCACACCGAATTGAGGCAGTAATTAAGGCAAAAGGAGCCCCTACCAAGTATTGAGTACATATACAGTAAATGAACATACTTTCCAGAAGGCCAACAATTCACTAAAAATGTTTTTTATTGGTCTTAAGAAGTATTCTAATTTGTTGAGAGTGAATTGGTGGGTTTTTATTAAATGTGAGCCAAAATCATTACAATTAAAAGAACCAAAGACGTACTACTTCAGCCTGTGTGCAGTGAATTTAATACACAAGTTTCACATTTTGAGTTTCTAGTTTATTGAGATGCACCTGTAAATATTTCCTGATCATAAATTTAGGGGTGTAGTTAAAATCAGTCTTAGCCAATGGACTAAAACATACACTCTTTCATTAGTGACATGAAAATGCTAGACTTTTTTTTTTTTTTACATAAAGTTTCATATTTTACAAAGAAAATATAAAATAAGTATTTTTTTTTATTTAAAAAAAATAATTGAAAACATTATGTCAATATCATTTTCTTAAGTTGAAATTTAGGGGTTAGGGTTCAGGACAGCTGCCTCCCAATTGCAAGTACCCACTAAATGATGATTTTATATATACTAGCTTACTGATATTTTAAACATTACTCTGTTTTAGACGCCTCATTGAAAGTGTTAATATAAAAGAAACAACATCTACAGGTAGGAGAAAATTCAATGGTTCAGAATTCAAACTTTATTGATTACTTCACCAAATGCTTGTAAGATTACATCACAATATGTATAGAGTTGAACATTATTCTGTATATTTTACATGAAAACTTTACACGTCGTATTTCTTCATATACTATATATATTTATATTTCCCAGTCTCAAGGGAGGCAAAGTAGACATCCATAGTAGCAAGGGAAGGAATGCTTTTCAGAAAATATTTAAATGCACTTCAAGAATGAAATACATCCTTTAGTGAAAATGAATTGGGAGTTGGATCTACACTGGTAATACACTAATAAGTCATATGCTGCTGGGGTTTAATGAAGATATACCTGGATTATACAGTACATTTGTATTTCTGTATTTCTCCCACTTCACTTGTTTTTTGATAATGACATCATGACTGGCATCCATCACGTAAACTTGCTGATTCAGTCTGACTCCAAATCAAGAGCGAACAGCACTTGCAAAGATGAAATATTAAAAAAAATCTATTAGGCAAACTTTAGTGCACTAAAATTAAATATTCAATAGATGTCTTAAGATTTCAATGATAAATATGAAAAAAAACAACATAAATCTAAATATGATGGAAACCAAATGAGAAAGATGTGTGGTATGTAAGGAATGGTAGTGTCTGCCAGTCTGGATTAGCAAGCGTAAGTACTGACATGTGTAAAATAAACACCAAATGCTTTGAAAGCAACTGTTACATTCTTAGAACAATTTGGGCTTTAGTGTGAACACACCGAAACCAATTGTTTTACCCCAAAATAAAAGCATTTTAAATGCAAAAACGTCTATGGGGTTGTTTGAATAGATTTAAATCAGAGATGATTGTTTAATTGTATGATAAATCAATAAAGGACAATGATAATGGGTATTTATGGACCGTAATATATCGTGCCATTATTCACTGGCACAAGTTCATTGCACATCGGGTGTCATTTGCAAGCTCCTAATAACGGGATGATCTCATTTCTGTATGTCTATCTTTCTTCAGCTTTTAAAACAGACAAAAATTTACAGAGAGGACAAAAGCCAAAACAATGAAATCAACAGACGATCAGAAACCAGATATACAGCAGTACTGGTAATAAATTATTTTCGCAGGCATCCAGAAGAAAGTCAAAATAAAAATAAACAAATATGACTCGTGACTCTAACAACACAGACGGATGACACAGCAGAAGCGTCACCCTGCTGGGTCACAGTGCTGTTTTCTCTCATAGGGGAGCGACTGACGGCAATGATTCAGGACTGGCAGAGAAAAGTATGGGACAGTCACACACACAGTCATCCTGCACTCCTGTACAGTCCTTCGAATCACAGCAGAGGCTTGTAGGTGCTGACCATGCAACCGCTTTACAGCTCTGCTTCTTCCCAGTTCATTTCTATTCTGTTTTTAATCAAAGTTATGATGACGAAGGCTGCGCTCTGCCCAATTCGGGAGCGGCGATGTGGAAGACGGAACCGATGCGAAGGAAAAATCGCCGCAAAGCTGCGCGAAGCTCCGGAATGAGGTCGAACTGCATCATCTCACACAGATGGTGGTAGTAGCAGGAGGCGTGAGGCTTGAACTGAAAGCGAGAAGACAATGTTAGACATTCATGCAGAGACGCAGGTTTCATTTTCCTTACATTTTAAAGTCACAATGAAATCAAAATTGAAGATTTTCAGCCGGAATACGCCTTAAGGTTATCTATAAGCTAGTGTGTTTTAAAACAAGTTACACGCATTCAAGACAGTCTCTAACTTCCTCCAATATGGATTAATGATTTTGATGACATCACCCTGCACTTCAGCTTCTCATCAAACTTTCTGAAATCGGTCACTTGTTCACAAAATTAGTATTTTCTGTACGTTGAATGACATGTGGTCCACTATATAGGGGATAGAGGACAATTCAGACAATGTGCTTCAATATGCTTTCAATTGGGGTGAATGAAGTCTGGTTTCGCACTGTTTCACACGAAGCGCTGCAACGTGCACAGCCTGCTCCAGTCCAGAGACACAATATCACGGAGCGGATCAAATGCGTGAGTCGGCGCAGATCACAAAACGTATCAAACCCATTTAAATTCTACACAGAATGGTATATATTTATAGCGATATGGATTCAATTCGTCTCTGTTATACGCTGTCAAATGCAGCTTTATCCAGCTCAATGGCTCTGGCCCAAGCTGTGATATAAATAAAGTGCTACTGACTATTTAAAAAAAGAAGGCGGGACTGCTTTATACGTTCCACCCTGTCTTGTTGTTTCAACTGAAATTACGTCAACATGGAATAACACTGCGTGTTTAGAACCACTTCAATGGACGTTTAAATTAAAGTGTTAACTCTTGTCAGTTAGGGGTTTCCCTTAAAGACCTTTTAGCAGAGTGTCAGTCTGGAGAGAGAGGAATGCTGATGGGAATGCCTGATATTATCAAAACAGTGATGAATGGAAAAGTGTATTTTAGTTATGGACAGGGAAGATCCCCAGGGCTGCCTGTGGTTTGTCTGCGTAACAGAATAGGTCTATTTTACATATAAAGGTCATCACGCTGACAAGCTGCTGTTTCAGCAGGGTGCTTCCTGTAATAAAAGCCTCAACTCAGAGTCACACTCCTGAAAGATAAGAGAGATATCCAAAACATTTTTTTTTTCTACAGGAAATAACACCCACTAGCTAATTATCAGACTCACCTGTATGGTTAATATGAACATTATTGTTGCACTCTGTTTTTCTTGCTCAATGTCAATATTTCTCAATAAAAAACACATGAAAGGTAAGAAATGCACCACTATTTGTAATCAGGGACCTCAAGTTGAATTGTAAAAACAAGACATACAACCTGTGTTGTTGTGACTCATATATATAACATGTATATAAAACATCATATATAAACTTCATGCTGTGCCAAATATGTTGAATATTTCAAATTTAAAAAGAAAAAAAACACAAGTATTTTTATTATTATTTAAAGGGTTAGTTCACCCAAAAATGAAACTCTGTCAATAATTACTCACTCTCATGTCATTCTAAACTCATGAACTCATGTTCATCTTCGAAACACAAGATATTTTTGATGAAATCCAAGAGCTTTCTGAACCTGCATAGACGGCAACGCAACTGACATGTTCAAGGCCAAGTAAGGTAGTAAGGACATCGTTAAAATAGTCCATGTGACATCAGTGATTCAGCTTTAAAGGTATTAAGCTACGAAAATACTTTTTTGTGCAAAAAACCCCAATAATAATGACTTCAACAATTTATTTTCTTTTGTGTCTTAAGTACAAGTTCACTAGAGCACCATGATGCATGCGGACACGAAAAAGAAGAAATTGTTGAAAAAAGTTATTTTTATTGTCTTTTTGATGTCTTTACTACCTTTCCGGGCCTTGAACGTGTCAGTTGCATTGCTGTCTATGCAGGGTCAGAAAGCTCTTGGATTTCATCCAAAAAAATCTTCATTTGTTCTCTGAAGATGAACAAAGGTCTTGTGGGTTTGGAACATCACAAGTGAGAGTAATTAATGCAAAAGTTTTCATTTCAGAATTTTCACAAGTCAAATCACTAGGGCTGCCCTCAAATAAAAATTTTTCTTTTAACTAGTAATCATTCATTTTAAGCATTAGTCAACTATTAGTCACACGCTTATTAATAAACCACATGAATCATAATAATGAGCCTTTAATTGCCTACATAGCCTAATTAAGCGCTCAAGCACATGCAAAAAAAAAAAAAAAGCTTGCTACAGTGAAAAACAGCAAGGAGACTGCATTAACCTTTTAATAATTTATTGATAAACTAGTGCTTTCTTTGTTTCCGGCTTAAGAGATGAAGTCGGTGACACTGACTCATCATCTCCACAGTAGTGATGCGCCTGTATGCATGTTTCATACGATTTTTTTCATATCTGTAAGCAGTATACACAGAGTTTCGAAGTTTCGCGCTCCAGTTCACAGAGACCAAGACGGCAGAAAGAACATCCTGTTTGCTTTAATTATTTCACAAAGACACAACATTTCGTTGTTATTGTGAGTGCACACAAATAAACGTAGTCTTTACAGATTCAATAGATTTATTACTTTTATCTGTATGACCAAAAATGACGGAGTATTTTAAGGGCGAGTGACCGCACCGGCGCCTCCATCTGTCATGCAGTAAGCGCACTACTGTTCAGCTTCCACACTCCGCACAGACACGCACATATTACTAGGTTAACATTAGATTGAGCAGCCACGTAAAGTTGCTACTACATGTATCTTTGAGATGAAAAGACAGGTGAGCGTTTGGATGTCCTGCCTAACGTACTATATTACCACATAGACCAGCCTTTACGATATGTACGTCATGGACTGCATGACTTTGCCACTTCCTGCGGAAATTTTTTTTCCGTGACTAAGCGACTAATAACCAAGCCTCTTCTTGTCAACCAACGGTTATTTGACTATTAGGGGGCAACCCTACTGTCTGATTCACACCTGGTAAAAATATTTATTGGCCGGTGAGGCAAAAAGTTAATTTTGGGCCCTGCATATGATGTTTTGGCTCAGTGAGAGGGTGTGTTTGTTTATGTGTTATTACTTTGTCATCAGGCAGTCTGAGTGTCCGGGTGAGGAGCAGAAGCAGGAGGCTCGTCCAGGCTTCTCGGTGACTCTCTGAGGTAAGACTGATGAAGTAAGCCAGGGCTTCACTACACACCCTAAATCAAACACACAAACACACATTATTACTGTCCAAATACCTTCCTGTACAGCACATGTAAATCAGAGAACTTGATTATATGACTCATCCCTCAATGTTTTACATAAAACAGCTCCTACCGCTTTTTTAATAGTCATACAGCTGATCTGATTATTACACACAGTCATGAGTGCAGCACCTGTATTTAATGCTTTCAAGTCATGTTCATGACGTCAATATAACTGAAACAACCATACGAAATAATAACGAATGCAATTTCTTCAAACAATAGGTGTATCTGAACACACAGCACAGATTGTATTGTATAAAAGCAGATGTCTTTGTGTTGTGAACGGGCGTGATTAATGAATGAGGCAGACGGCTGCACTCACTGCAGCAGGCGTGTCTGGATGTCTGGCCAGGAGTCTTGCAGCTGCGTGTCGGAGTACATGCGAAAGAGGATCCTCAGACTGCAGGCGAGACTGCTGGTCTCCTGCTTCAGAAGATTCGGTTTTGACTTCCCCTTAAAGCCTACATGCAAGATTAATAAAAGACACGCACAATAAAAAAAGACATCTATTTATGACAGCATTACCACAACCCAGACGAGGAGATAAAAGAGCGCAGACCTGCTCTCCAGAGCGCTGTCCTCTGCTCATTGTTCGAGTTGAAGTCCTTGGCAAACCTGTGGGACTCAAGGAGGCAGTCAAGCAGTTTGAAGAGGTGCTGTGACGACAGGTGTCTGTACATGCCCTGATCAGGCTCCGTCTCTCCCTCTTCTGCTTGCTCAAGTGCATCTCGCTGAGAAACACATGGAGACAGAACAAAATATACTTAAATTTAGCACGCTATCCACCTTATTTTTCTCATAAGAGTGAGTGCAGCCATTCGTAAAAAAATGTTGTGTCTGGCTTCCGGTCTCATCCACTTCCAGCTATCTGCACAAAAAACTCGTTTTGCTGCTTGATATTGCAAACTGGTGTGTCTTACCATATTATTTTAATGTATTATCTTAATTATGAACACACTGGTTTGTAGTGCAAACTGTTTCACCGTTTACTGCACTTCGATATTCTTCCTGTTATTTTCCACTATGGTGGATAACTAAGCCATGGTGTCAACACCATGAAGGCCTGTTTACACAGGTTGCATTATCACATTTGATTAAATGAATTTCAAATGTAAACATGTCAGTTCATAAGGTTTTATGTGAACACACCTGAGCAGCAGCCATGTTCTCAGCATCCTCTCTCTTGCTGGTAGCCGGATAGAATACAATGTTGTCTATGGTCTGAATTAACTCTAGCTGTACGACGCACTTTATAAGCAGCCCTGCAAACAGCCTGTGGTCCGAGACTCCTAAATCAGAGTAGGAAAGTAACATGTTAGTAACTCTTGACAGAAAGGTGATGTGTAAGGCGGCATGAGGATTGGGCAACAAGGTTGTCCGTTGTTGTTTTATTTCACATTCATAATTCAGTTCAGCCTCCATTCAGTCCGTTGGACAATGGACAAAATGAAATCCACATAATTTTTGCTTATTCAATGAGCAGTCTCACATGGATGAATGTCAGCAATAGGGAACAAAAGTCAGTCGTGATTTCCGTAGCATGCCGACTTTAAAAGAGGAAGAGGTCATATTGTTCGAAGATAATGTAGCTGTTGGTGGAAACTCTAAGCGATTATGTGGCTTCAGCAGCTTATCAGACTTCTTTATATTTTGGACAAAGTAGGCAAGCTGTGTGGCATGAGGTTAGGTTTGAAACTATCAGCTATCAACTTTTTTTTTTTTTACCCTATTCACCTGCAATGTCTAGCCTTAATCACATTGTACAGTTTTTAATTTATCAACTCATTTATCATAAGAGAAGCCTTGTACCGTCAAATAACGACTTCTCACCTGTGATTCCCAATGGTTTTAAAGGACAAATACTCATTTAAAAAAAACAGCAGTGTTGGGGAAAGTTACTTTTCAAAGTAATGCATTATTGAGTTACTCTCTAAAAAAGTAACTAATTACATTACTTAGTTACTTTTTATGTAAAGTAATGCATTACTTTACTTTTGTGTTACTTTTTAAATCTGGGCAGGGCTTGCTTGTTTGTTTTTAATATAAAAAGTTCTATTTTTGGCAAATGTAAAAGCCTTTTCACAACAAAAGCCTCAGGCTTTGAGAAAAGTAAATTCATGTCTGTACAGTAGACCGCAGAAGAAACAAATGTCAACTCTTCAGCAATAAAAAAGAAAAACAAATGTCTGAATTGGATCATTGAAGGTCGGCAGCAAAGACATCGGTTAATAAAATGGGATTAAATGCATAAAGGATATTTCTATTATTTAACATTTAATTATTGCAGGTTTGCATCATATTCTTAGTTAAATTTCACTATTTTTATTCATTTTGAGGAATACTGAATCTGTTTTTTGTGAGTGAGATGAATTAACGCATGTTCACATTTATTCTAAAGCTAACATCTTACTCCCGATTTCTCTCAACATGGGGAAAAGAGAGCTTTTAATCAATAAATGGGGGGAAAAGTAACTGCCGTTACTTATTAAAGAAAATTTATTTTATAAAAGATATTTTCTTGTCAATTAAGTAATGCGTTACTCTACTAGTTATTTGGAAAAAGCAATATTATTACATAACTCACGTTACTCTAATGAGTTACCCCCAACACTGAAGAACAGTACAAGTATAAAAAAAAAAAAAGAAAAAAAAAAGCCTTGTCCGTTTGGGAAGCAACGTGAAAGCATAAACCAAATGCCGTAACAGATTTTTTGCCACAAGGAGTTTAAATGCCACCCGATATCGAGTGAAACCCACGCTGAGAAACTTCTTCAGTGACTGCAGCGTCATAACAAACATATACATCCTGCCAAGATGGCATCTAGGATTTCTTGTCTCTGCCGTTTGTAAGCTCTTTCAGTAGCTGTGGTCTAATGAAAGCCTAAAAGGCATCAGGGCTAAAGTGGAGAGAACAAAGACGCTGGTCTTTAGGAAGTTTTATTTATCCACAGGTATCTTCACATTCTTTTCTCCTCCTCTTACTGCTAGGAAAGCAGTGAAGACTTACATCACTAATATTGTTGGTCTTCTGAAAATTACAACCAAAAGCCACAAAATGTGGCACTGTATCAGTACTTTATTTTCTGAGTTGTGTTATAGTAAAAAAATAGAAACATGCAGCGCCAGTAGCTCACAGAGTGCAACCTTTTGACATAGTTGAAATAATGGCACCAAAGTCCAAAATATATATATAAAAACCTTTCAGGCTTTCTACTACATATTTTAGTAAGAGACATCATTTATGCTTTATTAAGCCAAACAAATCTTAATATCCCGGGTTCCTTTTAAAATAACAGTATATTTGAATATATTTTAAAATGTAACTTATTCTTGTGATCACAAAGCTGAATTTTCAGCAACCATTACTCAAGATTTCAGTGTCACATGATCCTTTAGAAATCTTACTAATATGCTGTTAAAAAACAGCATATTAGTAATATGCTTTTTTTTTTTTTTTTTTTTTAAGAGTTGTTCTGCCTAACATTTGCGGAAATAAGGATTCTTTAATGAAGTTCAAAATAAGAGCATTTATTTAAAATAGAAATCTTGCACTGCAGCTGTACGTACTGGTTTGGGACTTTCCTTTCCATGTTTCATCACTGGCGGTGGACATCTGACTGTGTCCTCTCTCTGAAAGAGTCCTTTCAAAGCTGCTCTGAGACTGAGAATCAAACTCAACATCCTAAAAAACCCACAGACAAACATATGAAAACCAGAGCCTAATATGCAAATGTCTACTATAAATAGCAAGCAAAGTCTGGTGGGTGTGTCGTAGTGTTAGCAGAACGTAGGACACAGTATATGACAGAATAAAGGAGGTGGCTTATTATTTGTGTGTATTCGCAATATTTATTTATGTTATTGTGATCTCACCATGTGTTTCCCTTCTCCCACCTCCTCTTCCTGTCCAGCTGGTCGCCATGTCAGCAAGCTGTTAAGAGCAAAGTCAGAACCAAACTGAGAGAGCATTTCATAAGCAGAGCTACAGGAGCTTGAACAGCCTGTTCAAACACTCTGATTTCAATATCAGTGGTCATGTCAACACCTGTCAAGAGTTGGAATATGTTGGTGTGACCAGAATTTATTTTAATTAATTGGCATATCATGTAGTTCCTGTGAGTGTTTTTGTGTATGTGTTTTTTCAGAGATCGATCGACAGCTCTAATCAAAACACATCCAGACGGAAGGCCGTTAAGTGTCATTGAAACAGATGGTGGTGTGCAAGTGTCATACGCATGAGGGCTGGTGGTCTGGAAGATATCCAGCATGCAGGCGCAGGTGACGTCCCACACCTCCGGACTGAACTTCTCCCCGTTCAGGATCACCAGGTTCTCCAGACAGTTTGTACCTGACCGTGCCAGCTGCTCATTATCTGAGAACAGAGGCGGAGTTGTGAGTGTAACACACTAACACTTTCCCTGTATCACCACACCCTGGTGATTTAAAACACTACCACCCACTGGGCCAATATGTTTCTCCAAATGTGACATGTGTAGGCGTCACATTTGAAATGTCCATCTGGAATGAAGTACAGCAAGTAGCAGGGCAATGTCTTAAAATTCCTAAACTCTCCCTCGTGATTAGCTCAACAGATTCGTGAAATTCCCACCTTGTTTCACACACCACTGCAGCTGGGCAAAAATATCCGCCAGCAGCACCTCGCTAAGAGGCTCGTAGAATTGCGTGAACACATCGCAGATAGCGTAGAGGGCGTGGTTACATGTTGTCGTCATCCATTCTGTTTTCTATAAAAAGAAAAAACATGCATCTTATTTTACAATGTGAAAGTAAGACATTTCCTATCGAAACGAGATCAAGACTAACTAACCACTATAGTTAGAAGGATAACAAAGTGCCTTGCACATTTAAAGGGAACTCTGGGTATTAAGACTTCTATGGCTTAGTATGATGAAAGATTTACATTATTTTAAAATATCCACATCGTTTTATATATATTTTGGTCTATGGGGGTGGCATTATGTAACTGACGTGAAAAGGTTGCACTCGGTGAGTTACTGGTGCTACCTGTTACTATTTTTACCGCAACAATCTGAAATTAAAATAGTGATGCGATGCCACATTGTGCGGCTTTTGATTTTCAATCAAAGGGCAACAAGAGAAGCGATGTAAGTCTCCACTGCTTTCCTAGCGATAAGAGGAGGAGAAACGAATAGGAAAATGCCTGTGGACGAATAAAACTTCCTCAAGACCAGCGTCTTTGTTCTCTCCACTTTAGCCCTGATGCCTTTTGAGGCTTTTAGTAGACCACAGCTACTGAAAGAGCTTACAAACGGCAGAGACGAGAAATGCTAGATGCCATCCTGGCAGGATGTAAACATGCTGACGCATGTCATGACGCCGCTCAGTGCGGATTTCACTCGATATCCGGGGGCGTTTAGACTCCTTGTGGGGAAAAATTGATAGTACGGCATTTGTTTTAAGCCTACGCTTATATACATCGCTACCTGTAAGCTCTTTCAGTAGCTGTGGTCATCGTATCAGTATTTTATTTTCCAAGTTGTGCTGCAGTAAAAATAGCAACAGGTAGCGCCAGTACCTCACTGAGTTCAACCATTTGATGTCATCAAAATAATGGCGCCGCCCTAAGGCTGGGCGAGATGACCAAAAATTATGCCATGTCAGTAATATGTCGATATGAAATATCCTATGATATGTCAGTCGATATCGATAATTATCATGATAAATGTCAAATTTTTATTTCTTTCAAGTTTAAAGCAGATTTTTGCTACAGTGTTAAAGTTGTAAAAACCAGACAGTAAATTGTGGCTTTAAAATATTCTTTATGGTCATAACATGACAAACACTTCATGTTTATTTAATTCTTCACACTTTTTCCAGTCATTTTTCGTTAACAAAATAAATATTTTAATAGAAACAAACATTTCTTAGTTCTGCATGTTTTAAGGAGTAATACTGTTTCAAATCAAGAAACAGATTTGTGTTGCCTAATAATATTAATAAAATAACTTTTTTTGTCTCTTAAAAATACACATTTCATAGTAGCTTGAGTTAGGATGCAGACGTAGATTTATGTTCATTATAAAAATCCTAATTTTTATATGGTGAAATTTAACTATTCTGACGGTTTGTTTTTTTCTTTTTTTTTTTTTTTTAATTAACCATTGCTCTTCCAGAGTAGGTAGTATAAATGCTGATCATGATAATAACAGTTAAAACTACAAGTATAGCACCTCAGTACCATGGTAAAAATGTAATATGGTTTCTATGTATTTGTATGAAAAACAGTAGTCTTAACACATTTAGTATAAATGCATAAAAGCTATAGCTTAATTACAAAAAATACTTTAATTATATTTCATTACTCCTCCTTCAATACATTTAATACATGTCTACATTAATAATATAATAAAATTTGACACAAATACACCCACATTTCTGACACAATACCACTGTGCAGTTAGTGCTACTGCAGTAAATCTATGGTAAATTATGGTGATCTGTGGATTAAAAAGCATTCTGACTGTATCACGCAGCGTTTCTCCTGTTTGTCAGCGCTAAAGCGAGTCATTTGTGTTCTTCACTGAATTCAAGCACTTCACACGGGATCTCACAGCACGGTTTAGTGACGGAAACTCATCAGTGAGTGAATGCATCTGCTTTAGTAAGTTCGTGCCACCATTTGATTTTTGATCCGAGCGCATAAACTGTCCCACTGGCGTGCTTTAAATGACTAGCGCTCTTTCTTTCCGCCTTTGCTGCATAAAGAACATATCCAACATTTATCGAAATCTTGTTATCGTTTAGAGGAAATTTATATTGCGCGATAATTATCAGTATTGTTTTATCAACCAGCCCTATGCCTCCCATAGTCCAAAATATGTACAATGGATTGTAATAATGATTGATACTCACTTCAGTTTGCTGCTCAGGGAGCTTCATGTTGTCAAATATTCGAAAGATGATACGAAAGAGGTCATGCCACCAGTGCTTTTCAAAGGTGTGTCCGTAACTCTTCATGATCTCAAACATGACAGTCAGACCCCTGCGTCACACAAACACTCTCAGACAAACATCCACAAAATTTGTTTGTATGGAAGTGAAGATGTTAGCAGGGTTGAAGATGGGGACCCACCTGGTCCTGACGTCTAGTTTGCAGCGGTTGATGATGCAGGAAAGCTCAAACAGGATGGGGAACCAGCCTCGCACCCAAACGCGGTCACCAGGGGCCACATTCATGTCATCGCTAGTGTATTCCCTCAGTGCCTGAAAAAGACAAGAGTGACTAAAATGTAGCTTTTGAAGCTCAGTCGGCATGGGTAACAAAGGCTGAGGTGACAGCACTTACCTGCGGCCTGTCAGACACGTATTTAGCGCAGTGGCGGATGAGTCGAATGGCTTCCATACTTGTGTCAGGAAATGCAGCGTTACATACAAACTCTGACAAACACTTGACCGCATCCTGGAAAGAGTCGATGGCTGCGGCAAAATGCTGCTGAAATGTGTTCACTGTGAGGAAACGGAAAGGATAGATGTGAGAATGATGTTTTGCTTTTAAATGTTCAGACGGAAGTTTTAAAATAATGATGTGAATCTTCCGGTACTTACTAACTATGTGCCCTGTGGTTTGAAACGCGAGGTCCACAATGTTCTCATCATGATCTGATGCTGCTTGATGGAACACAGAGAAGATGTTCTTCCAGCCAGAGCGAATATTAGCAGCCTGGGAGTTTACCATCTGGGCCACACAACGTATCACCATGTCCCGGATAGTGGGCGACCTTTAGGATGTATGAGGAAAAACTGAAATGCATTGCTTAAAATGTAAAATATACTAAATAATGACTTCAGATAGTATTTCTGGAATACTTAGTTCTGCCTCAAACTTGCTGTTGAATGAGCTAACGTGTCAGACTAATTGAGTTTTGATGACACTGCCAGTGTTAGAGCTGCATGATTAATCAAAATAAAACTGAAATCATAAATTTATTTAATAGGTGCTCTTATTGAAAAGGCAAAGGCTGAGATTTATTTAAATAAAAATATATGTGCTGTGAAACAGCTTCCATCATTTTCCATCAAAGTAAAAGTTTGAAAATTAGTTACAAAAAAATTAGTTTTAAAAATGTAGTGTTGAATATTTAAAAGAATATTTAATATTAAAATATTCAAAAAATGTATGTGAAATATTTGTTTTAATGTAAATGTATTGCAATATTATTATTATATTTTTCTTAAATATTCATGTTTGTTTACAGTGAAATATTATAATAACTAAAAAAAAAAACTAAAAAAAAAAATCATTTCAATGTTTACATTTTTTATTTCATAACAATAACAACAACAACAACAATTAGTTTATTATTATTATTATTATTATTTTTTTTTTTTTTATAGCCATATTGATATATAATTACAATATTTTGGGTCAATTGTTGTTTTTGTTATTATATGCCCATATTGATATATAATTACAGCATGTTTGCCTATTTTATTATTATTATTATTATTATTATTATTATTTAAACCATATTTATGTGTAATTACAACATTTTTGGCCAAATTATTATTATTATCATCATCATCACCGTTGTTGTTATTTTGTACCCATTTTGATATACAATTACATGTATTTGGACAAATTATTATTATTATTATTATTATTATTATTATACAGTCATATTTACATATATTTGCAACATTTTGGCCAAATATTATTTTATATTATTTTATAGCCATATTGATTTAATTACAACATTTTGGCCACATTTTTATTATCATCATCATTTTTTTTCTTCATTTAAGATTTATTTTTTGGCATTTTTGTCTTTAGGATAGGACAGATCAGAACTGACAGGAAGCGAAATAGGAGAGAGATAGGGGGTGGGATCGCTAAAGGTCCTCAAGTTGGAATTCAAACTCGGGATGCCCGTAGAGCAATTTCGCTAGATGTCGGCACGCTGCCCATGCTGCCAACATCATCATCATTTGATAGCCATATTGAAATGGAATTGCAACATTTTGACCTAACTAATACAAACTAGCACAGCAAAACTGTTATTTTTAAAAACTGCATTTTAAAATCACAATCTCACAAATTCCCAATAAAATTTTCTCCCCCAAATCTTGCAACACCAGCAAGTGTTTTTTGGGAAAACAACCTGCAAATGGCCTACTTATAGTTCTTTCTGCATTATAAGCTTGGATAACAAAATATTTTACCTCTGAACATTACACGCTTCACCTTAAGTGTTTAAAGATGACATGTTGCATCAGATTGCATCATTTCATTATCTCTTCAATCATTCACATGTCTAATTCCCTTTTCCTCACCTGTTCTTCTTCATGATGTGTTCAAACGGCCTTAAAAAGTCCTTCTGGAAGCGGAAATTAGCCAGTTCTCCTTTCTCCAGAAACTTCATAGACAGTTGTCTCAGGGAGTCCACAGCAAAGATAGCCACATCCTCATTAGGATTACAACCCACCTGCCAAACCAGAAATAAAACACAATCACACAGCTGTTTTACTGATTTATCACATCTAGGAGAGAAAAAAAACAACAAAAAAAAAACACTAGCTGTCGCATTTTCACAGTGCAAAATTTGGCAGACAAATAAAGGTCAATGCACAGACCTTGTTGAAGTGATCTCCGATGACCTGCCAAATGCGTGACCATTGCAAACGGATACGGTTCATGTTGTAGTAGGAGATCTCCACTATCTTCTGCAGACTGAACATGCGCGGCTGGTGAGCAGAGGCCAGCTCGTCCATGGACACCGCACAAAGCCAACGCACAAAGTCCACTAGACACAGAGCACAGTTTACAATTAACGCAAATCTCAGTGACATTTTGCCCTCAAATACATTATTTACTACTGCTGGCAGAACACATTAGCTTAGAGTATTTGTGTGAAAGTAAATCAGCGTGGATTGGAAGAGTGAGTCAGCCTGGTGGGCCATTTCGTGTGGCAGCTGCCTAATGGTTAGAATACATAATAAAATAACTCAATAACCTACATCCACCCAAACAGTCCGAAACAGATCATTTTCAGCCATTCACACACCTACAACCAAAACATGTAGCAACTGTTTGAGAGAAAAAGTCTTTATTTTAATAGCTTATGTTGCTAACATTGTCTGAGCTGTGAAATTTTTGCAAATTCTTACATCATTTCAGAATCAAAAAGGCCACTTATCTTTCATCAAAGAGAAGCTTAACCATGCGTTACGTATTACATGGATCAGGGAAGTTTGTGAACTTCACTTAAGACATTACCTAAAGGTCATTTATTTAATTATGTGTGTTCATAATCTTTAATCAAAAACAAATGTCAACGCTACAACAATTTCCTGATGAACATAAGTTACACCCTACATTTTTTCCTATTTAAGAAGCAGTTCACCTGAATATACGTCACAATAGGGGAAAAAATATGATCACAATTTCAGTTTCCTAATGATGAACACTTCAGAAATTTTTCCAGCTTGTTTGTCAGGTCTGCGTAAAAAAAAAAAAACTAGCCATTAATCCCAAACCTAGCCCAATGATCCTATGACATTTATCAAAACTCAAAATATGCCACATCCATACCTAAAATACATACCTTATCAAAAATCACTAGTATTGCATTAATCAAACACACATCTGTTTTCATAAAAGAGCTAAACCAGAGCCCCACCTTAAAAACCCAATCTAGCAGTTCTATTATTATTTGAATATAAAATACATGCAACCATTTCAGTCAAATTTAAAAAAAAAAAACAAAAAAACACTTGACTTGGCAACCCTGGTTAACCGAGACAAAAAAAGCAACTGCCAACACCACCCCTTGTAAATCACTTTCTGATGATGCAATGAATTGCAGATGAACCCAAGCTATGGTGAAAAGGACAAAAGGTAGGATGTCCACTCACATGCTAAAAACATAAAACTTTACAATTTTTCCATTACTCATGGAGCTAATGGTATTTTAAGAATGCAGCCCTTCTGGTTTATTTCTTGGGAAATACAACCAAAACTCAGAACCCGCTGACTTAAGTTTACACGAGTAGAACGAATAGTCTTCTTCCACATAATCGACCCACACATACCAACACAACACTCAAGCAGTGTAGGGGATTAACTTACTACAGGCAGCGACATAAATAACCTAGCTACACTTCTCAGTAGCAGGACAGCAGCTCAACTGTTTTCAAAATAGTGTTGATTTTCCCAGTAACAAGGTAGTTTTTTCCTATGAATGGTGGTGCATTATATTTAACATTTTATTGTGCATATAAGGTCTACAACAATAATTGGTGAAACATGGAAACCTGTATCCTTGTAGTAGCAGTAGTCCATATTTAGCAACACAACTACTTCAAACTTCATATTCAAGGTTTGACTATGTCATTAATGTTATAGAATAAAACATCTTAACATAATGTTAAATATAGACCTTTTTTGCACATTACCTCAAATCTGTGTAATACTCAGAGGTACTTTAAACACCATATACACTACCAGTCAAAAGTTTTTAAACAGTAAGATTTTTAATGCTTTTTAATGAAGTCTCTTTTGCTCACCAAGCCTGCTTTTATTTGACCCAAAGTACAGCAAAAACAGTAACATTTTGAAATTCAAAATAACCGTTAAATTGTAATTTATTCCTGTGATTTCAAAGCTGATTTTTTGGCATAATTACTCCAGTCACACGATCTTTCAGAAATTATTCTAATATTCAGATTTCATTCAAAACATTTACTATTATTATTTATGTTGAAAACAGCTGATTAGAATTTTTTCAGGTTTTATCTAAAAAACAGCATTTATCTGTGTAAAAAATCTGTAGAATTTTTTTTAAATAAATGCTGAAGTTGAGAATCCTGAAAAAAAAAAAAAAAAAAAAAAAAAAAAAGTACTCAACTGTTTTAAAAATTGATGATGATGATAATAATAAAAATGTTTCTTGAACAGCAAATCAGCATATTAGAATGATTTCTGAAGGAACATGTGACACTGAAGACTGGAGTAATGATGCTTTAAGTTTAGATTTGTTCACAAGAATAAACTACATTTTAAAATATATTCAAATAGAGATCAGTTATTTACAACTACAAACTAAGCTGCTCTATAAATCAAACCCCTAGCATTTTCTCTCTCTCATCTGTAGCATTAGGAAACATTTATCACTGTGGTTTCAATTGAAATTACAGCATTTTAAATAAATGTCAATTTATTTGTTCAGGTTTGTGCTGTCACATCCTGTAGCAAGTTAAAATCCTCATTGATTATGTGCGAGTTAAATACTGCTGTAATACTAAATAAATTATATTATTTGACAGTTACACTATCGTTCAAAAGTTTGGTGTTGGTAAAATAAAAAACAAAAAAAAAAACAAATACTTTTATTCAGCAAGAGTGCATTAAATTGATCAAAAATGACAGTAAAGATATTTCTATTTCAAATAAATGCTGTTCTTTTGAACTTGCTATTCATCAAAAAGTCCTAAACAAATGCATCATAGTGTGCAGAACAACTATTTTTAAAACTGATAATAATAAATGTTTCTTAAGCAGCAAATCGGCTGCTTAGAATGATTAGAACGATTTCTAAAGTAACATTGAAGAACTATTGAAAAAAAGGTAAGTGCCACTTTATCTCTCACAATTCTGACTTCTCTCACGGTTTATATATCGCAACTTTTTTCCTCAGAATTGTGAGATATAAACTCGCAATTACGAGTCTTAATTAACGTCCAATTTTCTGGAAAAAAAGACTGATCTGTTCTCAGAATTGTACCTTTATATCCCACAATTGTGTGTTATAAAGTCAAAATTGCGAGACAAACACAATTCTGAGAAAAGTCAGAATTTTATGACAAGTTTATGGCTCTTTATAACTGACTTTATAACTCTTGACTGCAAGATTGTATCACGCAATTCTGAGAAAAAGAAAAAGGCTGAATTCTTATATTCTAACTCTGACTTTTCTCTCAGAATTGTGAGTTTAAATCTCACAATTCTGACTTTTTTTTTTTTTTTAAATCACCATTGCATGTTTATATCTTAATTCTGAGAAAAAAAAAGTCAGAATTGTGAGATGTAAACTAGCAACTGCAAGAAAAAAAGTCTGAATTTTGAAATGAGTCACAATTTGGTGGCAGAAACAGGCTCCCATGAAAACTGTATTAACAATGCTAAAGAAATAACTTAAATTTAAATTATATTAAAACAGAAAAGTTTATAAAAAAAATCGTAAGAATATTTCACAATATTACAGTTTGCTGTATTTTTGATCAAATATAAAAAGCCTTAGTGAACATAAGAGACTTCTTTCAACAATATATATAAAATAATAATAATAATAAAGAAAAATCTCACCAACCCTAAATTTGGAATGGTAGAGTATATTTAAAATATATACACTGCCCTATGCTAATGTTGTGTTACACTAAAACAAAACAAAAAACCCCTACCAATTGCATTTCCATCAAGCCTGGTGGATCCAGTGAAGATTCTGGCACACAAAACAGAAACGGAAGGTCAGACAAGGGAGCATAAACAGTAAGAGCACTGTATGTTTGTATTGTCCTGTGATTTCAATGCACCTGTCCACAGCCACCACAACACTCTGAGAGCTGGTCTCCCCCACTGACTCCTGGATATGAGCCATCTGACGCTTGTCTGGACCTCCAACCAGAGTACCTGCAGGAGACCAATAATATTGTTTTGCTCCATAAGGAACACAGTCCACACATACCACTAAGCAAACAATAAACAGACTAAAACACTTCGGCCCCATCCATGAGCTATTAACAGCAGTCGCACGATAGCTTACCTAAGCCGAGGGGCATGAATTCCTCTCCCCCAGATGGAAAGCCCTTTATGCTGCCTCCCTGGTCCCGGACCACACCGGAGATATAACGCGTCTTCACACCTGTGCCAATCAACTGCGCCAACTCCAGCTGACTGATACACCTCAGAATCTAAACAAAGAGCAGATGTGTAGAGGTTGGAAAGAAACTTTAGCAAATCGATAGCTTTGGAGGAGACCTGCGTGGAGTGGAGTTGCATGACTTTGAGGGGTCAACAAAATGACCTGGATGACCCTGTTGGTCCGAGGTGAGTGTGAAAGTGTTTCAGGCCAGTTTTCTATGACGTATTCTACACTTCTGTTACAAAATCTGCTGATTTGTGACTAAAGGGGCTTTCACACTGGAGGAATCTTTTCATAGTTCCTACAACTACTGGCAGAAGTTCCCCCTTTTTTGCATGTTCACACCGCAGGAACTAGGAATGTATTCAGTTCTACAAACTCCATTTGAGGTCTAAAAAGAGTTCTATAGGAACTACCAGTGACATAAGTGTGCACTGACTGGCCAAATGCATACAAAACATTGGCTAACTGGCATTTTTAAAAGTAGAGTAAAAATATTTACTCTACGAACATGAAAAAAAAAAAAAAAAGTGAATATAACGGCATTTAGCTTCCTGTTGTCTGCAGCGCTGTGTTCTTTTCTCAGTGCGAATGCAACCAGGAAAACATCCCGAGGGGGAAACTGGTTCTCTAGTTTCTAAAACTATGCTTTTTTTGGAAAACCAGGAGCGGATCTGGAGTAATTACAGCACACTTTGAGGAGACTGCTGACACTATGCTCAACTCCAATGCTCACCTCATGCCAGGAGTTGCCCAAGTAGTTTCCATCAGTGTGGGCGACCATGATGAGAGTTTTTATGGTGTCAATGTTCTTCTGCTTCATCTCTGTGATACTTGAGCTAGCGGTGAGCAGAGTAAACCGGGCCAAGGCCTGGATGTAGGCATCTCTCTCCAACTGAAATAGAAATTAAAATTTAAGCTGCAAGCAACAAGCAACATTGAATGGGCCCTTGCACCAGGACCCAGGCCACCCGTTGGCTTTAGGAAAACAGTGAACGGTGAGCAATATGCATAGAAAGTGATAAATATAGCAGGAGTATGTCAAAGTCATGCAGATTGAACATAATATGTTTGAGTTAGTGTAAAGCATGACGTATCCTGTTGCCAACAGGTGGCACTATGATTATAACTGAATATTGGCCTGTAGATATCTTCAGGGAAGGACTCTTACAAAACATGTGAAATCTAATGCAGATTGGACACGTGTGAAGTTTGGGACAGACCACCACGGACACGCCCTTCAACGAAAACTTAAGATCTTCGTAATTTGACATTACAAAGGGCTTTAGATTACAATGACCAAATTTGGAGTTGATCTGTTTAAAAATCTCTAGGAGGAGTTTAGTTTAAATATACTGCCTAAAATGGCAAAAACAAATGGCATAAAACTTGCAGAGAAAATTAAAAATAACAGACTTCCTGTTGGTTTTCGGACTTTTTTTGTAGGTATTGGTGTTACACGTGTCTACCGAATTCCATAGATGTATGTGAAACACCGCTCGAGGGGCACGTCCTTGAAATTTTATAGGTAATGCTATTGAGCCATTTTGCCACACTCACTTCTGAAACCCATATTAGATGTGAATTCACCACTTTTGGTGCGTATGCAGTTTTATGAGTTTGAGCATGTTTAGACCTTCAAAAATGCGATTCATTTTGGAGAAGAAAAATCTGAGCAATTCCAACAGGGTCCTCACAGAGAAAGACCAGAAAGAACTAAAGGTGTACGATCTGTCACCTGAAAGTGAAAAACACAAACCTGCATGTTGAAGATGCAAGCGATCCTGATAGCACATCGGATCCCCTCCAGACAAAGAGACGCCACATCCTGATCATCACAATCTTGGAGTCCCACACTGAACGCCGCCAGCAGAGGAGTCCAGGCCAGCTGTTTTACATAGATCAAAACACATAGACATGCATACGGAGAAATGAACAAAACATGCTTTCAAAGTTTGACTTCCTTTCGACCTTTGTAGATTGATGTGTAAAAACCACATCCTGGAACAGTATCAGATCATGTCTTCTCCATGACCTGCTCATGTACCTTTTGACCTAACGATGGCATTCCGTTCCAGTACTCAACAGCATGGAGCTGTTAAAACATGGGGCATTACCTTGAACATAGGCCGGACGTGCTCTAGGTGAGTGGCACTGAAGAAGGGAGCCTGGGCGTGACTTACAGCCTCCATCAGAGCTTTAGCCGTTTTGGCCATCTGCTCCATTTCCATGTTATAAAGCAGCCTTCTCTGTTTCTCATTGGCTACGTCTAACAGGAAAACAAACAGCACGTGTCAGCATTCAACTGGGTTTTATTCAGCTTCATTAAAGTAAATTACACAGGTATTTTGTTGAGAGGCTCTTACTCTGTTTACTGGATTTGGGAGTGATGGAATATTCTTTGCTTTCCTTCATGGCAATCTTCTTGCCTGCAATTTCGTCATAGATGGAGGAGAGATACTCCTCAGGCAGGTCTTTACTGTCATTAATACCACGGTTCATTTTTATGTACTGCTCCTTCGTCATCTTGTTCTTTACCTGAAGAGAAGAGGAAACGAAACGAAACCAGATTTTTACATTTTATGTAAATAAAAACACATGTTGCTAAAAGCTGCTAAGGCATTCTGGATGATTGCAAGAGTGAGGTTTTGCACTATCCAAGGTTCTGGTAAGTTTGCAAGGTGAGAACACAGGAGAAGAAGGGAGACAGTAAGTAATAACTAAGTAGTCATACCTGTGGACTGTGCAGGTCGGTGGTTAACATGATGATGGAGTAGGCCAGAACGTAAGCCGTGTCTGCGCTGGCAAACAAAGTCTGCCTACAGAACAACAGACAGGTCAGCACAAACACAAACTCCCCCCAGGTGAAAAAGTACAATAAAATACACTATTTCAGTACACATAATCACGCACAAATTTTGTACTTAATATACCAAAAATTATTCTTTAGTACTTCTTAAGATAATCTTCAGAAATCAGTTCAGAAATCATTCTAATATACTGATTTGCTGCTCAAAAAACATTTATTATTATTATAATTATTATTATGTTAAAAAAAAAAAAAAAAGGTGAGTAACTTTTTTTTTTTCAGGTTTCTTTGATGAATAGAAAGTTCGTAACAACAGCATTTATCTGAAATAGAAATCTTTTGTAACATTACAAATGTCTTTATCATCATTTCTTTCTAAAAATATATATACTGACTCCAGGCTTTGGAATGGTAGTGTATAATGTTATAAAAGCTTTTTATTTCAGATAATAAAGAATGATTCGATATTATTAGCATATTAGAATGATTTCTAAAGGATCATGTGACCCTAAAGACTGGAGTAATGATGCTGAAAATTTAGCTTTGGTCACAAGACATTACTATTATATTTTAAAATATATTCAAACAAAAAGCAGTTATTTTAAATAGTCAAAATATTTCACTATATTACTGCCTGTATTTTGGATCAAATAAATGCAAACTTGGTGAGCATATGAGACTTCTTTAAAAACATTAAAAATCTTACTGTTTAAAAACTTAGTGGTAGTGTACAAAATATATTTCTATAATATATTGCCCACATATTTTTATATATTAAACAATTAATTTCAAATGCATTATAACTACTTAACAGTTCTTTATATGATATACTTAATTACATGTTAAGGGTTTTACTTGTAATTAATACATTTCTACTGTATTTTTCATTAAAATCCATTAAAATATAAATTAGTGATAGTATATATAAAAATCCACTAAAATGTAACGCTTTTAAGTAATGCACTTCTAAAACATTTCTGTATATTTGCTTTACTTTATCTGATTACATTTTCATTAGTGCATTTATATTAAGTGTACTTAAGTACCTCTCTTGGAAAAATGTACTTATAACTAGCACATTAGTAATATATTTTAATATAAAACCTGCCAAGATTGGACTAATTTTTAAATTAGTCAAAGCACGCTTTAATGATTTTTTTTTCCTGTATATTTTTGCGGTAGTATATTTTATTTCAATGCACTAAAAATCTTAAAAAAAGTATTAGTGGTATATAGTATAATTTTTCAATTAGTGCATCTGTAGTGTATGACGTTTACAAGTTTACTTAAAGTAAAAAAAATAAATAAATAAGAACGTACTACAAATGTACTTGCTTGTATTCAAGTATTTTTACTGCATTCAAGTATATTTTATTTTTAGCCTCAGAAATATATATAACTCCTCTTCAGACTACAAAACTTACCCCTGATTGCACTCCAGGTACCGGGCAGCAAACTTTTCCATGAGCCTATCGATTTTCTGGGCTTCACCTGGAAGCCTGAAGCCCTCCAGGAAGGCACGGAGCGCCGACACAAAGTCTTTGCCACAAAAGTCCAGCCGGTCCACATAGCAGTACATCACCTCTTTATTAAACTTCACATTCTCTCCCAGGAATTCGCCAACCTGAGTCTGATCACATGACAGAGCAGAGCCTAAGTAGCACAAAATTTCTCTGTTCACTAACTTATCCACGTCTGAAAACATGCACGAACTTACCGTGTCCAATCGCTCCTCCTGTTGCAGGAACTGTGCGATGTCCTCTGGTGAGGTGCCCAGCATGCCTTGCTCCTGCAGGTATTGCAATCCCCTTTTTGGTTTCTTGTTAAACCTTTAAAAAACACAGAAATGGTCAAAGACAATTCTAGAAGAGAAAACAAAGAAAAAAAAAAAAAGAAAAAAAAGACACCTTACAGCTCAATGCCATGCTCAATGATTTCTTTCTGCTGCTTGATGACCTCATACTGCTCGGGGTGATCTGGCTGAGACTGTTGAACTCCAGATGACACAGTTGAGTCAAGAGAGCTCACACTATCTCTGCGAGAGGAAAGATGCTCATGGCGCTTCTCATCTGCACTGTCGCCCTCTGCTGGACGTTCCTGACCTACAGCGCAACACAGTCTAGACTTAGCAAATTCTGAGGACACTGATGATTAAAAAACACCTCAGTGTTGTCTTACCAAGGTTGGCCTGCAGGTTGGGGTTGACGTACATGTCCCTGCTCCATTCAACCATGCACTTCAGAATGGACACCAGACACTCCAGTCCTTTCTTTCGCAAACTCAGCTCCTGCAAATGAATCATTAACCGATTAACTCTGAATTAATTATTACACACTAACAGTGCGGTTTCAGAAGATTTTCACTGCAGTGAATCATGCACTTGTTTGTACAAAGTACAGCATTTATTCAACATAGAAATCTTTTCTAACAATATAAGTCTTTACTATCATGTGACACTGAAAACTGGAGTAATGATGCTGAAAATTCAGCTTTGCAACACAGGAATAAATAATATCTTAAAGTAAATTAAAACAGAAAACCACTATTTTAAATTGCAATAATTTTTCATAATATTACTGTTTTCCTGTATTTTTAATCAAATAAACAGCCTTGATGAGCAGAACGTCTTGAAAATTACATTAAAAATCGTACTGATCCCAAACTTCTGAACGGCAGTGCAAACCATGTAAAGTATACTAATGTTGTAGTTCAAACACGATGGTAGCTACCTGTAATGGAGTCATGCCGAGCTCCTGTCCACTCCTTCCCTGTGCGATTTTAGACAAGTCATTTACCAGTCGCTCAAAAATGTTGGCAGCGTTGAGATCACAGTCATAGTTCACATAAATGTCCACCACACATTGTGCATCTGTGAGAAGAGCAGTAGGCTGATTCACCACTGGGTTTGACATTTGAGCCAATAATGTGTGAGATGTTTGTATTTATTTTGTGTGCAAGTGTACACTGAGGTCCACCAACCTGCACATATTCGAGTTAGAGTCTGAATGACCATCCACTTGTGCTCGAAGGAGCTAGATGACGTCTCCAGGATAGTTAGAAAGATCTCCCTGAAGAACACCTGCAGTAAAAATGTCATACATTTAAAGTCTACTTGCAAAACAAAAATTTACATATAATGTACTCACCCCATTGTCATCCAAGATGTTCATGTCTTTCTTTCTTCAGTTGTAAAGAAATTATGTTTTTTGAGGAAAACATTTCAGCATTTTTCTCCATATAATGGACTGATATGGTGCCCCGAGTTTGAACTTCAAAAATGCAGTTTAAATGCAGCTTCAAACAATCCCAAATGCGGTTGTAAATGATCCCAGCCGAGGATGAAGGGTCTTATCTAGCGAAACGATTGGTTATTTCATTTAAAAAATACAATTTAAATACTTTTTAATCTCACACGCCTGTCTTGTCTTACTCAGCCTGAACTCTGTGTATTCTGACTCAAAACAGGGTATGTCGAAAAACTCCAATCGTGTTTTTTCCCTCAACTTCAAAAATCATTTCAAAATCATAAAATCATCAATCATCATCGCTGCAGAAGTACTGACCCAGTCTATGCAAAGTGAGCATGCAAAGAAGATCAAACACCCTTAACAAAAAAGGTAAAAAAGTGATATAGGGCGATTTTGAAGTTGAGGGAGAACATGAGATGGGAGTTTTTTGACATAACTGTCATGAACCTGCACAAAAACAGTCCAGGCAGAGTAAGATAAGACGAGCGTTTGGCATTAAAAAGTATATAAATTGTATTATTTTTATTAAAATAATCAATTGTTATGCTAGATAAGACCCTTCTTTCTTGGCTGGGATTGTTTACAACTGCATTTGGGATCATTTGAAGCCACATTTAAACTGCATTTTGGAAGTTCAAAATCGAGGCACCATAGCAGTCCATTGAGTCCATGGAGAAAATGCTGAAATGTTTTTCTCAAAAAACAATTTCTTTACGACTGAAGAAAGAAATACATGAAAATCTTGGATAATAAGGGGGTGAGTACATTATATGTGAATCTTTGTTTTGGACGTGGACTTCTCCTTTAAGCACAAGTTTTTAGATAAAAGGTTTTGAAGGTCATAAGAAACAAATTTAGTCAAGTGTGAACAAACAGCCTGACAGTGTATCTGAACATCTGATATTTTTTACCTCAATCTGCATCTTAAGGTGCACTTTGAAGTGGGAGAGCAGGGTAAGGAAGATGGCAAGAGACAGTTCAAATACTTCAGGCACAGAGGAGACCCCGTTTTTGGAGAGAGCCACACACAGGTACTGTTTGATGGCGTTCACAAACATCTCATGGGTTCGGAACACAGGTCCAGCACCCTGCAGCACCGACAGCAACAGCTGTAGCGAAACCACCTTAGAGCGCAATTCATGGGACCTGTAAAAATGACAGCAGTGAGGGTCAGGAAATCTGAATGTTAAGGATCTGCATGAAACTGAATACCTTTCCAAATAATGGCAAATTAGTTCTAAAATTGTTCTACAGGGAGTGTCCACTGTGGAAACACTCAGATCTCCTCCAGCAACATCTCAGTTTTTAAGATTACACTACTGACACAATTCTTTATTCACAGGTCTTTCACATAAAATAAGCTGAAATGTATTTTTTTTCTCTCATTCATCATCTAATATTTCATCTACTGTAAATAAACTTCCTCTTCAGTGTTCTTACTTTGGGTCGGGTGGTCCATCAGCCAGGGGCTTCATTGAAAGCTTGCAGAGGGAACGAAACACGAGGAAGGCATCTTTCTGAAGGATGTGCGAAAAGCGAGCAGCTGTATGACTGCCCTGAATACTTTCAGCATCCTGTTCAGAAAAGAAATAACATACCAGTCAGCCCACAATTAAAAGGTTTTATGGACAGCTGTTTTTATACACTTCTGTTTAAACATTTGGGATCTGTATGCTTTTTTAAAATGTTCTTGAAGACTCTTCTAATATGCAATTTGCTGTTCAAGAAATATTTCTTTTTAATAACAATGTTGAAGCCAGCTGTACTGAAAACAGTGATACTTTTTTCCAGTATTTTTGGATCAATAGAAAGTTCAAAAGAACAGCATTAAATGTCTTTACTGTCACTTTTGCTCAATTTAATCACTTTAATTGGCTGAATAAGCTCATTAAAAAAAAAAAAAAAAAAAAAAAAAAAAAAAAAAAAAAACTGACTCCATACTAGGCATGGGCAATATTGTCGCCTTAGAATTATAAGGTTCTATCTGTATTCTGAGCACTTTTGAGATATTGAGCTTTAAAGTTTTTGCATTCCACAGACTTCTGTAGATAGAACCATTTTTGTTTTCCAAAAAAATGCCCAAAATGTACACAGCTTATGTCACACAACTACTTAATTGCACTTTTTTTTTTAATTAATCATGATTAATTGTGATTAATCCCACCTAACATTAAAGTTTTTAAATATACTTTATTCATTGCAATCATTTCACATTCAATCTTCTAATTAATGTAGAAACAACATAAAGACAGTATATTTTTCACACATGTTCAGTATTGTTTTTTAGTCACTGATACCAATGTTACTGATGTCTCTAGGAAATTCTTTTTTTCCTAATATTTAACCATTGACTATAGACATTCAACATTACAGTATAACTGAGATCTATCAGTTTTAACGCTTATTAGATTTTAGAAAGTAACTTTTAATTTAAGTGAAGCTATTATTTACCTGTGCCATTCAGCAAGTAGGAAATATACAGAAACTGAACAAAGTTATCAAACATAAAATACTAAATTAAATATAGATGAATCCTTAAAGGGGTCATCGGATGCAAACTTCACTTTTTCATGTTTTTTGAACATTAATGTGTGTTGGCAGTGTATGTACAAATCTACCCTAATGATTATATTATAATGATTATTATATTATATTATAATTATAATGATAAAAATCCATGCAGTGGTTTTTAATTAATCTGTAAAAATAATATCCCCTTTTTCAAATCAAGCTGTTCTCAGATGTGGTGTCACACCGACAGAGGCCGCTCCCATGATAGTTGATTGACATGAGTGTTTTAGCAGAGTCTTATCCAGCAAAACAAATTGACAATTTCTATACTTTTTAACCTTAAACGTTTGTCTTGCTTATTTCTGTGTAAACAGTGTTTTTTTCTGGTTCAAAACAGTTAGGGTGTGTCAAAAATCTCCAACCGTTTTCTTCCCCAACTTCAAAATTGTCCTACATTGCTGCAGAAGTACCGACCCAGTGAACATGCAAAGAAGATCAAACGCCCTTTACAAAAAATGGTAAAACAGTGATGTAGGATGATTTTGACATTAAAGAAGAAAGCGAGATGGGAGTGTTTCGACATACCCTAACTGTATTGACCCGAATTACACAGACTACGCATGTGCATCGCAGAGACGAGACAAGACGAGCTTTTGAGGTTAAAAAAGTATATAAATTGTCAATTGGTTTAGAAAATTACAGATTGTTTCGCTAGATAAGACCCTTCTTCCTCGGGTGGGACTGATAAGGGCCATTTGAAGCTGCATTTAAACTCCATTTTGGCCAAACCATTGAAGTCCACTATATGGAGATAATTCCTGAAATGTTTTCCTCAAAAAACATAATTTCTTTATGACTGAAGAAAGAAAGAATGAACATCTTGGATGACAAAGGGGTGAGAAAATTATCTGTAAACTTTTGTTCTGGAAGTGAACTAATCCTTTAAAGTCTTGTCCTACACCAGAAAACTAAAGAAAGAAACACACCAGAATGTCTGTGGAGGACTCTGAGGCACGGTCGTCCACCATCCCGTTCATCTGCTGTGCGTCGACTCGAACAACAGGCGGCGGCACTTTGGTTTCTGAGTCAGAATGTTGATCTAAGCCTGTGGTAAAAACAGACGCAGGAGTGACTACCATGTCACAGCAAAAAGCAACAGTCAACTATTTCCAGTGTGACACACCTCCTTCCACAGAGCTATCTCCTAATCCACTGTCTGGCTCAGTCTCTTCCTGAACCTCAGTGCCTGCTTCTGTCTCAGGCTGCGGATGGGCCTCTTCTCCCTCAACACCTCCTGCCACTGATGAAGTTGTTTGGTCTGACTTCGGAATCTCTTCATCTTTAAAAACAGTCAAATTAAATAAAATAAAGTGCATCAAAACTGCTTTCTAAAACAAAACGGGAAATTCAAAGGAGCTTATAATTTGGAGTCATTTCACATATAGCCCAACACCAGTGATTCCCCGTACCTGGATGTTCCTTTGTGCTCTGTTTATCTGTGGCAAACTCTTCCTCTGATTTTGACTCTTCTGGCTGGCCATTGATGGAGGATGAGTCTTGTGGGGTGGAAGGAGTGGAAGGGACCCCAGGAGGGCTGAGAGAGGGGGATGGGGATCCGTTCTGTTCTGAAAGGGGTCGCCCAAGCCATGGTGATCCGGACCCCCGACCAGGAGTAGGGGAAGGGTTTTGGGCCACAGGTGAAGGGTTACTGGACACTGGAGAAGGATTGCGCAGTTGCAGACGTTGTCTCTCCTTCTCTGCTTCCTGAGCTTCCAGAGCCTGCAAGCGAGTCATGAGAAAGTCAAACTTAGTTTTTTATAATTTTCCTAAACCATAACGGCACCCACAGTTCCACTAGGGTGACGTGATCTCACATCTGAACAGAACTGTAACTAACCGCCTGGTTCTCCATACGGGTGAAGATGACATTGAGCATCTGTGTGAGAGTGGCCTTGGCTGTGGTCTGGTTGATCAGGTTGCGGCTGGCCAGGTAGATGTTGTAGCAGGTGCGGACAGTAAGAAGAATTGTTCCCTCGTGGATCTCTATGTGCGGTGATGTCACAGCAGTCAGCAGAGCCTGTAGAGCAACACAATGCATTAATCTTATAAAACCACAGATTATGCCCATTATTTTGAATACAGTGGGGTCCAAAAATATGAGACCATATTGGAAATCTGGGATAAAAAAAAAAGTGAATCTAAAAATCCTTAATCCTGGATCTAAATAAAGTTTTAGGATTTAAAAAAAAAAAAAAAAAAAAAAATATTCGACACAGTGGTGTCACGGTTTGGTATGTTTTTCAAAACAGCAAAAACAAAATTGGCAGAGAAATTTCCCTGATTTTTAGAATTTTTTAATTTATTAAAACTAACATCATAAAAGTATAATTTAAAAAATATTTTTAGACTTTATTTTTAGGACTTTTTGACTTTTGCCGTTTATCTAAAATGATTTTGGAAGCTTTTTTACCATTCATTTCTTATTATTTGGTTTCATCGTGTTTTCAGAGTTTTATATTTAAACTTTGTGTATGTTATGTATTATTTTATATTAGGCCTATAGCATGGTGTATTTGTACTTGTTTTGTTAATAAATTAAACATTCTATGTTTAATATATTTAAACATTTAAACATTTAATTGAGTGTCTTACTGTTTTGTTGTTGTTAATTAAATGAATTGATGTCGAAATAATTTGAAAGTAAAAGTAAAATACGCATAGGAATTTACAAGCTATTTAAAAGCGAATAAAAGTGAGGAAAAGTGGGAAAACTCTAACAAACTACTTTACCGTCACAATCCTACTGGAGGACATTATATTTCAAACACTTAAAGCTCTTTTATTTTCCAAATGTAATAGGATTATAGGCTTGCCACGATAGACGGTGTTGACGGTGTTACCGGTTTTAAGACGCAACACCGGTGACATCACTTTTCCACCGTGACACCGTCCCCACATTTTTTTTTTAAGTATTCGTTTTTTTATGAAATATTTATTTGAATTAAATGGAAAATATAATTCTAAATAATTTACTTAAGACGCGAGCATGCACTATAATTAAAAACTGAACATGGCTACATTGCGTCATATTTCATTTATCACGTGAGGAGAACGAGAGGAGTCGAATTTACAGAAAGAGAATGGCGTTGTGTTTTTTTTTCGTTATGTTAATAAAAGTTCTGTTTAATATCAGTGATTTTTTTTTTTTTTGTACTTTCGTTGTCGTCCATTCAAACAATTGACGCCGAATTGCCAATTCCCGCAAAACTGAAAGTGAAAGTATAATACGCACGCATTTATAAGCTATTTAAACGCAGAAAAAAAGAGGAAAAGAGGAAACCCCCACCCCCACGGTGATACCGGTATTACCGGTGTTGTCACATGTCGATTAACCGGTGGGGAAATTTCCTCATCGTCACAACCCTATAGGATTAGTCCAACAAATCATTCGGTTTGTAATATGTACCGAACCGAAAACCTCATACCAAACGGTTCAATACGTATGTGTGTATTGTTACACCCCTAATTTTGGTATAAAATAAAGATTCTACAATACTTCTAGGTCACCTTATTAAATGAGCAAATTTGTGAATCCGATCATGCAGACAGTCGCATGTTATTTTTCCCCTAAAGCTTAAGATGCTCTTTGGATCATCTCAACTCATGCTGGAGAACATGATCATTAGGTTCTACACAAGCAAGTCCAGGCATCTCGAGTGCTGCTGTCATAACAGTTACAAAGGGACAACCTAAATACTAAGATGTTTTCAAATTCAAATTAAACTTCTTCACCTAAATTGTAATTTTAAAGGATTAGTTCACTTCCAGAATAAAAATTGAGATAATTCAGTTACCCTCATGTCATCCAAGATGTTCATTTCTCTCTTTCTTCAGTCAAAAAGGTTTCTGACGAAAACATTCTTGAATTTTTCTCCATATAATGGACCTCAGTGGTGGCCAGTGGGTTAAAGGTCTAAATTGCAGTTTCAATGCAGATCCCAGAGGAATAAGGGTCTTACCTACCCAAACAAACAGTCATTTTCTAAAAAATGAAAATGTATATACTTTTTAACCATAAATTATTGTCTTGTACTAGCTTGACTTCACACATTATGTAGTCACATTGAAAAGGTCACACACGGTTAGTCAAAATTGACTGACATCATTGTTTTACCTTATTTGTAAAGGGCATTTGACTTTCTTTGCACGTTTGCTTTGTAAACTCTGGGTCCGTACATCCATCACACGTGACCTTTCCAACGTGACTACCTAATGTGTGAGGTCGAGGTAGTGGAAGACGAGCATTTGTGGTTAAAAAGTATATCATTTTTTATTTTTTTTTAGAAAATGGTCAATGGTTTCGCTAGGTAAGACCCTTATTCCTTGGCTGGAATTGTCGACCCCTTTGAAGCTGCACTGAAATTGCAATTTGGACCCTCAACCCATTGGTCCCCATTGAAGTCCACTTAATTTTGTTTCGACTGAAGACACACAGACAGACATGAATATCTTGGATGACATGGGGGTAAGCACATTTTTAAGAGATTTTTATTCTGGAATTAAACTAATCATTTAAGAAAAAGCATTTTAAACTCCACTAAAAAGACACAAGTGATTCCGACACATTGCTAAGCTTATAAAATAAAGGATTATAGTAGTAATGAGTAAATGATGACACTGATGAAAACAAGATCTTTAATGGACGGCCCTCTCAGATAATCATGTGGTCTTATGTACACATCTTGGTGATAACGCCAACACCCTTATGCAAACCATCTCTATGCACTGCTGCATTTTCTCTTCATTTACAAACAAGATTCACATAGCATGCTTATCAAAAATGATAAGAGTTAGGCTTAGATTTAAAAAAACTAACTTTGTAGATAAAAAACTGACTTTGTACTTTAATGCTCAGCTTGTGTTGCACATGGTGTACGGTAATCATTGTTCTCAACTTATATGATCGTTTAGGTGCCTGTTACCTAAATTTTCCCACAGTGTCTTGTGTGACTCAAGTGTGTTGACGTAGGTGCTCAATACAGAAGCAGCTTTGATTACTTTGGCATGAGCTCCATTGCAGTAACCAGACGAACTTACTTCAAGGTCAAACAGAGATGTATTATGAATGATCAAACTATGAATTGATACTAAACTGCAACTTTTCTTACTAAAAAATAATTACAATTATTACAACCAATAAAAATTCTTTAAATAAATTTAAAGTGAATATTGGGTCATTGGGTCAACTCAACCACAGGTCCACGGCTCAAATTTTTGATTTTGCTAATTTTGTTTTCTGAATAAAAATAGACATGTACAGTGATGAAAGCCAAAATATTAAATGTAAATTGTTCACTTTAGCAATCTTTGTTAAATTATGTGCCAATGGTGACCATTCAAAAATGGGTAAACAGCAAGTTTTACTCCAAATTTTAATGTCTGTAACTCAAGACATATTGAAGATATTTTAATGCCTTTTTCCTTTTGGCATCTTCATTTTTAAGGCCCTGCATGCTTTATTTCCAGAGATATTGGAATTTCAATATGGCTCCAGGTGGTAAATCGTTAAATTGTACACATTTTCAGTATTCAAAAACCAATTGTGGGTCAATTTGCAAAAATATGAGACTTCTTTTCTTTTAAAGAGAAATGTCTTAAGAACAAACAATGTTGAAACTAGAGATGTACTTTGTTTCTTTCAGTAAAGACAACTGCATTGAACATACCTGTCTGAGTGCCATAATTATTTTTATTCCAAAGTTATATAAAGTTATATAAAGTTATATAGCCTATAACTTAAGTATTAAAGATATCGCCATATGATTTTAGATTCTAGTTCTTAATAAACTTTTCTTTTGGAATCTTCATTTTAAAGGCCCTGTATTGTTCAGTCCTAGAGATATGGGCATCTCAATGAGGCTCCATTTTCAGCATTACTGATTCTTTAGACTTTGCTTTAAATACAATCAGTATCAGCTATATGTAAAGTGACCAACATTGGGTTTTCAAGCACTGAAAATGGATCATATATTCAACAATCTGAAAATGAAGCCTCATTGAGATGCCCATATCCTTGGGACTGAACAATTCAGGGCCTTGAAATTGAAGATTTTAAAAGAAAGGTTTATTTAGAACTAGAATCTAAAATCATATGCCGATATCTTTAATACTTTTTGAGTTATAGGCACGCAAACTTGAAAAAAGAATATTTATGGCACTCAGACAGGCATGTTTAAGGCAAGTTGTCTTGACAGGAGGAAACTAGATACATCTCTAGTTTCAACATTATTTCTTTTTCAGACATTCCTCTTTAAAAGAAACAAAGCATCATATTTTTGCAAATTGACCCACATTGGGGTTTTGACCATTGAAGATGTGTACAATTTAACAATTTACCCCTGGAGCCATACTGTAATTCTAATATCTCTGGAACCAAACCATGTAGGGCCTTAAAAATGAAGACGCCAAATGAAAAGTTTTTGAGACCCAATATCTAAAAGGACATTAAGATGTCTTCTTGATCTTCTTGAGTTTCAGGCATGCAAACTTTGGAGTAAAAAGTTGAAAAATGCCATTTTCCCATTTTTTAATGGTCACCATTGGCACATAATGTAACAAAGATTCCCAACTTCAACAGATTTTACTAAAAGAGCTACCAATCTCTTAGTAAAAATAACATTATGATGCTGCCATCTTTCTGAAGTCCCTTTTAACCCCCTGTAATTTGGCTCTGAATCTCAGGTGAAAGTTGTCATTTTGACCCCACCCTCCACAAAATAGTAGATTACTCAGTAAATTGTCCATGACATTTAATATTTTGACTTTCATCACTATACATGTTTATCTTTCTTCAGAAAAAAATATTAGCAAAATCAAAAATTTGAGCCGTGGAAGCTTCTAAAATTTGGCTGATTTGACACGGATATTGTTTAAAACAATTATTCATTTAATGTCTACATTTAATATATTGCACTGTTTTTGAAAGATATATAATTTATATAATGATCTTTTGTAACATTTTAATCTTTTGTGACATTATAAATGTCTTCATAAATCACTTTTAACTGATTTAAAGCATCATGTGCTAATACCCTTGATGAATAATACAATAGTGTATGTATGCAGCACATTGTATTCCATATATTTGCATTAAATCAGGCATTAAGCATGAATTTCAATATCAAAAAAATGATGAAAAAATGATCTGGTATGATAGAGAGTTGTTTTATACCTTAATGATCTGTAGCTGTACCCCCTCATCAGTCTGGGGTCCCTGAAAGCAGTTACAGATGGTCTCCACTAGCCGGTCAATCAGCCGTTTTCCTGGAGCACCGCTGTCAGGAGCATTCCCTGTGATGTGCCCATACGCAATGAGTTTCTGTGATGAATAAAAGAAAGGTCAGTGAGAAAATCTATGAGTGGAATGATTAAATAAATTAAAATATTACAACTTGTGAACTGCAACTCACATAACTGGAATGAACTACACCAGTTGTAATTTGTAAAAAGTAAGTAATGTAGCAAGTAATGAAATACAGCAGTCTGAAAAAAGCATGATGATACACTGCAGTAGAGTGAGGTGAATGAGAACTCTGTGTACCTGTAAGCAGTCGAGAGACGTGCTGACGATACGTGGAGACTTGGACTGACATGCCAGCTCGAAAGGCAGGACGTACTTGTCAGCCTCAATGTAATTGGCTCTGGGAGGAACAACCGTGCCGTCCCTAGCACATACAAGATTCACAGCACAGGTCAGTAAACGGAAATAACCATGCAGCACTAAAACATATTAGATTTACTGAATATTACACCATGTTAAACAACAAACATTTAGTTGTAGCATTACAGGAGGCTTTTGCTCAGCATGGACATGAGTGTGACAAGTATCTGAAATTATTACATAACCATGATGGTTCAGAATGAAGATAATTAAGCTCCAGAGAGCCTTTTCATAAAAATTTTGGATGCAAAATAGAGCCCTGCATTTTAGCCCAACCCTGAATGGCCCTGACTTTTTTACGCCTGGGCTTCGGGCCAATTTTCACATCATAGTTCAGATGTGGGCCGGGCTTCTGGCCTGTTTTAAGCTTCTCCTTATTTTTATATCTTAGACATCCATTATGGTGACGAAAAAATGTACACGAGACTTCAATTTCGCTTTTCACTTACCATGAATGTGTCAGAGGGGAAACAGTAAGAAGATTTTTGAATTATTTATTAATAAACTAGTGTTTTCTGAATCAGTGTCGCAAGGATGAAGTTGCCAATCCGACTCGCCATCTCCTCTTTAGAGAGAAATGAACCTTTAAAGATTATATAATGAAAAAGTTTTTGTTTTCAATTTGATTTATTTCATTAAGTAATCATTTAAAGCTTTCTGTAGATATATTTATCACGTCTGTGAGGTATGTATTCGCTGAGTTTCGGTTCATTTTTCTGAAGCGCTCCTGTTGAGATGACAGAAAGCACATCATGTTTGTTTTCTTTATTTTAAAAAAGCAAAAAGACGTTTTGTTGATATTGTGAGTGCACACAAATAATAGTAGACACTTTACAGTTCCGAATGACGTATTATTCTTCCCTATAGAAGTAAAAATGATGGAATATTTTAAATTGTTTCCACTGAAAAAAAATAAATAAATAATTGCAAGTGATCGCACTGGCGCCTCCATATCCTGCAAAGCGGCTTTAGCTTCCACTAAATTTAAATGTTTAAACTAACATTGTTTTATACTTGAACTGTTTTATATCTATAGATTTTATTTTATTTATTTATTTATTTATTTATTTTTAAGTCCTGATGATTTGAGAAGGCAAAATTGATCAAACAGACTATGATCAGTCTTCCGCTGATTTTTCGAAATTAACTTAAAAAGACGAAACCAAATATACTCACTTTGCCATTACATCCAAAACTGAACTATTTTAATAGCTGATAAGATGTTTTGGGAGAAGGGGGTAAAATGACGGACTCGGGTCGAGAATTCTGATAAGCTGTCTGACAAGGGCCGGGCTAGGGCATATATTTGAGTCCCATGCAGGGCTCTAATGCAAAATTCACTTTTACATGTAGTAGCGTGTGGACACTAGGGATGTCACAATACTCAATATCGAACCGTTCGGTACGACATCCACGGTTTAATACGCGCTTGTGAATTGCGGTTTTTCGGTTTTGCATTTCAATAATTTCCTTCTTTTTCCTATTTCTTTTATTTGTTTTAATTTGCTGTGTGTGCCCATGATTTCACGTGCTGAGATGAGGAAACGCTTCCCCGCTTGTATTTGAAAAAGCCACACATGCAGTGCATCTTCCATTCTAATGAAATGCAATGATAAACCTTCCTAAACCTGTTGTCCAACAAAAGAGAACATTATAACTTATTTTTACTTCACAGCATCAGTCGAGAGTTTGAAATAACTTCCTTTTTTGATCTGATGTGGCTTCTTATCATAGAATGAGACAGACAATATACTCTACACTGTATGTCCATTATGGCTTACAAATATCATTATGAAAATCATTATGAAAATACCCAAGGTACGTATCGAACCGTGGACTAACTGTATTGTTGCATCCCTAGTGGACACAACCATCCTACAAAGATAAAAATACATTCGTCTTTTTTTAAACCCTAAAAAAAACTAAACAGGCTCAATTATCAAGCCGTTTTGATTTTCTGAGCGGTATGATGTCATACTGCTCAAGCTCCGCCCACAACCGCTGATGGACTAGCACCCTTTAGCTGTCTGCTATTTTCTCCGTTCTTGAGCATCTGAAGACCCTAAACAATCATTACAACTTGTGGAAAATCTTGTGGGCATCTAATGTCCCCTTTAACATTACATCAATGTAGATCAGAGGAGACTTTTGCATGGATTGTGCATGTTGGTAAATGAGATGTAAACTTACTTCTGCTTTTCCAGTTCATGCTTGATTTCATCTAGAAAAAAAGAGAAAGAGAAAGAGACAAAAGTACACATCAGCTCAAAAGAAAACTACTAAAACAGTGTCTTGGTATTTACATTTCCATAGGGTATTACATTAGTCTGTCTGGACTCTAGGTTTTTCCGGTATTCAGATCATACATTCAGTAGGACATCAAAGTGAATCAGATGATGGGGTGTAAAATAACATCTACAGCACAGCAGCAGGAATATGTGCCCTAATACTGCCAAAGCAAAAAATGCACATACCATCCCTAATAAAACCACTGACGACTCAGCAAGATACAGAAATGATCCAGGACTGGTTGTGCTTTACATCTACAATTTCCATTAAAGGTAGTAATGAAGCTATTTGAAGGGAAATTGAGTCTATTTTCACATTACTGGTAGAAAATTATGTTCACCTTTATAGACGAAATGCTCAAAATAAACTTAAATTAAAGCAATAATTCACCCAAAAATGAACACTGTTGTAAACTCAACCTCATGCAACCTAAACCTGTACGATTTATATTCTTTTGTGGAACATAAAATGCAATGATTGCTCTTTTTTATACAATCACGATAAACAGGGATTGGCTTTCAAGCTTCAAAAAGGAGCATGAATGCGTATGACTTGCACTGCATAAAAGTTAGAAACACTGTATGCACGCCTGCGTGTATGTAAGCCACTGATTCCCAAAACTTTTTGCATTCTAAAACACACCCAGGACTGCAGACAAATAGTATACTTTAATCTCCGCACAAATAAACCTGTGGATTGTGAATAACAATGAAAACATCCCATCTCTTCTGTTCACAGAAGGTAATTTTATTTCTGACAGTGGCTGTCTTGAATCAGCTGTAGCTGCAGTGCGTAAATGGGATGAAAAGTCAAAATCTCTCTGTGAAGATTCCTTTAAATACACCACCATTACAAATCTTAACTTACTCACCAACATCACTAATCACCTAGTTGGTAGTTAAATGGCTAGTTAACTATCCCGGGCCTCTCCTAAATCTAATTTGTAAATAAATTGTTCTTTGTTCCGCATCTTTTCAATGAATCGGCAGATATGGTTCACAAGACAGGCCTGAATGATTCATTCATGAATCGGACAGATCTAGTTCTCGAATTCAACTCACTGATTCAGTGATCACAGAGGTTAACAGCTCACTGAAGGGGAAAATTATCAGTGCATAACGGTTTAGATTTCTCGCACAAAACTATTGTATCCATAAAAGAAAAAGGGAGAAAAACAAGAGAGTGAATAAGTCACTATTTTAATTTCTGGGAGAACTATTCCTTTAAAATAAACAAGGTTACTAATATGAGCAAACTGATCATTAACACAGTTTTTGTGCCTCTGATATATAGAACAATCAACAAATGGATCCTTATTCATTATCACACCGCCATCTGCTCTTAAGGAGGTACAGGAAACTGCTATTAGGCAACACCACATTTCATAAGATGCTCAACTTGTTTGAACTATGTTTGTAAAAACCTGTATCTGGGTACCTGTAAAACTCCAAAGTGTTACACGTATCCAGGCAGAACAATAAATGAACACTAACTGTTTGGTTAAACTCTGCCTAACCCATTGCCTGGCAGTGTATCCGGGTGGCCAGTGGACTATGTAAATAGGTCTGTATGCTAATCAGCCTCATTCACTCACATGACAGGGTAATGAGGGAGTGTCTGTTTGTATGACGTGTTTCTAAGAGCATTCAAACAAACCCACTAGGAAGTAGCAATACATTAACCGCCAAACAGCTGAACATTACAGACTTCCAGGATCAAACCTCAAACATTCCAAAAGACAACAAAATATTAGTTTACAGCAGAATACATGAAGAACTTTGGTTCAGGACGAAGCTGTTTTTTAGATTGACACTTAGAACAAAGGTTCGGAAAAGCTCACTAAGAAACAAGATCCTCCAGTCTCAACATGTGCTCATTAACTTTGTAAATAAGTAATGCAGCACAGGCGGGACGAGCCAAATGAGTCTAACCTGCATATCCAGCTAAAACATAAAAAAGGGGGATGGATACTCCAGGAAGTTATTGAATAAAAACAGAAATTCAAAGTGAGCAGCTATCACATGTCACAAGAAAAAAAAAAAAAAACATCAAAGAAACAGTTCTGTCATGATTTGCTCACCTCCATTTTTTGTCTACACAATGGAAGTCAATGGTGACCAAAACCACTTAGATCGAAAACATCGTTTTTGTTCCACAAAGAAACTACACGTTTAAAATTACACGAGTGAGTCAATTATAACAATTTTAATTTCTGGATCTACTATTTCTTTAACAACAGCAGAAAAAGTACATCAAATAGGCCCAATGCCACAGCCTCAACATGTCACTGTATAGCAAAAGATGCAGTGAGATTGAATGGTGACTGATGCTGAACACTGAAAATATATCTGAAAATGCTTTAAGCTAACTCTGTAAAAGGGAGTGTTTTAATTTCTGAGTGAACTATTCCTTTACAGATCAATTCTGTAAATCACTGAGTGATCTTTAATCAATAAACGAGCAGTAAATCACCAATCTGTCAAAGTCGATATAACAGCAACAATGTCTGTAGCTTGTTGGATAGCAGCTGATTCCAGCTAACACATGCTAACAGCTCGGGATAACCAAAACAAAAGGTGTTGGACACCCAGACATGCCATTTACTCAGCTGCCAACGTTTCATTATAATAATGTAGCATTATATCGCCCATAGGAAGCATGACAATTTCCATTTTAGATAAAATGAGACACAACGGAGTCCTGACACTGACGCGTGGTGGAATGACGATAGCTCGCTAAGCAGACTTTAACGTTAATTTATGATATGAGGGGGCAATGGAGGATCTCGGTGGTGTGTTTGAGGCCTGAGAGGTGATAAATAAAAGCAGCTCACCCAGCGCCACCTGACAGGCCTTGCGCAGCTGGCTGTGTTGGCTCCGCTTCACCTCCTTATCCGCGAGGATTTTCTCCAGCGCCCGAGACAGAAACATGCTCTTGGTGCTCAGGCTTTCTGTCTGCGTATGCCGTCGATGGGTTTCCAGCTCTTCCTGTTCTTTCATCTCTCGGTCGACGTGTTAAAGTAGTCCGTCAGGCCGTCATCGCTGGCCCGTTCCCTGCGGTTTGGCAGGGGTGTGAAGGGTGCAAGGAGCGGGCCGATGTTGTCGCTGGTTCAGTCGGGGCCAGTTGGACGCTGCTATCTCAGCACTGCGTCGCCATGTTGGCCGCACGTCACATCACGTGACCCGCAGGCGCTTACACTGATGTGTACATTCCGAGCACGAGCACGGTTGGGCTCTCGGAAGGAAATGAATGGGGCATGTGTTTATTGGGCAGTTCGGTTTCAGATAGTTGGTAAAGGGGTGTTCCAAAAAAAGGAGAACGCATTTTAGAACGCAAGTATTTAACCTTATATAATGTTTTTAAGTCAGCGTGAAAAAACTCTAAAAGTCTCTCAAAGCAAACGCTAATACATTAAAATTAATAATACTTGTTATACAAAAAGGGTAAATACACTAGACTCAAAGTTGTAGGTGTCTATAAGTAGTTAGTCATTTGAATTCATTACTTAATACACTGTCGTTTAAAAGTTTGGGATCAGTAAGATTTTCTTGAAGAAGTTCTCCTCATCAAGGCTGTGTTTATTTGATTAAATTTACAGAAAACAGTAATATTGTAAAATATTATTACAGTTTAAAATAATGATTTCTATTTTAATGTATTTTAAAATATAAAATATTACTGTAATGCTGAATTTTCATCAGCCATTACTCCAGTCTTCAGTGTCACATAATCCTTCAGAAATCATTTACTTTTATTATCAATGTGGGAAAAAAGTTTTTTTGGAACCTGTGATTCTTTTTTAGGATTTTTTGATGAATGAAAAGTTAAAAAGAACAGCATTTATTCAATATATATATATATTTTTAACAATATAAGTCGTTGCTATCACTTTTTTATCAATTAAACACACCCTTGGTGAATAAAAGTATTAAGTTCTTTAAAAAAAATAAAGAATTTACTTACCCCATACATTTGAACGGTAGTGTATATTGTTAGAAAATATTTTTAATTGAAATAAATCTTGTTCTTTTTCAACCTTTAATTCCTTAAAGTATCGCAGGTTCTAAAAAAATATTAAGCAGCACAATTGTTTCCTGCACTGATAATAAATCAGCATATTAGAATGATTTCTGAAAGATCATGTGACACTGAATAATGATGCTGAAAATTCAGCTTTGCATCACAGGAATAAATTCTGTTTTAAAATATATTCACACAGAAAATTTTACGTTGAAATAATATTCACATTACTGTTCTTTTCTGGATTTTTGATCAAATAAATGCAGCCTTGATGACCATAAGATTCTTCTTTAAAAAACATTAAAAACTGATTGAATGGCAACGTACATATTAATAGTTTTTAATTACGTAGTATGAATATATTTTAAAAAGATAAATTAAAACATGTTTACAAGTATGAATTACCTTACAATTATGGAATAAAATGATATTTAAAGTAAACATTTACTGCATTCTTTTAGCATCATGTATGCTCTGTCTTCAAGTTACAATGTGCTGGACAGAATAATTTTAAATCATATATACATATATGCGTCATCATGTGGCCTTCTTAAAAATGAAGGTACTTAATGGTTCTATGAAGAAACTTGAACATCCATGGACCCTTTCAAATACAGAAAAAGGTTCTTTATAGTCAAAAAAGGTTCTTTAAATTTTTTTAAATGTTTTGCAAAATGGTTCTTTTAGGAGCTGTTCACTCTTTGGGGAGCCAAAAATGGTTCTTCTATTGCATCACTACAAAAACACCCTTTTGGAACCTTTATTTTTAAAAGTGTGTGTTATTATGGGTATATTTACCATAACAAGCAGATATGAATAGCACAAATTGGTTGGTATATTTTATTTTACAGTGTTAGTGTACTAAACCATTTTTTTTCTTTCTCATTTTTATCCAGTCTTAGTTCGTAATAATGATTTACTAATAATGATAATGATTTTAAATCACAGATATTCATTCACAAAACATGGCTATTTTAACTTGTGCAAAAGCTGATATTAAAAATGAGAAAATTCAAACATCTTCTCATGTTCGCAACTTATGCTGTTACATCCTTTAGCCACAAGGTGGCCTCCTGACACCAGTTCAGGCATTCGGTTTTACTGTCCTACAAATCTCAGCACTATGGCTTAATTTGACATATAATGTTCATTTTATGATAAGGCTAAAGTAAAAGTCACATAAAGTTTGCAGTTTTACATTTTTAAATAGCGTTTAAAGGAGAAGTCCACTTCCAAAACAAAGATTCACATATAATGTACTCACCCCCTTGTCATCCAAGATGTTCATGTCTTTCTTTCTTCAGTTGTAAAGAAATTATGTTTTTTGAGGAAAACATTTCTGCATTTTTATGGAGAAAAATGCTGAAATGTTTTCCTTAAAAATTTCTTTACGACTGAAGAAAGAAAGACATTACCATCTTGGATGATGAGGGGGTGAGTAAATTATTTGTAAATTGTTGTTCTGAAAGTGGACTTCTCCTTTAATGTCAAGGTATATTTTTTTTAAACCACTGCTTGGATTAATGATGTTTTAACATGAGGCTAAATAGATGTTCTTTTGAACAACAGTTCTTGGTCAATTCACCCACAAATACAGTACGCTTAATTCCAATAATTTAGCAAAGGTGGCTGTTGCATAAGACATTCAGTGCCCTTGAACTGGATATAAACCCATCCTACTTCATTCCTCTCATGTTATTTTAAAGCAGTTCACGTGGGGCCTTAAGACATAAACCGGCTTTGTATGCATTACAAAAAGTTCTATACCAATACACTTGACTGATCAAACTTGCTGATCCTCCAGCATATACATTTCAAACTGACACACATTGGTTTATCAGATAAAATGAATTCTTCATGACCAACAAAGCAAGAACAAAGCAAGAAACAGCATCAGTGATTTTCTACATATTAGTTTATTTCATCCAAGATTTGACTATAATACATGTGCAGCTATGTCTTAATATAGTATTTATCCTTTTAAAAGTTTCAAATTTACATCATATAGTACTAATAAGAAAATACTGACAATCTCAGTACAAATCTATACCTTAAGATTTATCTGGCAAGCTCATTATCAAAAAGAGAAATTGACACATGAATGATAATGCTTAAAAGCCCATTTCTATGACTCTCAAAAGCAGGTGCTCATAGATGCATGGTCTCATTTTAGAAATGCAAAGATATTCACAGTTTGGAAAATAGCAAGTTATTCTTCATATTTCTATTCGCCCCCTAAAGGTCTGAGCATTAGGTTCCACCAAAGATGCTAGTGGAAAAAATTCAAACACCATTTTGTAGAGATGAAAAAGAATCAAAATGAGGTTTGTATGTCAGCTAAAACAAAGCAAGTAAAAATACACAGACTATTTTAAAATAAATAAAACTTCTGTGGTTACAATCCCAAATCGTATGTAGTGGTTAATATAAAAATAAATTAACACAGCTAAAGACTCCATTCAATATGTCATTTGTACCGTAAGAATGAATGATCTGGATGAAGTGTGTATAAATCACAGCTACAGTGCGTGTGCTACTCCAAGCAGGTTTTGGTAATGTAAGTGCCACGAAAAGCTCTGTGCGACGGGACACCTGCTTCGCTCGCAGATGCCCAGTGTTTAGGATTCTCATTATAATGCGAGAAAAAGGGGAGATAATGAAAGGCTACTTCGGCTAAATTCTCCAACAGCAGGTCCTAACTGTAAGAGCGTAGGCACATCTGTCTCCCGTCAGTCTCTTCCAGTGTATCCACCGACACACACTCTGAGATCTCAGAAGTTCGTATTGAAGCTTACAGCTGTGACATCATGCATATCATTATGATATGTATACAAGGACGAAAAGGGGAGAAATGTACCTACAGTCATATGAACTTAAAAAGGAATGCTTTTAAAGTAAGAGCTTAACATTTGTTCATTTGTCCAGTCATTCATATAAGAGAAATCATAATTATCACTCAAGTAGGAAAGCCTCACTTTACCGTACACAGAGAGTGAAGGCTTTGTGAAGCTATGGAAGTCAGATGACAATATGATTAATTGTGCATTTTTTTGCCAAGACGAAACAACAGATTTCAGCCAGTTGAATTAAAACCATAAATCATGCCTGTACCATAGTAATGCGGAAACTAAACCAACTGTTACATAATTTCTGAAGGGTTTGGCTGGTACTCTGCTATCACGCACAAAAAGGGAAAGATATACTGAATATTTTGGTAGATATTAAATATTTATAGTGATTCACTACAAATCAAAGAATGTTTTCTCCATAATTCGATTGCAACACTTATTGTTAGAGGTAACACTTTAAAATAAGGTTCAATTTGTTAACATTAAATAATGCGTTATTAAGTTATGAAACAAAATGAATACAGCTTTTATTAATAAAGGTTAAAGTTAATTACTACATATACTATTGCTCAGTATTCAAGTAACATTATCTAATGTACAAGTAAATACTAGTATAAGCAGAAATTAATTTTAACATAGATAATGTAAAAATATTATGAATTGTTAGTTATGATACCTAATGCATTAAATGTATAGTTGACTCTAAGAAATTTAATTCTGTCATCATTTACTTACCACCATGTTGTTCCAAACCTACACGACTCATTGGATATCTTTGAATACATTTCGTTATAGGGGGCCAGAGTTGGAAATTAACGAGGGAAATTAACGAAAATGAGCTAAAATGCCCCATAAATTAAAGACAAAAAGGCAATTGTGCCCCTGCACAATTAAACAATGTATTACGGCTGTATTACGTTTAAAATGAAATGTGAAAATGAATGATTACCTCACACTGACCACACTAACCAATCAAACGCGTTTCTGCTGAATTTAGGAATGCAGAGGCGCTTAAATTAGTGAGCGCTGAAAACAGCGGAGCTGTGTAGCTTCCGTTTGCTCGTGAATTCCCGTCATCATAAGCAACACAGTGCAGATACGATGTAAATAAAATATTACTTTCGCAGTTTCATTGATCATAACGGGAGCTTTTGCATAACTTGTGCTAGACTAGACCAGCTTCATGGATAGACATGCCTGTCTGTGAAGCCAGAATGTGACGTGCTCAAAACGTAACAAAAACGTTTTATTTTGTTTTCTACATGGATATTAATAATCATTATTAAAATATAAAGAGCATTAATCTAAAATAATGACTTCTGTCATAATATTGCAGCTAAACGAGCTCCTGGTTTTTACACGTATAATTTAGATACAATTTTAAACAGTCTATTGTTATTAAAAACAGTTTAAAAACAATAAAAATGGCCTTCGCGAATGTAAAAAAAAATGTCCCTGGAAATCAGTTCCAGGAGGCAAATTTTGCCCTTTAGTGGAAAAATGAATTTCCTACCCTGCTGGGGTCTAAAACACTGGACCCCATTGACTTTCCATGGAAATATCTGCTTTTATGCCACACAGAAAAAAATAAGTCACACAGGTTTGAAATAACATGAGATTTGAGTAAATGATGACAGAATTTTCATTTTTGGCTAATCTGTCCCATTAACTAATCTTAACAAGCTGGACCTTATTGAAAAGTGTCACGTAGAGCCACTCATCATAAGTGAAACTACCCAGTGTCACCTCAGAGTGTCCTTTGAAACATTATAAGAAATGATTATATATTTCAAATCCCCAGACAGGGTTATCAAGTAAAGATCAAGGGGTAAAATTAACCACAGGGAACAAAGAGCAGGATGATAGCCCTTGTCATAAAGAAATAAAACACAGTATGAAAAATATGACATAAATCATCTGTCTTTTTGGCTATGATTAAAAACTTTCAACATAATAATAGACATCTGTATCTTAACCGAGGCAGCAGTCTTCAACCGTACTAAAATGTCAGCTCGCATGAAAATATCTCTCGAGCCCAACAAAGGTTTACGATTCCCTTGAAGTCCACAAAGAATCGGTGAGCTGCGAGTGTTAGTGTTGTAGACGGGAATGGATGAAGAGCATATTTCAGTTCCTTCTGAAGTTCTGTAGCTCAGATTCAGTTACCATGGTAACGCAGAGGATGGGTAAAATCCATTGTACTTTGTTCTCTGATAATGCTAGAGCCTCGTGGCTCGGAAGGGAGTGGTTGTCAAAGTAAAAAAAGATTGTCATGACTCACGTTGTGCCGAGTATCTGACGACCGCCTGCATTCATTCAATCGCACTGACTCAGGAAGTTCATTATTACTAAAGAAGCAGCTATTTTTGGTGCTGGGCTGCTCTCCATGGGTTTGATGATGGGAACTACCTGGCCGTGTGGTTACAGAGAAGTGCTGTAAGGTGCTGTGGTGACTGGCCTTCTCTTTTGGTCATGGACCATGCATTTTCAAACCTATGGCACACGAGAGTGTGTATTGGCATGTGTGTGTGTGATTATATGCTGCATGTGTGTCTTTACAGTGTAATGACTGTGCCCTCTTCCTCTAGATTTCGCCCTTCTAAACCCTTGTCGCGGGCATTTAGAGACCCCACGCTTGCGCTGGTACCGTTCGAGGGGCGGAGGTCGAGGTGGGGTTCGTATCTGGGCAGGGCGGGCATGCTAGTGCTGGCTGTCGCCCGCGCCACTGCCTGTGGAATAAGTTTCGACCCTCCGTCCGCCTCGATTACCATATCCTCCTCTTCCTCACTCTCCTCATCCGGTTCATAGTTCTGGATAATATGGGACGGGGTCATCGCCATTGAACCCGGTGTCGAGTAACCGTAGAAACTGGTGCTGCTGTCAGATGATCGCCCTGAGCTGCCGGATGTGGCTCCGCCTCCGCTGCTGCGTACCACGTTATTGCGCTGATTGGCCGGTTTGACGGTTATAATGAGGTTGTGGCTGTTAGCGATCATCATGTCCGTTACTTGGTCCAAAGACTTTCCGCTCACCTCAATGCCATTGACTTCGAGTACCTCGTCGTTGACGGCAAGCAGTCCCGTGCTCTCGGCCAGGCCTCCGGGGACCATGCGGGAGATGAAGATGCCTGGGACCTTTTCCAGGCCCTGGGGTGTAACGCGCACACTGGAACCGTCACGAATGTAGAAGCCCAGTGGTTTCTCCTGACCGTGTTTGTAGAGACGGACGCGGCGGTGCGTCTCTGGGAGGATGTCCACGTCGATGATGGAGGACACCGGCCGGAAATCTTTGGGCAGACTGATGATGATTGGAGGCTTCTTCTTGTTAGTGTCCGGGCGAAGGAGGACTGCTGCGAGCGCTGCCGGTGTCTTCTTACGGGTCACAGTGTCTGTGCCGAATGCTGAGTAATCTGCCTCCTCTGCACAACAGGAAGAAAAAAGAGAAAGAGAATGTAAATACGTAACGCTTGTGTTAAGCATTGCAACTTTAGGAATATTGTGGGTTAAAAACCAAGTTTAGTTTATTTAGTGATGGTTACGATAGTCATTCAACAACAACCACTAATGATAGTATAAACAAAGAAAACCAAAAAAAAAACAAAAAAAAAAAATCTAACCAAACGAAATCAAACTAAATCAAACAAACCAAGCCACAAAAAAACAACTAATTACAAAACAAAAAACCAAACGAAACAAAACAAAACACTAAACCAACCAACCAAACAAAAAACCCAAACCAACCAAAAAAAAAAAAAAAAAAAAAAAACCTAAAAAAACAAACAACTAAACCAATCCACAAAACAAAATGAAAAAAAAAAACAAAAAAAAACAAAACAAACCAAAACTAAACTAAAAACCAAACTAAACAAAAAAACTAAAAACCTAAACCAAACAAATCAACAAAAAAACAAAACAACACAAACCAACTAAACCAATCCACAAAACAAAATGAAACAAACAAACAAACAAAAAACAACCAAGCAAACCACAACAAAAACAAAGCTAAAAACCAAACCACAAAATGAAAACCAAAAAAAATAAAACCCAACAAAACCAAGCCACAAAACAAAATAAAAAACTAACAAAACAAATTCAAAGCAAACCACAAAACAAAATGAAAACCAAACAAATAAAGCCACAAAATAAAACAGAAAATAACATAACCAAACAAAAACACCAAACAAAACTAAACCACAAAACAAAACAAAAAACCTTAAACAAAACAATGAAAAAACAAAACAAACAAAAAAACCCAACAAAACCAAGCCACAAAATGAAAAAAACAAGACAAACCAAACAAAATAAAACTAAAAACCAAAACAGACCAAACAGAAAAAAAACAAACCAAACAAAACAAATCCAAACCACAAAACAAAATGAAAAACCAAACAAACAAAAAAACAAACCAAACAAAACCAACCAAACCACGAAAAAAACTAAACAAAAAAAATAAAATAAAATGGCTAATACAATACAGCTAAAAGCACATTATTGTGAGGGTACATGTATATTATCTGTGCATGTTCTTTTTTATTTTTTCAATTATCACGTTCAAATTATGCAGATTAAGCTATTTTACTCTTGTTGGACTATTCCCACAGCTTTGTAAGGAGAGACCTGCAGGGGATACCATGGTAGAGAATGCCTGCTTGTTAGTTTCCCTCCGCCTCTCAGCTAATGTGTAATCTACTGTAAACCCAAGCCTCCTTTCAACCTCTCTCTCTCTTTTTTCTCAGCTGCCATTTATGAATTCCTCAGAGGCTTAATCACAGCCTGGACTTTCACCTGCAAGACATTCATACTCAAGATCAAAAAGGAGAATAGAGTAGGAAGGGAGAGAGGATATAACTGTATGTGCATGAAGGCTGAAAACGTCTGAGAGAGTTCAAAGCAGTACCATGTGTTTTTCTGAACTCCCATTAACCCGAATGAACAATGGTTAACCTGAGAGATGTAATTATTAACAAAAAACACCATGTTAAAAGATTATAACTAACATCGAAATTATGTTATTAACTAATCTTCTGTATCTAGGTCAAACGAGGGTTGTGATGTTTTAAATGATGTTTTTTTTTAATGCCATAAACCTTGTACCTCAAAAACTAGAAGTATCTTCCTCCAATGTGTTTGTTTAACCAGGAACATGCTAGCAGGGACGAGGCTGTGTGATCTAGCATGCGAACAGAGTTCACGTCAGCCCAAATATAGTCAAAACACACTCCCACACACAAGATTGATTGTTCGGTGAGAGCAAAGGTCCCCTCTGCCGATTCCCACCAGAAAACTACCTGGATTGTCCTTGTGTTTTGTGTCAACACGAACATGCAGCCTGAGTTGAAATTTTAACAATAATTTAGCAACTTGCCTTCAATACCTGCAGACATCATAAAAATGTCTTTCTGATCTAATAGAGCTGAGGTTTCACAAACACGGAGCCTCAGCTATGCAAGTTTGGCTGGAGCGGTCGAGCATGTATGGAGGTCTCTTCTCATCTCCTCCAGCGTTCTTCTCCTCTCTTCCTTCTCTTATCTGCTCTACTCTTCCATATTAAAGTCTAACAATGGCTTCATAGTCAGCGTTGAAGGGCAGCATGGGAAGTCCCTGAGGGCCACTCAAACAGGCACAAACTAGCTCTTCTGTTAGCTCAGAGGTCGAGAGGAGAAAAAGTGAGAGGATGCATAAAGCAACTTACGATATATGGAAAGCGCATCATGTTAACGGACACACAAACCTCTATCATCTCACTTCCTGAACGCAGGACAGCTGGCTCTTTGTGAAACCTGACACTCTCACTACATACCAGTTTGGTGGTCATAATAGCTCACTACAAACATGTTGGAGACGGTACACACACAAGCATACAGGCCTCTTTACACCCCTGTCATGCATTGGGCTCTTATCAATCATTAAAGAGTCAGGCCAGAGGATATGATTGGATATTTCTAAACTGCAGCCTGGAACAATACAATGCATATAAAAAAAAAAAAAAACAGTATGTATTTGTATTTGTCGACTTAAGATTGATTATTCATCAGTTATATATTAATTTATGACTTGTCATTCATAATTACTATTATTAAATGATTAAATAACACACACACACATACAGCGGTGCTTAAAAGTTTGTGAACCCTTCAGAATTATCTATATTTCTGTAAATATGCCCCAAAAGATCATAAGATTTTCACACAAGTCCTGAAAGTTAACAGAGTTATTGCTGCAAAAGATGGTGAGACCAGATACAAAAAGTGAAGATTCCCATACTTTTGCCACTCACAGATATGTAATATTGGATCATTTTCCAGAATAAATAAATTATAAAGTTTATAGTATTGTCTCATTTGTTTAAGTGGTTTCCCCTTTAGGACTTACGTAAAAAATATATATACATATTTTTTAATTATGATAATTATTAAGTAAATTAAGTAAGTAAATTAAGAAACTAAGTAAAAAAAGTTATGCATTTTAATGTCACTACCAAAAAAGTGTATGTTTTCTATAATTAAACACTTTTTTGGGAGTTATTCCATAACATTTAGTTTTATATATGTGTACAACTCTTCAGAACTGTGTTGATTAGCATGTTTGAGCTAGGTTCAAAAGCATCTAAAATTGTCACTACCAAAACAGTCATGACCGCAACATGTCATCATTGTTTCGGTAGTGACAAAAGGGAACACATAATCCTTTATTTGGGGCAAATAAACAACATTTTAGTACAGTTAAGCAAATTTTTATTATTTTAGTACAAGTGTTAAAATTCTGTAATGTGATGTGGTCCCTACTAAAACATTACAGAAAAATGTGCAGTCACTACAGAAACATGGGATGTTTTGTCAAAAATAAAGTATACTGAATTATCAACTAAGATGTTATGATTGTGTTTGTTTTAGTGCATATTCAGACTAATGAATCCTTAAGTTTGAAATCATATGGTCAACTTTTTGCCTTTTGGATTCAAAATACAACAAATCTCATAAATCATACTTGAAATACTGTTAAAATTGTAAAACTCTGACTTTGAACCAATTCTGTAGAATGGCCCATATATGAGCTTTAATATGAGCTTTCAGTTTGGTTTGGCAGTGTAGTAGTGTGGATTTCTCTGTTGTGTGTTAATATGGCAGCAGAAATGTGACACTGGCTTTATCTGATACTGTGGTCACCATTGACCGTGGCAGTGGAAGCACCTCACTTCCTGTCAAAGGACACCAGGATGCAGTCTGTGTGATCAGCAGTGCGCCAGTGAGTGTGTGTGTGAGAGCTTAGTGAAACGCTCTTCCACCTTTGCTTAGATGTTCCGTATCCCATTACTTATGGTCTTACAGTCTGCCCAAGGTCAGGTGACAGTTTGTGTATTCTTAACTCTTCTGCGTTTTCAAGCAATTTATAAATGTAGAAACTAAAAAAACTATTTTGTCTAAATAAATAAAAAAATAAAGAACTAAAAATTAAAAATCAGTCATTTTAAATACTACAAGTATATTTAGACATCACAACATTATATTGTACAGTATTAAAAAAATTATATTAATTTTGAGATTTTATTAAAGGTTAAATATACAGTATTCACTAAAACAAAAAAATTTAAACATTATAAATTGGTGCACCTTTATTTATATATATATATATATATATATATATCTTTAAAGAACCAGACCGAAATGTGAAAACTCATTAGTTCTCATCTACATGACAACTAGTTTGATTACTGACCACTCATAAAGTATTCATGGTCAGTTCAGAGGTGCGCAGGCACGTTTGTGAGAAGCATCCCACGAGGAGTGTGAAAACAATAGAGATGTCACACCGTGTCTCTGCTCACCGCAAACTGAGAGTGACAGACTCATCTCATCCAATATTCAGTAGGTCATATGAAGGCCTCATGTTTCACTTTTGTCAATGTCTCATTCAGGTTTTTTTTTTTTGCATGTGGCCACTGTGCTACTTTCTGTTCACACTCTCATTCCACAAAGCTGCTTGCAAAAGAATCAAGCACGCAGATTATTCAGACGAGCAGCTGCTGACGGCACGACAGCCAGCATCTGTGAAAACATTTCTGTTTCTTTAAGGTTAAGTCCGGACGTCTCCCACATGGGAAGTGTGTGCCATCCCGTTCCAGTCACGGCAAGATAGAAGAGAGGGGAGAAGAGAGGGTGGAGAGAGGGCTATAATGGGCACTTATTAGGCCAGAGAGAGAGAATGAGAATGAAAGAGCGAGGGTTGGTGTGTAAAAAACTTCTCAATACAGAAACTTTATGAGGTGCTGCTATTCTGGGCTCGCTGAGTACATACTTCTGTGACACAGCTAAGATAAAGTGAGACCTCTTCTGATAACAGAGGGGAACGCAAAGTCTGCAAGCAACGCAACATGGGAAAAGCCCTTGAGAAATAAGATACTTGGAGACAATGTGGGAAAATAAGGTACACTGTGTATGAAACTCACTCTGTGTGTGGGAATCATTACAGCAGTTACTAATTTGATCAAAAATGGCAAGCCAATCAAATTGCCTATTATGTGTAAACAACCTCGAGCCGCCAACGCATCGTCATCATGCATTTCCTGTGAACTGTGAAACAGCATAAGACCTGGATTGTCCAAAATCACATAATCCCTGAGTAGGCACTTCTTTTGCAACCGTTAAAAAAGTATGTTCTATATGTGACCCTGCACCACAAAACCAGTCTTCAGTAGCACAGGTATATTTGTAGTAATAGCCAAAAAATACGTTGTACTGGTCAAAATTATCTTTTATGCCAAAAATCATTAGGATATTAAATGAAGATCATGTTCCATTATGATATTTTGTCAATTTCCTACTGTAAATATATCAAAACTTAATTTCTGATTAGTAATATGCATTGCTAAGAACTTCATTTGGACAACTTTAAAGGCAATTTTCTCAATATTTTGATTTTTTGCACCCTCAGATTCCATAATTTAAAAAAAATGCATCTCAGGCAAATACTGTCCTATCGTAACAAACATCTCTATTCAGCTTTCTGATTATGTATAAATCTCAGTTTTTAAAAAAACTGACATTTTTGACTGGTTTTGTGGTCCAGGGTCACATAGAGTCATGTTGTTATTGTCATGTGATCTACTAGCACCATTGCATTGTCAATTTAATGCAATTTACAAATCCTCTCCTCTGGCCTCATAGGATAGTAAAATATCCATGGGATGAGCACTTCAAGACTTGCTGAAAGTACAAGGTTCTCTGAGTATTATCGCAACTATTTTATGAATACCAAGGATTCAAACATACTGCTCTTTTAACACACTGTTTGTCACTTACTATATAGTATGGAAGTATGTGATTTTGGATGAGGCCTGGTGTCAAGCATTAGCTCCTAAAGCTACGATCTTCAAAGGATAATTTACTCACCCCCATGTCATCCAAGAATTCATGTCTTTCTTTCTTTAGTCGAAAAGAAATTAAGTTTTTTAAGGAAAACATTCCAGGATTTCTCTCCACTTCAATGGTGCCCAACAGGTTGAAGGTCCAAATTGCAGTTTCATTGCAGCTTCAAAGGGCTCTACATGATCCCAGCTGAGGAAGAAGAGTCTTATCTAGCGAAACGATCTGTCATTTTCTAGTAAAAAATAAAGATTTATATACTTTTTAACCACAAATGCTTGTCTTGCACTAGCTCTGCGTAACCACGTTGGAAAGGTCACAAGTGGTTAGTTCTTTGTCTGTGTAATTCGGTTCAAAAAGGTAGGGTAGGGCGAAAAACTCCATCTCATTTTCTCTTCCAACTTCAAAATCATCCGACATCGTTGTTTTACCTTTTTTGTAAAGGGTGTTTGACTTTCTTTGCACGTTCGCTTTGTAAACATTTCCTCCTACATCACACATTATGTAATATGTGAGTTCGAAAATGCAAGACAAGCATTTGTGGTTAAAAAGTAAAACAAGTTTTTTTTAGAAAATGACCAGTCGACTAGATAAGATTCTTATCGTGTAGAGCCCTTTGAAGCTGCATTGAAACTGTAATTTGGACCTTCAACCTGTTGGCCACCATTGAAGTCCACTATATGGAGAAAAATCCTGGAATGTTTTCCTCAAAACCTTCATTTCTTTTCGACTGAAGACAGAAAGACATGACCATCTTGGATGACACAGGGGCAAGTAAATTATCAGGAATTTTTTATTCTGGAAATGAACTAATCCTTTAAAGCGAATGTCTTTAAGTGTTATATCCAGAGAGCCAGACTGTCGACCATCAACATTATCAAATTTGATTAACTTATTCTGGCCAGGAACTCTGCCCAATTAGACAGGAAGAGTACAACAACCAGCCATAAATCATTTTGTTTCTATGTGCTGTTGAGGAACAGGTAAATGAGAAACAGACTGACTGTCGAGTGCAAAACACAAAAATTTAAATTACAGTACGTCTCTGAACAAGAAATGGTGTGGAAAAAGGGTTGTTTTTTTCTCAAGTGGTTCAACTGAGGTTGCTTAACCATTTTTAATTATCCTAATTTTTCCATTTTTACAATTATTGGACCATTTGAGATGGAATAACCCCAAAAGTTGTGAAATTTGGTCTTTTATTTTACATTTGAAAAACAAATCTGTAGTAATCAACAGCACCTGTGGAATATGCCACAGTATGCTTGTATTTAATTAGTATTTATAATGTCGCATAGCACAGGACAGCTTTATATATAGTACCTAGAGTTCTGTGAAGGATATAGTCAAAGATAAATTTGTAACAAATTAAAGGATGTGCAGTATGCATGTTTAATAAGAGTGTGTGTGGGTAGAATGACTCCTTCATGTCATGTAACTACTGCTGCCATCAGTTTAATTCATGCTGACGCTGCTCATTCTTCTTTCTCCCACTCTCCTCTTTTAATGTATCATCATCTTTATCTCTCTCTCTCGTTCTGAAACAGTTTCTGTCTCTCAGGGAGTGACTGTGACTGCTGTGCTACTTCAGTTGGGCTAGGCTTGTTTCTGTGAGCCTGTGTTTGGTCCAGCCGTGGTTCCACAGGTTCCACAGTTAAAAAACTGGTAGTTTACTTTAGGAGGAATGGAAATTCTGACAAGTCTACAAACATTTTCATTAATTTTCCATGTTACAGAAGACTGAATTGTGGAGCAAAGACATCCTGCATTCAATCATAGATGTCACTCAATTTCCACAGTGAGACCTTCCTGATAACCTGCACGTTCTCCTGCCTTTGACTGTGTGAGGAACGTGAAGTGTGCGGGTAAAGGTCACATGGTCAGAGTTCACTTTGGAAGGTGTTATACTGCTCTGAGGTTAATCATACACAGAAAAATCGTAAAACACTAAAGTCATCAGCATTTAAAACTTGTGACAGACGCAATGAAAACTGAGTGTCTTAAAACCCTGCATTTCCTTGTGCCTCAACTAGTCATTTCTGAACACAGGACCATTTTTAGAAACAGCTCTGATCAGGGTCAAACCTGAAACTAGTCTGATTATCCACCTTATTTCTGCAAACTGGTCATTTGTAATTTAAATGTGTCTGGCTTCCGGTGTCATTTGCTTCCAGCTATTTTTAACTGGATAAACAGCTTGTTTTGCTGCTCAATATTGCAAATGGGTGTTTCTTAACATGTTATTTGAATGTATTATCTTAATTATGAACACACTGGCTTCTAGCGCAAACAGTTTTACCATTTACTGCACTTCGCTGTTCTTCTCATTATTTCCCTATAGCGGCTAAAGAACTGGAAGTCTCACACATTCACAGAAAGCAGCTTACTTATGCATTGAAAAATAAGGTGGATACAGTCTTTAGAGATACGACTGATTAGTTGACTAGTCGTTCAGGCAGCCCACTAACTACTCTATTTTGAAAATATGTAGTTTTGCACATACTTAGTATGGCATCTCATTAAAAGAAGTTATATGAATGAACAGGAACATATACCAGCATTCAGCATTGGGGTCAGTATAATTTTAATTCATAGTTTTATTCAGCAACAATGCATGAAAATGTACACTACCAGACAAGATTTTTAATGTATTTTAAATACGCCTCTTTTGCTCACCAAACATGCATTTATTTGATCCTAAGTACAGCAAAAACAGTACATTTCTAAAACATTTTTACTATTTAAAATAACTGTTTTCTATTTAAATTGTATTTTAGAATGTAATTTATTCCAGTGATTTAAAGGCTGAATTTTTAGCATCATGACTCCAGTCATATGATCCTTCAGAAATCACTGTAATATTCTGATTTGCAGATCAAAAAAGTTTGCAGCTCAGAGTTTGAACTTCCAAAATGCAGTTTAAATGTGGCTTCAAACGATCCCAAACACGGTTGTAAACAATCTCAGCCGAGGAAGAAGTACTGTCATAAACCGGAAAAAAAACAGAGGTCGGGAAGAGCAAGACAAGATTAGCGTTTGACATTAAAAAGCATATAAATTGTATTATTTTTATGAAAATAACATAGTTTTGCTAAATAAGACCCTTCTTCCTCGGCTGGGATCGTTTACAACCACATCTGGGATCATTTGAAGCCTCATTTAAACTGCATTTTGGAAGTTCAAACTCTGGGCACCATAGCAGTCCATTATATGGAGAAAAATTCTGAAATGTTTTTCTCAAAAAACATAATTTCTTTATGACTGAAGAAAGAAAGACATGAATATCTTGGATGACAAGGGCGTGAGTACATTATTTGTAAATTGTTGTTCTGGAGGTGGACTTCTCCTTTAAGCTTTTTATTTCAGACAAATGCTGATCTTTGTATCTTTTTATTCATCAAAGAACCCTGAAAAAAAGCTGTACTCAGGTGTTTAAAATATTGATAATAATAATAATAATAATAATTATTATTATTATTATTATAAAAATGTTTCTTGAACAGCAAATCACATATTAGAATGATTTCTGATGGATCATTTGACACTGAAAACTCAAATAATAATGCTGAAAATATAGCTTTGATCATAGGAATAAATTACATTTCAAAATATATTCAAATAGAAAACAGTTATTTTAAATAGTAAAAATATTTAAAATTATTGTTTTGCTGTACTTTGGATCTGTAAATAAATGCAGGCTTGGTGAGCAGAAGAGACTTCTTTAAAATCATTCAAATCTTACTGTTCAAAAACTTTTGACTGGTAGTGTATCACAGTTTACACAAAATATTAAGCAGCACAACTGTTTTCAACATTAATAATAAAAAGAAATGTTTCTTCAGCATCAAATCAGCATATTAGAATGATTTCTGAAGGGTCATGTTAAACTTAAGTCTACAGTAATAACTAATAAAACCTTCAAATTGCCATAATATTTAATTTTGTACTGTATTTTTGATTTTCAAATGAATGAGACTTTTTTTTTTTAATCTTACTGACCCCAAACTTGTGAACAGTACTCATACACAGATCCAAAATATCTATACAATATTGTGAGAAAAACTCAGTATATGAAGATATCCGCACCTCTTCTACAAATCACTAAGAAGCACAAGAACAGCTCAACACAGGTTGACAACAAACAGTGCATTTGTGAATGGCTTGCCCTTTTATCCAAAACAGGATTAACCAGTGACCATGTCTTTCACTATTTTTTTTGTAATAATGTAATAGCAGACTGTTTTCCCACTAATAATACCTCCTCACCCTCCCTCTGTTTTTCCATCACCTCTTTCCTAGTCAGTTCCCTGTCTCTACTGCTCTATATGTTCACTGACCGCTTCATTCCTCACACACCCATGTGCCCACAGCTCTCCTGTCCTGTCTAATCTAATCAGCAGAGGTGATCAGAGTCTGACCACATTCCACACAGTGCGACGCCTCCCCCCAATCCTGCAGCCAACTGCCCCTTCCCCCTAGAAGTACAACCTCTTCCACCACCCTCCACCCCTCCTTCATCCCGCTCCGCTTCATTGACAACACCAGAGAGGCAATGGGCCGACGGCGCTGGCCCTCTCTACCCAGGCACGATGACATAACAGCGTTCCAGTGCTTCTGTGCATCAGGGTGACATTCCTTGACCCTGGAATTCCTCCCACTTATTAAAGCGGCTCCTCCTAAAACTGAAATGGCAATAAAAGCTGCAGACGTCATAGGTGTCAATAAAACACAAACCCACCCCAGCGCCTTGATTCAGCTGATGACATGAATGGAAAAGTAAACAAATTTGCGGTTTCAGGAAAGAAAGGGGAGAGGAAAAGCGAAAGAGACAAGCGGGCAGATTCCTAAAACATAAGTCATAGCGCTCTCTAGAAACTATTCCAGCTGCTTTCCTGAACCACACCTCTCAGGTGAGGCCGGTAGGGAGGATCCTAGAGATTCGCTGAGAAAACTATGAAAGGAATGGAAACCATGTGTAATGAATGACACAATGAAATGAATCACGGGCTATTATTAGAAACAAACACAGGTGGACGGATTAATCATAGTGAACAAAAGACAGATTAATGCTAATACTATTAGCTGACTCGTCAATTAATCTCAGTGGAATTACTCCAAATTCAAAAGGTTTTGAAGTTAGCAAGACTTTCAGACTGAAACTCAAAAGCTAGCAAGCTGTCAGCTTTCTACATAGTCAGCTTTCTTCTAAGCCAGCATCCTAACCGAAAAGGAACCTTGTAAGTGACAGATTTGGAACGCTGTACAGAGGCAGCAGGTCCACATGCCACACAAATAATAATCCTTGAGTAAACTGCATAGGAGACTTTACTTGTTTAATGTCAGCATGTTTCTAAAAGGGGTGCAACAACACAATTTTTAGGGTGAATGCAAAACAAAATTAGTAGATCAGCAGGAGGAGATCACCACTGAATGGCCATTGGACTATGATCCATGCAATGCATATTCACATACCCCATTTCTGTGTCACTGGCTGCTAAACTGCACTGTAAAAAAATGTAATTTTAAAACTCTGAATGGCTTAAAGGGATAGTTCACCCAAACATGAAAATTCTGTAAGACCTTCGTTTATCTTCAGAACACAAATTAAGATATTTTTGACAAAACCGAGAGCTTTCTGATCCTGCATAGACAGCAACATCACTGACTTGCAGTGATGGGAATAACGGCATTATAAATAAATAACGGCGTTATTTTTTTCAGTAACAAGTACGAATTACTGACAATAAAACGCGTCATTACTATAATTTATTATAATATTATTATAATTTTATTTTTCAGTTCATCTGAATGGATGCACAGCGTACCTGTATTTGATGAACCATAAACTGGACCTGACACATGACCAGCCGTCGATTTGTCTCACACACACGCAAACAAAGATACAGAGCGAGAGAGTCTTTTAGTCTTTAGTAGGTAGAACTAATGCGCTGCTGCTCACCTGTTATCATCCCTGTATTGATTTCAGCAAATCAGTTTGAGCGAACGCAGACAACGTGACAAATATTCATGAACCCAGCAGCTCATTAATCCTTGATGCATTTTATATTGTTATTAGTAGTAGAATTCGTAGTTTTGTTATCTTATCTTATTTTTAGTTTTTTCCCTTCTTTATAGAAACACTAAATGACAAACAATCTCTTAAGCACCACCACCAGTTCTAAGTTCAGTCAACATGATAAATGTGCATAAATATGCATGGTTATTCTAATTACGTAAGTTCTAATTACTAAAGTTTAATACTAAATTATCAAAAATTTACTAGCTAATGGCGATTCCATTGCCAAGGCGTCCAGTTGATAATATTTACAATCATTTATTAAATTTGATAGGCGTCTTTTACATCGTCCCAAAGCAACATTAAAATAGTGTAGATTAGTCTACAATGTTGTATAATAATAATAATCTGTTCTATTTAGTGTCCGTTTTGTTTATTTTACATATTTAATATTGGGGACATCCAAGTTATTTGACATATTTGAACTTTTTTTTTTTTTTAAAAGTAACACAATAATTACTTTTCCTGGTAATTAGTTACTTTTTTAATGATGTTACTCAGTTACTATTTGTGAGAAGTAATTAGCAACTATAACTAATTATTTTTTTTAATATACATTTATACATTTATAACATGCCCAACACTGCTGACTTGTTCAGGGACCAGAAAGGTAGTAAGGTCCTTGTTAAAAGTCAATGTGACATCAGTGGTTCAACTCTGGTTATAGCTTCATTAAATTAAGGCTGAACCACTGATGCTACATAGACTATTTTAACAATGTCCTTACTACCTTTCTGGGCCTTGAACATGTCAGTTGTGTTGCTGTCTGTGGAAGGTCAGAAAGCTTTCGGATTTCATCAAAAATATCTTAATTTGTGTTCCAAAGATAAGTAAAGGTCTTACGGGTTTAAGGTTGCATAAAAATGACAATTTTCAATTTTTGGGTGAACTATCCCTTTAACCTTTAACATTGAATTATATGTAATTTTACTTTAAAATGTTGTAATTACAAAAAAAACTATGAATTACCATATCATTTACAGTGAAAAACAATAAAAGGGAATTCCCAGAAGTTGTGTGATCATATATTTTTAAATAGTTTGTTTCCTCTTATTATTGTCGTCAGTAATGTTCATTATGGTGTTTTGTGTTACATTTTATTTAGTTAATGTTTATTGCATTATTGTATTGTCATGTGAGTTACCCTGATGGTGTTTTGTCTTGGTGTGCATGATTATTTGCATGTCTATATATTTACTGTCTGTATTATCATTGTGGTTTTCAGCACATCACATGTACAAAATACCTCTTTTGCACAATTTCATGTACAATATTTATGTAAGGTTCCTGTACAGTCTCAGTTTATGTGTATGTATAGTCAGCTATTTATAGTATATGAAACTGTTTACTGTTGTATAGGTCTATAATTAAGTTTCTCATACTTCTCTTGTTGTATGTTTCATATTTATGTTTAACTAGTATGTAGCACCGTGGTCCTGCAGGACACAACATTTTGTTCCAACATATGTCCACACATGTAGCAGAATGACAGTAAAGCTTGACTTTTAGGTAAAAATATATTTTGGCAGTTCAGGCAGATGTAGACCAATCCAGTAGGCCAATATACCATCACATTAATACCTGAAACATATCCATCACACACAGAAATACTGGATAAAACAGTCTACTAAAGATGCTACTTGCATCTTTCTGTATTGAATGAACTATTGAAAAACAAGTTGCTGCATGAGTATCTTAGAGGACAGTGTAATATTGTTTCCTACTTTCATGAACCTTTCACATCAGTAGCGTAAATATGACACCTTAAAATGCTGTCTAGGGAGGCATCGAACAAGGTTTTGGAACGGAGGTTACTTCTTGGACTGCTAACAAGGAGGAGTGAATGTAGAGCACAGAGAATATAGAGCAAAGACCCAATATTATGACATAGCAGTGGCTGAGCAGGATGTCTGATCAGGAAATCACATGATGCAAATAGACACACAGGTGCCAACACCCCTTAAGCCAGCAAACACACATCCACGACAGACAGGCAGCTCCACAACCACCATAGACAGTGATGGTGGGGGGACGTCACACTCAGTATTCAGATAAGGATTTTCCATTTTCACTGGTTCGTTCTTAAATCATGACATTTGGTCTCCCACAATCGTGAATATGTTGTATCTATCTTGTCATGCTACAATCACCACTCAAGAATCCCTCATCATTAACCCCACTCAGCTTGAGCTCTTCACTGCTGCCATGGCAGCAGGTAAACAAGCACGGGATTGGTGCATTGAGGTCATCCTGATGTTGTCTGAAAAAGCATTTGTGTCTGCATCGGGACCGGACGCCTATTGAAACACACAAACCCTCATTTGGAGTGTTTAGATGTACATTCGCACCCTACAAAACACCCTCATTAAAGATCCAGTAAGCTGAGCTCAAGTCAAACCACTTGAAAATGCAAAACAGGCTACGGCAGAACAAAACCCAGAATTCCAAACACAATCCACAGAGGAGGCGCACCGCTCAAGAATGCCTCAAACCCCCCCATCCCCCACATGAACTCCAACCACAGCGAAGGCTATCTTAACCCAGATCACTGAATGTGTGCCATTCAATGACGGCAAGACAGTGCACAAAAGATTTCAGTTAGTTTGGCAGTCATAGCACTGCGCACCTTGATGTGATTTCAAACACAGATCCAACTCACACACAGATGTTTTTATGTGTGTGTGTATGCACTAGCTGACATCACAGTGCATGAAACTCTCTGGATCTCATGTGATCCTTGATGGAATTCTTCAAAGGAAAATACTTCAGTCTCTAGTTCTGTTCTGAAACTTGGCGAGATGCCTACTTAGACAGCATTTTAAGGCATTACAATGCTATCAATACAAAGGCTGTTCTAAAAGGTAGACTGTTTTCTAAAATAAACTGTTTATTCCAAATTCAAAGGCAACATTGCGAGTATCCTTCACAGTAAGAGCAATCTTGAAGAATCCTACGTGACTAAAATATGCTATTTATTTACCTAATATTTGTGTGTTATGTGATGTTTACACTTATTATTGAAAGCATGGTAGCACTTTAGTTTAGGGACCGACTCTCGCTATTAACTGCTTACTTGCATGCATATTACTAGCATATTGGCTGTTTATTAGTACTTATAAAAGCACATATTCTGCATGACCATATTCTACATCTCTAATCCTACCTAATATCGAAACTTAAAGGTCCACTCAGGCTATGTTTACACTAGTGCGTTTTTGTTTCAACACGCATAACTTTTGCTATGGTTACACCTATCGTTTACACTACTCCGGCGTTTTCTACCCTCGAAAATGGAGACTTTCAAAAACACCGCAGACCCTGTTTTAGTTTGAAAATTCTGGGGTTGCTTTAAGTGTAAACGGACCAAAACTGAGACTTTTGAAAAGGATGGCGTGGCTGCCCACATTCGCTCTGCATATTTTTGACGACCATGTAAACGATAACATCATGCTCATTGTTGTACCCATACATATGTATAGGTAGATTCCCCATTCGACCACTCCAAGCAAAATCCCATCTAAATCTAAATAATAAGGAATCTACCTATACATATCTATAGTTGTACCTGCATGAATGGTCATGTGACATGCGTTTCGGGTTGTGCAGTGTAGACGAAGATCGTTTCTGAAACGCAGTGAAAACGCTAGTGTAGACAAGAATGGTTTTCGTTTTAAAATGAAAACACACCAGTGTAAACAGGGCCTGAAGTGCTTTGAAACACGAGAGCATTTGATTGGACAGAAAATTTGAGGAGAAGCTGAAGTGCAGGGTGATGTCATCAGAATCGTTTTTCTATATTGGCGTAAGTCAGAGGATGTAAGTTTTGAATGCTTATATCTTCTAAAAGCAAATTTTGTCATTGTTTTGGAGCACACTAGCTTACAGATAACCTTAAGGCTAACATATTTATACTAAAAGCCAAAAAACCAAAAAACTGACAGCTAGTTAAAAGTGAGAATTAGACTTTAAAATAAAGTGTAACTGAGAGTACTATACTGTACTATACTATACTATACTGTTATCTTAGCAACATGCTAATATGAAAATCTAAAGGAATATGTTGTGAGGCAAATTTCTTTTGTGCTTCACATGAGCAGCATTATTTTGTGAGGTATGCGTGCCAATCAGTCATTTCTATAGGCAGAAAACTCCAGATTTCCTCAGAATTAAAAAAAAAAAAAAAAAAAAAAAAAAAAACTGAACACATTCCCTGCTTCTTATGTGGTTGTTTAATAAATATTTTGCTAATTTGATTATGCCTTCCAATAGGAATGAAGTATTCTTATGGCAGTTCACACCAAGAATGACATTAATATGAAGTTTTAGTAATCATTTCTGTGAGAATAGGGAAGTTCACACTATAGAGGAACAAAGACACAGAGGAACAATGTAATTGTAATCACTTCCAGAATGATTGTCCAGATGATGAATGATAAAAACATTGAGAGCCAATCTGAATGCCCTTGAGGTTAAAGAGCTTGTGCATTTAAGGCAGCATTTGTTGTACATTGGTATGGGCGATTATATAGTTAGCATTATTTGTTTACCATATTTAGATAATAACATTCACCAGAATTTCCCTTATAGGGATAGTTCCCCCGAAAATGAAAATTCTTTCATCATATACTCACCCAATGCAAACTGTGACAAACCTTTATGAATTTCTTTCTTCTTTTGAACACAGCAAAAGTGGTTAAGAAACAGTTGACTTGCACAGTATTTTTCTCACTGTGGATGTCAATGAAGACCATCAACTGCTCAGTTACCAACATTCTTCAGAATATCTTTTTTTGTGTGTGTGTGTGAGGTCACATAATTTTCATTTTTGGGTGAACTATGCCTTTACACTCCCCACAAAATGTCTGATTTCATCTGGACCTACTTATAGGCTTCTTTTTAGTTTGGATACTGCCTCAAAATGTTGTCTTTTTGTCTTCGTAAGCAGTAGACACCAAGACAGCTCACTAGGTTTTTAAACAGAAGTTGAGGGTGTGTTCATACTAGTCATGTTTGGTTTGATTAAAACAAACTCTAGTGCGATTGCTCCGTTAGTGGCGTTCATTATGTGTGAACGCAGCCATCTGAACCCTGGTGTGCACCAAACAAGCTGACTGAGACCGCTAGAAAGATGGTTCTCAGTCCGCTTTCAAACAAACTCTGGTGCGGTTTGATTGAAACACTTCTAGTTGGTTCATTTGGTTCATTTGGTCCGGACTTTTCGGTCCGGACAAATGGTCCTGGTTCACTTGGCGTTCACACTGGCATTTTTGTGAGCATAGTGATAAATTCTCAGCCTGATTGGTCGGGTTGAATGACATATATTTTGTGACAGAACTCACCAAACACTCCAAACAAAAGTGAATGGATACATTTAACCCAAATGTACCCATTCACTGATTGGTCTGCTCAGTGCTGCTTTAAGACGACTACAACTAATGCTGTCTGCTGAACTAGGCACGCTCATTGTTGCGTGTATATGATTTTATTTTCACCACATGCAAACTCACAAAGAGCTCATAAAAGGCACTTTACCTCTTCATTGTTCCACGTTTGCCCTCTGCTCATTTTGTTTTGGATACACCGCTTGTTCCCTTGAAATCACGTCGCATAACGTCACATCTTGTCATTACTTTCTGTTTTTGGTTTATTTAGAAGTATTTGGTTTGTGTTGCATGCAAATTTCATTCGAACCGCACAGGAAGTGGACCGAGACCCATTTTTTAGCACCATTCAGCATTCACACTTACTCAAATGAACAGCACTAACAGAGCAACACACAACAGCAAAAAGAGTTTGTGAGTTCGCAGGTGGTGAAAATAAAATCATATGTTCATGCAACAATGAGCGCGCTTAGTCCAGCATACGGCACAGGTGTATTTGACATAAACGGCGCTGGGCAGACCAATCGATGAATGGGTGCTTTGACATTATACACGGTTTGGTCTGCACAATACTGCTTTAAGTGATAACACACTTCTTTTTGGGGTGTTTGGTGAGTTCCGTCACAAGATATAAGTCATTCAAATCAACGAATCAGGTTGTGATCGTATCACTATGCCTTTTGGTTCGGTATCTTCAGGTTTGCTGTCAAAAATGCCAGTGTAAACGCCAAGCGGACCAGGACCAAATGTATCATTTTTCTTTTTGGTCTGGACCAAATGACCAAATGAACCAAACGAAACGAACTACAAGTGTGAACACCTTAATCAGTCTAATCAAGTACACAAATGCATCTATGTAGCTTTTAGCAAAATCTAGCTTGTGAAATAACGTCTGTGTACTCCCTCACATCCTCACACATTCAAAGAACTAAAATATACGTGTCAAGATATATTGCTCCTCCCTTTGTCGAGTTAAAGCAGCACTATGTAACTTTTTCTGTGATTAAAATTTGGAAAATGTATATAATGAGTGGGCACATCATGAATTCTTCTCCCAAACTGCGTTTTTGTCTTATCCCAAATCACTATGGTACACTTATAATAAGTGCTTATATTTGGACTACTGTAGCCTGGTCGAGTCGTCACAGATGCAGAGTAACACATAACCGGCGTGAATCGCCATAGACATAAACGTTCTTCCGCTGGATGTTTTTTAACCGCTAGAGCACCAAAAATTACATAGTGTTGCTTTAAAAAGTGGGCAGGTCCTCATGCGCTTCTGCGTCACATATTCTGCCATAGCATAAGGTCACAGCATGGAGCTAGTGTCGCAGTCTAGTTAAAACGCAGGCCACACAGTGTTACACAGTGACCCCTCTAATCTCCGCCTGACAAAGTGGCTTACCATCTACAGGTCATATGGCACACTGACGAAGCTTAGTGTGGGGCACCCCACAAAAGCCAACAACTGTGAACTGTCACCAGTTCAGACCTTTAACTTAATGTCGTTGCTTTCAAATGAACTCAGTGGAGGGTTCAAAGTCTCAAAGTCTGAAGACTTTTAACCCAAATTAAGAAACACTCAGCCATACTAGTTAAAAAGAAAGGCATCAAGGGTGAACATATTCATTGTGAAATGTCTTGAAATATCATAATCGCACAACTGTGATTAAACGGTAAGATACAGTATTAATAAAATAAGCAATGTTTTATTTTAATGTAAACTGGATCATTAAACAAGCTGTTAGTTAGAGGATTACATGAAGAGAGCTTACTGAAATGAGACTTAACCATGCTAACTAGCAGCCAGGTTACTGAACACAACTCACTTCTTTAGGACTACATAACCTGAGATATTATAATCTGATATGACTGATATATAAACAAAAGCACCACTTCTGGTCTGACAGCTTCCTGAAGCACAGCTAGCGCCTCCGCATATGTTATCAGTCGAAACACATTTGTGCATATTATACAACCACATATAATTTCTCACTAGAACTGAGTGTTGTGACCATATAGGAATTAAAGGAAATTGTGACAAAGCATGTTTGTGTGCGTAGCATGTGGATCTGAACAATGATGCACTTTTAAAAACACAATCCTCACCTTTCCGCTGCAAGAAGAGACGGAGCAATGGCGCTGCCATTGAGATCGCTTTATGGTAGTTGTCATCGTTGTTGATCGGCAGTAGGTCCCCGTGGACATCGGCGTAACCCACAAGCAGATCGACATTGGGGATCCGGTGCACATGCTGCAGCAAGCCATAGAACTCATCAAAGCGTCCCGGCTTGGACCGATCCAAAGAGAACCGCCTGAATTCTGCTCCAAACTACATGAAACAACATGGAACAGACATCAGTATACAGCAATGCAAAACACAACTAAAATTGCTACAAATCAGTTTTGGTAATTGAAATGAAGCTGAAATAAAATATAATACAACTTCAACTTCAAACCTTGACAATTAAAAATAATGCCTTTGCAGGACAAAAGCACTAAAACTTACAAAAACTAAAATAAAACTGAAAATAAACGCTAATTCAAAATTTTTACATATACTGTAACAGTCTAAATAATACTAAAATAATGCTGAAAGTGACAAATTTGTGTTTCGCACTAAAAATCTTGCTATATACACTACCAGTCAAAAGTTTTTAAACAGTAAGATTTTTAATGTTTTTTAAAGAAGTCTCTTCTGCTCACTATGCCTGCATTTATTTGATTCAAAGTACAGCAAAAACTTAGAAATATTTTTACTATTTAAAATAACTGTTTTCTATTATAATATATTGTAAGATGTAATTTATTCCCATGGTCGAAGTTAAATTTTCAGCATCATTACTCCAGTCACATGATTCTTCAGAAATCATTCTAATATTCTGAATCGCTGCTTAAAAAACATTTATTATTATTATGTTGAAAACAGCTGATTAGATTTTTTTCAGATTTCTTTGATGAATGGAAAGTTCAGAAGAACATTTATCTGAAACAGAAATCTTTTTCAACATTATAAACATCTTTAAAATAGACAGAAACCATGAAATATCCAGTGTCCACTGGTAAATATTACATTTTTGTTATTAATATCCAAGAATAATATGGTGCCAGTATATTGTGCATATAGAAAAAAGACAAACCAGTAAATAATTAAAGCATTTCCATTTGTATACTACTAATAATAACAGAATCTTCACTTTGAATGAACTACACCTTTAAGGGGAAGTAAGCACCATATTTGAGTATCGAGTAGCTAAATATAGAATAGCAGCATCAGCTGCAATAAAAAAAAAATCTATTTATAAACAAGAAAAATCATCGGCAAAAAATCTGTAGCAACAATTAAATGATTACTAACTAGTATAAATAGACAGCCTAAATTCTTTCACGATTTGTAATAAGTTATGAAGTGGTTTGGCAATAAAAAAATATATTGTGAAGGAAGAATTAAGACAGTAACATCATGACTAGTTAATCATGGCTTGTCCATTATAAAACAGACCTGTAAATCTTAACTGGTAGAATGAGTATGACTAGGTTCTAGTTTATAGTTTATCATCTATAATGATTAACACAAGAAGAATCTGAATAAACATATTGTAAACCACATCTACATTCCTCTGGTGCTGAATACCTACAATAACATGGAAATCAACAAAAAAAGGAAATGCTTGAGACTGAACTGCCTACCCAGACAAATTCTGGGCATCATATGCATGTGCAGATCACTGTCTAGGTAGACAGGTTATTAGCCTTGAGACAAAACCAATATTTGATTTGTACATCAGACTACAGCAGTGTTACGTTCTTCTGTATAGATGTTCAGGTGCATACATAATGCCTGTAAAACAGCTTCTACATCTCACGTCACAGTTGACATAAGGCTCACTGTGTGGCCTGGTATTTGATTTAACTTGTTTTTTGAGAATAGTCAATATTTAATTTCCTTAAATATGATCTTGTCATGTGGATGTAAAGCTTGGAATCCAAGATCATCGGTTTGTTTACCAAAAGACAGAGGGAAAACAAGTTTAGGAGCAAGAACAGCTTTCTTTGAATTTTCATTGACACGTTGCAATGGCAATCCATTTTAGCACTTATTCCTTAATACAAACTAGTATCTTTTTGAGTTACTACCAAACTACTGCACTTATTTCACTAGTAACTACTATCTAAAAATAGTCAAAAGTATGTTCTCCTTTGCTAACAGTCCCTATTGTCTTGTTACTGGTGAACAAACTGCAAGTTTTCCCATTGAATTCTATAGGGATCTGTGGTCTTGATATCAGTTATTCACTTCCAACTAGCATTCCAATTCCTATTCCAGTTTTACTAGTAGTTATGCATTATTTATCAGGACATCTTCTTTTGTTACTTGTAACTTCTCAAAATAGCATCCATTCCTGTTTTTCTAGTACTATTTGAACAGACACAAGTACCTGTTTATTAAACACTAGTGTTTACTTCTAACATTTTAAATCTTACTAGTACATTTTTAAAATGAACTACAAAATAACCATACTAGTTATGAAATATGACAACGCATGTAACCACTGAGATAAGAAATGTTACTAGTAACAACTGGGATAGATACTAGTGTCTCATACTGGTATAGTTAGTAATCATTAGAGTCCTAGTACCCACCGAATAGCTAATAGTAAAACTAGAAGAACTACTACATACTATCTGACGTGAACACTTGATATCTGAACCACATATACTAACAGATTTCAATGAAAAAAATAGCAATTTGTTATCAGCAACTCAGTAATTAGTAATTGTTAATTAGTATAGTGACTAGTAGCAAAGAAATTAGTGCTTGTATGTAACAGGAATTAGTCTGAATTAAATTGATACTAGTCACTACTGAAATACTTATTAGTAATTTAAAAACATAATAAGTAATAGTAACATAAAAGAGAAATGAATAACTTTTTAACGGCTTGTTATAGATTGGTAAATATCGTGGTCAGATACACACGAGTCACTTTTGTAACGTTTATATAAGAGCTCCAATAAAAACTTTTAGAAAATATTTTTACAACATCATAAACATCTGACATCATGAGATAACAAAGCACCTGTCAAAACCTATGGTCCAAACACACAATCTCTCTGCCTAACAACACGGACACATTGTGTCCTCAGGACTAAAAGCAACGGTCGACTGAACTCACAAGGTTGGCAAAACTTGCCAGGACAGTCAGTGTGAGTGTGTCTTAACACCCAAACGTACTGTTAAGTCTGTTCCTAACACGAAAACTAGTGTGTTCTGTTGTTTAACACTAATTAAAGTAATTGGCCCTGTGGCTACGCACCTTGCTCTTCACCTCCACGGCGTTCAGAGTTCGGTTGCTCGGCACTCGGTGGTTTTTGTTCATCTTTCGCTAACTGGACCCCGCCGCAGAAACACACTTGCCCTCCCGCGGGCTGCGCTCATCCGCCTTGAGCTCGGTCCGTCCAAAACGGCTTTTCTCGGCTTAATCCAGTTAAAGGCGCGTATCTCGCGACAGCTCCGTGTCTTCGCTTGTGTTGTTATCGGAATCGAGTAGCAACGGCGACGCCTGTCAACAGAACGTGCTCCGAAACTCTGCCCCAACCCTGCCTCTCACATGCACGCGCACACACGCTCTGCCACATAGTACTGGACGGCCTGTCTGTGACGCTGCAGGCACCCAGGAAACAGCTCAGCGTGAAGACACTATCAAGTGCGCCCCCTCTGGTCACAAAGGCCATTCTTGCATTCTTGTACCATGAACGGGCGAGACTCATTGCCTTGCCCAGTCTAAACACTTACAAAAAAGTATTTTGTTCTTTGAAGTACCTTGGATTTCCGTGTAAATACCACGAATGGTAATCATTCAGTACCACGGTTTGTAGAATGCTCAAATTACATGGTATTATTATCTGATACCACCAGAGTTATTTTTGTAAACAGAATAAACTCACTGACCTAACCAAACATACAAAATTATATATTTTCAGTCTACTTTCTGACACATCATACTGCACTTTTTTAATGCTACTACAGACTGCATAAAAACATCGCGATGTAATCTAATGTACAGTCAGAAATAATCTTACAATTATAATAAAAAGAAATTCACGGTAAAAAAAAAAAAAAAATCACAATGCTTCAGGCATTATAAGCAGGTGTTTTGGCACCTGTATCTGACTGTTCCATGTATTTAATTTACTAATAGTGTTAATAGACCTATTTACTTGCAGTATTCAAATCGCTTTGTATCTTAAAATATACTCAAGTACCATAATAACACAGATGACAGAACACAAGAACTCAGGATGAATTAAAATTCATCAAAAAGACCATGAGCAATGTAATAATGTACAGACACACCCACACCAACATAAAACACAAGTCAGAGTAATAATGTACGGAACTGTACAAAAAAAAATTATGGAACATATTAAAACATAGTAGCCTATGTGATTTGTCACACAGTGATTTCTGAGAGTGGCCATTTGCTGTTTATCATACAATAAGATTTTTTTTTTACCTTTTACTTATATATTTAATATATGATATCTACTTTCTCTGTAAAACTATTGTTTCCAGAAACATATTTTTACAGTATTTTACGGAGTAATACAATTTTGTCTCATTAAATATAATACATTTTTTTATTATGTTAAGGTAAATCACAGGTAACAACTAGATTTAGGAATTTGCTGTAACATTTTTACATTCATTTTCATTAAAACACGGTTCTCCATCACCATCAGTGCTGAGCTCCAGGGGCCTTTTTGAGCAATGCCAGGGCCATGTCCCTGACACCCTGGCTGGGGTTGAAGCTACCGTTAATTCCCAGTTGGGACTGGTGGCAGGTTTGAGGCCTCAGGGCTTTTTTTGATGAGTATGTACCCCTTCAGTACTTAGACCCTGGAGGAATTTGGGCTGGAAAAAATTACTGTGTGAAAGGGGGGCTTGGGACAAACATCCACCCACCACAAGGCGCTGGAGTATACAGGGCAGGGTGCCTTGTCTTTGGGCACAGTGGGGATCGGGCTGCAACCCTGGAGGTGGGCTAGTTAGGCGAGGGTGTTTTTACGTAGTGTCATGATTTTGAAATTTGTGGACTTATGTTTTGAGCGTTTGGTGGAAAACATGGACCAGAAAAGCAGGGGCCGTTTCGAGAGGCCGCAGACCCGTGTACACCCGCCCCGGACAGGCTCGGCAAGGCAGAGACCCTGGAGGAATGCGGGCCGGAAAAAATTACTATGTGTGAAAGGGGGGCTTGGGCCAAACATCCACCCTCCACAAGGCACCATTTTTACATTATTGTTCCATTAAAACACCTTGTATACAGTACTGTGCAAAAGTCTTAGGCCACTAGTATTTTCATCAGCTAAAATGGTTTAAAGTCAGTTAAAGTCTGTCTTTTGCTATAGTGTGTCAGTAGGAAATATCAGATTACATTTCCAAACATTCATTTTGCCATTAATCGTAATAATCCAGTGTGATTTTTGTTTGCACAAGGAGTCTTACAACAGCGAGTGCTCTGCACAGAGATCTGATCTCATCATCATCCAGTCTGTCTGGAATGACATGAAGAAACAGAACAAACTCAGACAGACTAAATCCAGAAGAACTGTGACAAAGTCTCCAGGATGCTTCAAGAAACCTACCTGCAAAGCTGCAGCAATGTTAAAAGTTGTAGGCACTTGTGTAAAAATGCTGTAAAATGAGGATGCTGTCATAAATAGATTTTCTTTATCAATTACCTTCTATTAACTAAATGAAATCAACATTTGGTGCGACCATTCTTTGTGTTTACAGCAGCTTTTGCCCTAGGTGCACTTGCGCAAAATTTTTCAGGTAGCTTTGCAGGTAGGTCTCTTGAAACATCTTGGAGACGTTGCCACAGTTCTGTGTTCTGTGTCTTCAAGTCATTCCAGGAAGACTGGATGATGATGAGATTAGATCAGTGTGGAGCACTGGCTGTTGTCAGACTCCTTGTGCAAACAAAAATCTCAGTAGATTATTACAATTAATGGCAAAAAGAATGTTTGGAAATGTAAACCGTTATTTTTTACTGACACACTACAGCAAAAGATAGAAATAACTTACTTTAAACCATTTTTTAGCTGGTGAAAATACTAGTGGCCTAAAACTTTTGCACAGTACTGTATATCTTTTACTTGGTAAATATATGCCTAAAAACTCAGTCAGAAAGGCAGCGTTGGGGAATAACTATGTAACAGAGATATGTAATTTAATTACTAATTAAATGTATTTGTAATATGTTACAGTTACGCTGTGATGTGTTTTATTTGAAAAGATTAACTGTTTTTTCCACCAAGGCATTGTTAGATTTCACTGTTTCCTGTCTGTGCAAAAAATTTACTTAAAAAACAGTATCATAGCTATATAAACTATTTCTTGTTATGATTTTAAATCAGTATTTAACCTCAGAATGATCTTAAAGTTAAAAAAAGGTGCTAAATTCTGATTTTGTAGTGGCTGTGCTTTACAATTAAATTATTATAATCTTAATTGAAGTGATGAAGAATTTTGAAAGTCTGAGTACTAAGTGTTGAGTACTACTCTAAGGCTAACCCTGTTAACCACAGTTGAAAACATTCATTAGAATATTTAGAAAAGGAATCAAAAAGTAATCAATTGTAATCAGTTACATTACTTTAAAAAAGTAATTGCAATAGTTACACTACTTATTACATTTTAAATAGGGTAACCTGTAATCTGTAAACTATTACATTTACAAAGTAACCTTTCCAACACTGCATGTTGGTAACAGTGTTGCGGAAAGTTACTTTTAGAAGTCATGCATTATAATATTGCGTTACTCCCTAAAAAAGTAACTAATTACTTGGTTACTTTTTATGGAAAGTAATGCATTAAATTACTTTTGTGTTACTTTTTAAATCTGGGCAGGGCTTGCTTGTTTGTTTTCAATATAAAAAGTTCTATTTTTTAGCACATTTAAAAGCCCTTTCACACCAAAAGTAAAATGAATATGCCTCAGGCTGAAGGAAAAGTAAATTCACATCTGTACAATAGAACGCTTTTTTAAAAAAAAAAAAAACAAAAAAAACAAAAAAAACAATGAAGCACAAATGTTAGTTTATCTAAAGTCATTTTTGCTTATTAGTATGGTAAAACTGGATCATTAAAGGTCAGCAGCAAAGACATTGGTTAATAAAATGGGATTAAATACATAAAGGATATTTGTGTTATTTAACATATTTATTGCAGGTTTGCGTCATATTCTGAGTTTGCATTTTACTGCTTTAATTCATTTGGATGAATACTGAAACTGTTTTTTTGCAAGTGAGATTAATTAATGCATGTTCACATTTAGTCTAGATCTACAGTAACATCATGTTTACATAGCATACACAGTGCCTCTGTACTTCCAATTTCTCTCAACATAGGGACAGAAGCCTTGTCAGTCGATAAATAGGAAAACAAAGTAACTGGCATTACTTATTTGAAAAAGAAATGGAGATATTTTCTTGAAAACTAAAAAGTAATGTGTTACTTTACTAGTTACCTGAAAAAGGTAATCTGATTACGTAAATCGCGTTACTTAAATGCGTTACCCTCAATACTGGTTGGTAATATACAGGATTTCATTGGTTAATTTGTAGTCATCCATGCACATGTATCTTATACAATATAATATCTTACTTTTTACTATATTTTGTATGCACGCCATCAGTTATTCGTGACTGTACTAGGGCATATTCTGGAAACATGTTATGTAAACTTTTGCATGCAGTTATTGCCTCCTCAGATTGCACTCCATGCCGCACCTTTAGAGGGCGATGGAAGACCTTCATTGTGAGATATTTGCTGTGGAAGAAGAGAATCTGACAGCAGCAACGAACACTAAAGTAGGTGTACGAGTTCACAAATGGGTGATATTATGAACTGTGAGGTGTCATTACAAACGTTTTGTATTGTAAAAACGCATGGAATCTGAAGCTATAAATGCGCTAGGTTTAAAATGAAGACTTTGCATCACAGTGCTAACAGGTCTCATGATAGCCACCACCCATGTAGTCAGCATTTAATTGTTTTTGTTTCTTTTGTTCAAACAAATATTGTTACGTTCAGGTCTTTTAGAACTCTTCGTCATGACAACAGTCCAAGTGCCTGATCGTATTCCAAGTGAGACGTCATGGGTCTCCGCGTGTCCCGGTGGTCTCTGGGAGGTGCGGCGAAAGTGGCTTGGAGAAAGGCAACGAGGAGACATCACGCCTATGATGGGCTCGCTATGTAAAGTCAAGGTGCGGCGAAGTACTGTTACAGAGGGAAACACACTGCATTCTGCTTCTCAAGAGGAGGAATCAACAGCCAGCGTTGATCCCAGCGAGCAAGCTACCTCATATCCCCGCTCGCAGGACTCTGTGCTGCAGGTTCCACTTGATGAGTGGTGCTTGTTGCGCATGGGCGAAGGGCACTGTGATATTATAGAGGGCTGCCTGGAAGGGATGAGGGCTGGAGAGATGTGTGAGGTAAGGACAAAGACCAGGGATGTCTAGTCCTGCTTCTGGAGAGCCACTGTCCTGCAGAGTTTAGCTGAATATCAGCTGAAACAGCTAGTTGAGGCTGTTCTTTAACAACTGTCAGGGTTTCCACAGTCTTGGCTTATTAGAAACTTCCAGGTAGGTGTGTTGGGGCAAGTTGGAACTAAACTCTCCAGGACGTTGGCCCTCCAGAAGCAGGTTTGGACACCTATGACTCAAGAGTTTTTACATACAAATACATAATTTTAACAGTACTAAAAAAGTGCATATATTGTTAAATCAAATATATTTTTCATCCTAAATTTTTAATTGAGCATTTGAGCTATTCAGAAAGAAAAAACAATGCATTAAACTTTTTGAATTTGAAGGTCAGGTTAAACTTAACTAACTTTGTCTTCTGGGAAATGTGTAAGAATCTTCTGTAGCTTCTGAAGGGCAGCAATAAATGATAAAAAAAAGAAAGGCAAAATAAAAAATAATGTACACACTCTGTTCATTCATTGCAATGCATTGTTTTTTCTTTCTGAAGCATCAGTGAGCGTTTGAACTTTCTGTAATTGTTGCATATGAGTCCCTCAGTTGTCCTCGGTATGAAAAGATAGATTGCAAAATCATACAGTCATTGTTGGAAAAGGTTCAAATACACAAAAAGGCTGAAAAACCAAAGAATTTGTGGGACCTAAAGGATTTTTCTGAAGAACAGCAGGCAGTTTAACTGTTCAGGACAAACAAGGGACTCATGAACAACTAAACAAAAAATCACTAAACAAAAACAAAACAAACAAAAAAAACAGCTGTGGATCATTCAGGTAATAACACAGTAAGAATCAAGTGTAAACTTGTATGATCCCTCTTATTTTGGTAAAATAATTAATTTTGCAGATTCTGCAAGGTATATGTAAACTTATGATCTCAACTGTATATTCAGAAAGTTTTCCAGTTTTGTGGAATTGCACACATACACAATAGTCAGGCAACTATAATTACTCAAAAAAGTGAGAGACCTCACGGCATAAACAAATCAAATATTTAATGTTTCAGTCGCTTATTTTGATTTTATTCATTTATTTGTTTTGATTAATTATTAGCTTCACTCCGTCGCAAAACCCAGTTTGGAAAACCCTGAAGTAATGTAATGTTTAATGCATTTATTTTTGTTGATAACAAAAAATGGAATACATTTTCTTTTTCATGTATTTTTATATCTTTATGGTTCAAGGTTATCCTACTTAAATCAATGTAATAAACGAGTTAGGTTAAGAAAGTGAAAGTAATCGGTTTATATTGCTTAAATGTAATATGTTACTAGCTACAAGTTTCATCTTGTAATTTGTGTTCAATAAAGAACTACAAATTGTTACTAATTTACCAGCACTGTATGTGTATCATATGAAAATGTGATGTTACATGTCATCTATAAACGTTTTTTTTTTTTTTTTTTTTTTGCAGTTTACGATAAGTGCCTGGAATGCAAAGAACTCCAAAGCAGCAGGCAGTGATGCTAATGATACCCAGACTGAAAATACAACAGCGCAAGGATCATCTCAGCAGTCTGACTGCTTTACACTTCAGCTTCACTCTTTAACCCCTGGCCAGGAGTCTTGGCAGATGACACCTGGAGAGAAATGGGCTTGGGTGCTGTCTCACAAGCAGAGGGGTGGTCAGCGGTTTGGGAAGGGAGATATCTGGGGTGCGGTAGACTGCTACTGCAGAGCGGTGAAGCTGGCTATTACTTTAAATAGCAAGACAAGAAGAAAGCCAATGGACGAGGCGTCTAAAGAAATTTTGGATGAAGAGGATGATGAAGATGATGATGCAGCTTCGACACCATGCTTTGAGAAAGAAAATGAGCAGGCAGAAAGTGCTGATATCTCCATTCCAACTGAGGAGGAGTACAAAACTGTAAAAGCAGAACTTCACTGCAATCTTTCTTTATGTCAGCTTAAGTTAGGCCAGCTTGTCAAATCTAGAGATAGCAGTATCAAGGCCACTGAGCTGAACCCAACGAGCACTAAGGCTTGGTACCGGCTTGGGCAAGCTTGCCTGCAGCTGGGTGAACTGGAGGAATCCCGCATGGCCTTTGGAAAGATTCTGGAACTCCAACCTGATTCTGCATCAGCTCGCACTGCTCTGAAAGAAGTGAACTCCAGATTAAAGGACTTGGATAATAAACTCGGCCAAAGGCTGAGCAAGATGTTTAACTAGAGATCAACTGAAAGTTGGGAATTAGAAAAGCAGAACATGTGCATATGTATAAAAATGATAAAAGCTGTTAAGTGCCCGGAAGTTGTTATTGGTCTTTCCTTGTAGCCTAACTGCAGTGTTTAAAACTTGAAATATGTTTACTGTATGGGTAGTGTACTATCTTAAATGTTCAATGTTGTAATTTGTCAATGTTTAAACCTACATAAACTTGAAAAGTGCAAAGTCATAAAACTGGTTAGGACATTTACTGAATGTACTTAAAATTTTTGTTTATTTTTGTAAAATAATATACTGCTTTGATGTTTTGTTCTAAAACATGTTTTTATTCTGGATTTACTGCCGTAGAAAATAATCAAAAGCCAAGTATAATGCATTCTTGCATAAACTGACAATAAACAATGTTATTTATAAAAAAAAAAAAAAGTTTTTTTTTCTGTTTTTATTGAAGTTAATACAAAATATGAAAAATTAAACATAAGGCATAATATAATATAATATATATTATATAATTTGATATAATATATATCAAACAAAATATAATTGCAATATTATCTCAATAACTTGTTTTTTGGCTGAAAAGTTTCACATTTTTCTTTAAACAGCTGAACGGGAGTGGGTGGGATGTGATGGTGCATATTTTCGCTTACGAAAATATATTTTAAAAAAGCCTTTTAACGAGTTAATTTTGTAGCCAATGGCATCACGTTGTTCAAGTAGAGGCGGCCAATCAGACGACGCCTCCTCGCTACTTTTACATTAGAAAGCTGTAGATGAGCCGCTACTCGACTTTGTCAGTTAGTGACAATATCTAAACATTTACATTTGCAAACTCTACAAAGCAGGAGCTAATTAGTGAGGTAAGAAGATTCTTGTATCATAATTAACGTTACGTGATAAAAACTCAATCGATTCTTACAGAAATATTTCTTGACGTTGCTGAGGTGAGTTGTGTGACAAAAACTAACGGACGTGTGAGAGATAACGTTAACCTGCTTCAGAATTAATGGTTGTATGACTAATATACCCCAGTATACAATGTAACAAGTCATAATAGAGCATATCAGTGAACGCTGTTATTAATGTAGACTGTAAATATTCGAGTAAATTGTGGCTTAGCATGGACAGTAAATTTTGGTAATGGCGGCCCAGCACGGACAGTAAAATTTCCAAAAATAAACCAATACATGGTGCCAAGAAAAGTTCTGCATGTCCTGAGGATGTACATTCAATGAGGTATGGAAATTGTTTTAATAAGTGAAAACAGACTGTGAAACAAAATAAGGAATAATCAGACGACGCCTCCTCGCTAACGTTACATTAGAAAGCTCTAGATGAGCAGCTAGTGACAGTAACTAAACACATACATTTAAAAGCTCTACAAAGCAGATAATTAGTGAGGTAAGGATATTTATGTATCATAACTAAGTGATAAAAACCCAGTCGATTCTTACAGAAATATTTCTTGATGTTGCTGAGGTGAATTGTGTGAGAACTAACCAACGTGTGAGAGATAATGTTAAACCTTTTCATAATTAATGGTTGTATGACTAAACTACCCCAGTATACAATTTAACAAGTCATAATAGCGCATATCAGTGAACGTTGTTATTAATGTGGACTATTAATATTCAATTGTAATGGCGGCCCAACACGGACAAGAAATTTTCAGAAATAAACCAATACATGGCGCCGAGAAAACGTTCCGCATGTCGTGAGGATGTACTTTCAATGAGTACATTCAAATGTTTTAATAAGTGTAAACAAAGTGAAACAAAATAAGGAATACATTCGCTGTGTCCAGATATTATTTATTTTTTGAGGCAGTGTTAAAAACGTTTGCTTGCACTTTTTAAAAAGCAGCATTTTGTTCGCCACTACACGAAAGGAAATGGCTAAAGGGAATTGCCATTTCCAAACAAGTTTTCAAAACTACGGTTGCCGCCTTTTTAGGCAAACCGCATTTTATCCACACTTGTCCCCGTTGGAAACGGGTTTGTTTTGGTTATTGAGAGTTGTTTATAGTTAACAGATAATAACAGGTAATATATTTGTGCAGCATAGTAAGACCATCAGTATAACGAGACATAAAAAATGTAGCTTATTCGTATCTATAATATAATTTTGTTATCAGCTCAAACAAAATTATAAAAACAAGATGTGAGTCTTTGACACTAATTAAAATGAAGGAACTGTAATTTTAAATCAGTCGTTATAACGTACTTTTCAAACCCAGTTGTATAAATACATTGTATCGATAATATCTATAACGCTGTTAAACAAAACTTTAGTTTTTAGCACTAAGTTACTTATATAAATAGGACGCGTAAAATGCCACGCGGAGACGTGACGTTAACAACTTTTTATAATGAGTGGAATGAACTGCTAAAACAAGACATTTGGGTTTAGTGAAATTATTTGAATTTCCCAACATTTGGTAAGAAATCTTCTTAAGATGGTGTGCTTGGAAAGTACATACAACCAGTACTCGCTGTGGATATGAGGAGCCATGTTTTTTGAATAACGGAAACTGTGTTTGTTTACAGGTAATACCTAAAGGCACTTGTGAACTACCTATATTTGCAAGCCTGCCTGGTCCCTGCTAGAAGTGTGATGTATGGATACAAGGTATGCAATTCAGTTTCAGAAGTGATTTTCCTGAATGATACAGTGGTGGTTCTTATTGAGGAATCATGCTGACTGGTGACACAAGTCTCTGTGGCGCAATCGGTTAGCGCGTTCGGCTGTTAACCGAAAGGTTGGTGGTTCGAGCCCACCCAGGGACGAAAAGCTTTTATTTTGCTGCTTTTGTTTTGCGTAATTAATCTTGCATTAACACAACAACATTTTTCCACAACACTTAATCAGACATTTGCTTTTGAGCATTATGTTGGTTCAGTAGCGATGTCTGTGCACATTTAATTAATGCAGTCACAAAGGTCCGCACCTAGTCGCCTACAAAGGTCTGCAGTTAGTAGTCTTAGCCACTTTCTAAAAGCATATCTACGGTTATTCTGAACTGAACTGAAAGGAATATTTATTTCAATTTTTACTTAAGCGCATTCCCCTCAAAGACAGATGATCAAATTTTTGAACACAAAACCTAATTAAGATTTACATTTCATCTGCAATAACAGTGTACGGTAATACCCAAATATGTATCGATAATATGTATGTTGGAAAGTTAGGTGGTCATGCAACACGCACTAGGCCTGACAGGCATAACATCCAGTACAAAATGCATTAAAATATTTGATAAGAAATTAATGTTACAGAATGTAGCAATCCACATAGTGACTTCACTCCACATACGTTATTAAAGAGCGACATCTAGTGTCAAGCTCAAGTATAACTACAACTACTGCTATTTATTTTGAGAATGAATATGGGCATTTACTGTAATTAAATATTTATTGTTTTATCCTTAATAAAAACATTACAAAATTGTAATAGTTTAAGAATGTAATTTTTTTTTCTTTTTTATATGGTGTTGCTGTGACTAATAGTCTGCGATTACTGGCAGCTGCAGCTTGCTGTTAAATAAAGCAACCTCAATAAAATACCTTTTTGAGAAGTATAAAAAATAATATGAAAACATGTACTAACCATTTAATATTGCCTAATTGTTGCTTTTGAATGAATTCACGATTTACGACGTTACATATTGACAGCGGTCACATATAGGTCTGTGGATGGGCGAAACCTTTTGGTAAACCTCAAAATTGCCTTTGTGGCAGTATTTTTATAATGTGTGTTTTGCTTGTGATTCAAACTTGTAGACAAAAAAACGTGTTTCTTCTTAATGGAACATTCCAGTTGCTGTAACCACCAGGTCTCTGTGGCGCAATCGGTTAGCGCGTTCGGCTGTTAACCGAAAGGTTGGTGGTTCGAGCCCACCCAGGGACGGAAAGCTTTTGTGTTTTTTTTTTTTTATATGTTTTTTTATTTATCTTTGAGTAATGAATGTGAATGTTATATAGACGCTGCTAAAGTAGTAACCTAATGAAGTATGCCATTAAATGCCAATAAATGTTTACTTTTTTGGGGCGTACAAACTGAAAGGTCTGTTTTTTTTGACATGTCTTTCAAGTTTGCGTCTTTAAAACAGAGCTTGTTTGAAAGAATTTCAATTTGATTTGATACTTCTAAGCTCATGCATTTGTATTTTTAATGACGTAAATCAAATACAGTGATTTTTAGCAAAAACCTGGAAGTTACAGACATCCTGGTTCCCTTGACAAAAACTCTTTATTCATTGACTTTTGGATTATTGCAGGCACTGTGACAAAAAAAAAACGTGATTCTTACACATTTTGTTCATTATAATAATCCTCACAAATAAACAACTTTATATGTACTTTAAAGCCTTAATACAGAAGCAAAAACGTAAATGTAGGCTGTAACGTACTACACCATGGTTGCATGACTTCAACGTCACCACCAAGCTTCCAACAACTCTTGTAGTCTTTAATTAAAAATATTTTACATTAAAGTTTGAGTTAATTTGTAATAGCATGATTATAAACAGTGAAGCTGTGAAAATAGACTATTGAGTATAAGGGTTTACATGTTCAGCATAATGACATTTAATGTCCCCAACAACATCTGTAGTCCAAGTAAGGGGGTATTACAATTTTTTTTATTGTTATAAAAGCGTAATCATTCAAAAAACACATTCAGGAAAATGGACCCATTTTTGGGTTTTGGCCTACAAATCTGTCATCTCTGCCACACTGTATGTAGACTGCTGATGAAGCTTCACTTTAAATAGACTAATACTTGGTGCAACAATCTAATATCATAATCTCATGCATCCATTTTTCATTTTGTGCATGAAATATATTAATAAAACCAACCTTAGCAATTATTAATTTATGTTAAGACTTTATTATTCAGGGTAGCTCAGTTTTAAGGGCTGCTTAAAACATTATGTTAGAGTGACCCCTTGTGGTAAACTTCGAGTAAAATTGTAACGTGTGAATTCAACCCTTGCTTTTCCTGTAGAGGGCGATAGACGTTCACCATTGGGAGATTTCTTTGGTCTTTGCTTATGGTATCAAAGTTAACCAAATAAAACAGGGCACAAATGGGACAAACTTACTGCTTTTGAAAATAATATATAAGTGTAAAGTGACCTAATAATGTGAGGTAACTATAATGTGAGAATGATTACTGTAAAACTCAGCAATGGACCATTGTTGAGTTGTTTTTCTAAAAAAAAAAATCATTGTTTAACTTTAAATCAACAAGATAATATTGAATTTAGTGAAAAGTTATATTGGTATGTATAAATGATTGCACTAAGAAGGCATGGCTTGTAAGTGGATAAATGATTCCCTTAAATTAGTAGGGAGAGCTCACCCACTCCCGTTCATACATTAACAATTACAGAAAACAAAATTTACAACACAAATAAAGATCAACAGGTGATCAGTTTTTCAAGTGTTCAGAACTCACTGACTGTTAAAAAGGGAGATTATGGGGTTTTACTGAGTAAACACTAAATATTTGCGTGTTTGATTAGATCATGTCCATACAGAAATACAAAGCCCATGAGGGGTGTGAGAGTGAATGTCCTACTTGTTGATGTTGGCACTGCAGATCTCCAAGAGAAGTGGTGTGTATTGAGATCTACTGTAAAAACCTAAACAGCAGTTAACCTTTGTCCAAGTTGGAGTGGCAGCCATTTTTAAACAGATCTCCACAAGATCCCGCCCACAAACGTGTGACATCATCTTATAGCCCTTAAAGTTCTCTTTAAGGTGTAACAGGACAGATAAAACTGTGTATATCTAATTCACAACTAAAATTAATTGTCTGCTTTTGAGAATGAAGATGAATTGCGGATTTCAGAGTGAGATTGTTTTGAAGTGGTGGCCACCGACGAAAAATTATGGCTTCAGTCCAGAGGGGGTCCTCATAGCCGAAATAGCTCAGTTGGGAGAGCGTTAGACTGAAGATCTAAAGGTCCCTGGTTCGATCCCGGGTTTCGGCATTTTGACTCGCTGTTGTGAACAAGTTGTATATTTTTAACCCAAAATGATTTGTAGTATTTCATAATGATTTTCAAATTTATAATAAATAATTACATTTTTTTTTTTTTTTCTTTTTGTTTTCTCTTTTTTTTTTACACTAAACACTAAGACAATACCTAAACACCAAACACCACCTCAAAATCATACACAAAACAATTCTGTGTATTCATGGATGGGTATGTAGTAAAATTAAATATTTTCCAATATTTAACATCAAAGAAAATGGAGCCATATAATTATTTGATTAAATAATAAATAATTATAATTATTTTTACAGTAAGGAAATTTGTTAACATTAGTTAACTACTTTAGTTAACATGGACTAAGAATAAACAATACTTTTACAGCATTTATTAATCTTATTTATAATTTCAACATTTACTAATACATTATTAAAATCTAAAGTTGTGTTTGTTAACATTAGTTAATGCGCTGTGAACTAACAATAAACTGTATTTTTATTACCTAATGTCAACAAAGATTAATAAATACTGTAATAAATGTATTGTTTATTATTTGTTCATGCTGGTTAATACATTAACTAATGTTAACAAATGAAATCATATTGTAAAGTGTTACCAATTATTTCATAAATGCTTATTTAACCAATAAAGGCTGGATTAGAAACAAAATAGTCTTATAATGAAAGGATTAAGCTCGCTTTTATTGTCTCATTGCGTGTGTCTTTTGAAATGTGATAAAACAGCCAGGCGACAGTTATAAAAGGGGTGGAACATTTAATAAAATCTCAGATAAAATCATTTGATAACAGCATACAACAAAAAGGCACCTGAGCAGAGAGAACTGATATAGTGCAACAGTGTCATAAAAACACTCAGGTAAATATGAAGCAGCCCCTGCTAGAGCAATATTGGAGCATTTAATCAACATTTTCATTTCTGTAATGAATATGACACATTAGACTTATGGAACTGTAATTTTTTTGTCTATTAATGACTGTATTATAAAATTACATTCAAAATATATATTATCTCAATATATTGTGTACAGTATTTCAGTACTTTTTTCATATCCCTTGTTTTTTTCCTGGTCTAGCTTCTTTTAGACTTTCCTTTCGATGCTGTTTTATCAAGTATGGATTGACAGGCAGATAGCTGACACCATGAGTCCACTATAAGAATGAAAGGGATGACAATCCACAAAGTATTCATAAACACAAAGTAGAACCAGAAGTATATGGGGTGACCATATTCGCTGTGAATATATCCATCTCTATGCTCAGTGAAGAAGTAGAGGACTGCACCATACAGCTGACCTGTAAGTAATGATTGATGTTGAACTTAATCATGCCTTGTAACATACACTGTATTTCTCTAATTAAAAAGTTAAAACGTGACCCTGGACCACAAAACCAGTCGTAAGTAGCATGGGTATATTTGTAGTGATAGCCAACAATACATTGTCAAAATTATACATTTTTCTTTTATGCCAAAAATCATTAGGATATTAAGTAAAGATCATGTTCCATTAAGATATTTTGTAAATTTCCTAATGTAAATATATTAAAACTTAATTTTTGATTAGTGATACACATTGCTAAGAACTTCATTTGGACAACTTTAAAGGTGATTTTCTTAATATTCTGATTTTTTTGCACCATTAGATTCCAGATTTTCAAATAGTTGTATCTCGGCCAAATATTGTCCTGTCCAAACAAACCGTACAGTGGTTCAATGGAAAGCTATTAGATTATATAAATATTTATATATAAATATATAAATTTCAGTTTAAAAAAATTGACCCTTATGAGTGGTTTTGTTGTTCCAGGTCACAAGTGTGGGATAAATAACTTTTATGATTGCATATACAGTACATTAAAGACACACATCTTACCAAGAGATACAATGAGTTGCAGGACGAATCTGTAAGAATGATTGGATAGGAAGGCCACAACAATCCATATGCTGAAAGGACCCCACAGGCACGCAGTCACTGTCTCCATGCTAACGGTGAAATTATCCGCTCTGGAAAAAAGATTGCATAAAGGAGGTTAGATACAATGCAAAGACTAGTTTTTAATGCATAAACATGCAAGCATTCATATAACTTACATTGCATATCTGCTGTCTCCTTTAGAATATTCTTTCCCTGTAGAGGAAAAATAAGCATTTTTTTGGTATTTTATACATATGGGACATTAAGGGAATATTTTCAAACTATTATTTCATCCTAATGATAAACCAAGTCAAATAGACTTTGAATCTCACTCACACAGTTGAGAAAGAAAACTCTGGTCTTCAGGAATGATGTGGTAGTATAAAGAGAACCATCCCTCAATGACCCCATGAATGAAGCCACACACAATGAACCAGCACAGAGCTAACCTTCTTCCTCCACTAAGCCTGTTTCCAGACACCTTACGCCCAGTCAGTGACCAGGTGGCAAGCAGCAGTATCCCGGACACAGAGAACAAAAATATGAGAATCTCTGACATTGAACGGTCATTTTCCACATAGTTGGGAATGGACAGGTTGCGTGGCCAATACGGATGATTTATAGTTTCTGCTTCCTTCAACATCTGGAAAAGTGGATGAAAGATTAAAAAGCATGTTTATGAGATTCAATTTATAAATAGCAGCATTAGAAAAACAATCTGGAGATGCAGATATTTAATCTTGCACGTGGAAATAACATACTACATGAAAATGATTATGTCTGTACTTACTATGTAATGAGTTGTTAAATATCCTAGAAATGTGATGTGCGTTGCTCTTTATGTTGCATGTAACTACTCTTGAAGGTGGAGAGCGTTGCTCTTTGAAACTACATTATCAAATTGCAGACGCATCGCGCCACCGAGTCACGTCCTACTGGACGACCACGTGATTCACGCTGCCCAATCACCATTAGATTTTGTCGGAGGATCAACCCATCGTGAAATGTACTCGGCTTGCGATTGGACGAGCTCCTCGGAACATGCATATCGTCATATATGATTGTAAAGTGTATGATGGTAAAATACGTTTTGTAAATGAATGCGTTTTATCTCGTAAATAGCGTTTAACGTTTGTAAACGAAGTTAGACATACAACAATAGAAAGCTTGCGATAGGTTAAAAAAAAAAAATTCACGCTCCTAAGCCGTGATAGGGACTTATCCCTGCCGTGACCCGGATTCGAACCGGGGTTGCTGCGGCCACAACGCAGAGTACTAACCACTATACGATCACGGCGAGCTACCGGAGGTGATGAAGGCTGTTGGTGGAATAGGGCTTTAATATTTTTACGTCAGTGTGTTCAAACAGTTTTCTATTGCGGTGTTTTCGCAGTTTTATTGAGCTGATACATAAGCACACTACTTTTTAGTCTGCGATTCTAGCTTGCGAATCACTTTAACACTAGACGTTTTACAATCATACACAACGCAGCGTTTGCATTTTTGTAGTGGTTAAGTTAGTGAAAATTTTGTTAACTTCTGCCGTTGATTCTTAAGTTTAATCATAGATTTTGGCAGTGCTGGGTACTATATTGAAAGACCTAACACGAATGACGGCCACTATGATGAATTTGAATGATTTTATCTACAAGTCGATACATACATGCTATCTTAAAAGGGTATGCTTTCATCGTAGTGTATATCTCCCATATGGTCTAGCGGTTAGGATTCCTGGTTTTCACCCAGGCGGCCCGGGTTCGACTCCCGGTATGGGAAGTAAGCTTTTTCCATATTACCGTGAATTTTGTAAAGTTATTTATGTATTGGAATGTTTTTTTTTATTATATCGAATTCGAGTCTATACTTTAAAATGTCACAAATGCAGCACATGCTAGCGAAATACTCAGCAAGTACACATAATACACGCTAAAACTATTTATTACACAACTCTTCAACCCATATTTTTATGTAAAATAGTAATAATTTGAACGTTATATGTGTGCTTGAATAAGCATGTAACATAAATCCTGTAAAATATAAAGTATTCACAGAATTCATACTACACTACGCAATCTGTACGTAACTGCTGTTGTCATGTGACTTGTAGTCACGTGACCGGTAAAGGTTCTCAAATCACTCCGATAGCGTTCTACAGGAATACGTCTCTTCTCATTCTTCATTAGGTCGTGTATTTTCTGTTCTTTAGTACTGTTCAAATCTGTGTGGCCAGATAAATCAACAGAAATGGGTGTTGATCAACCGCTTCGTTTGGACGAGCAGTTGCTGCTTTTCATGGACCAGCTCGAGGCTCTGGAGGAGAAACGACTCAAACTTAATTCTCTTATAGAGGAGGTGAAACGTTTATTTACACTTGATTCGGTCAAACACATTTTAATATTGGCAATATAATCCAGCCTGTTCATAATTACATGTTGTACATTAACATTTTCATTTGTATTCTTAATATAACACCATTAATTATCTTAACACAGGGATGGTTTTCAATTGCCAAAGCACGTTATTCAATGGGAAATAAGCAAGTTTCTGCTCTGCAGTACGCTAGTGAGATGGAGCCGCTTGTTTATGTTGAAACCAGGTCCGTATCGTCACATACAATTAAGAAACATTTCCATGTGCATAAGACTTTTACATAGATCCATGTGCTTGCCTTAATAACAGCGCGCTGGAAGGTGGAACGGCTGAGTTCAAATGTGAGAGAAAAGAGAATAAAACAGAAGACCTGAAAAATAACACAATAGAAGACATCGGAGCGAAAGAGACAGGTGAGTTTGACTTACTGTGTTATGTTTTGATCTGTTAAGAGTCTTTCCTTCTTGTTGTTTATTCATCTAATACTATACATGTAGGGACCTAAAGCTGTAATTGTATTTTTTCTGTTCATGACAACATTGTTGAAAATTTCAGGTCTTAGAAGGCGAATAAATACCAAACAAAAGGAGGTTAAAGAAGAGGAACAGGAGACAGACCCTCAAGTAAAAACAAAGGCGGAATCACCCACACTAGAGCACAGAGATCCTTTGAAGTGGTTTGGAATCCTTGTACCACAAAATCTGAAACAAGCTCAGTCTGCTTTTAAAGAAGGTGAGCTCTTTTGTCTTTTATAAATATTGTTTGCTTACGCTATATTTAATTTTATCCCTCTGTAGTATACTGGTGTGATGTGCTTTGTGGCCTATATTTTAAGTATTATTTCAACGTCACATTTTTTTAAAACATTTTGTTAAGGGTCTACAGATGAAAAATAGCCTTTTTGGCTAATTCTGGCACATTTACATCCATGTTTATTAATATGCATTTAATCATTTATTTGGTTTTGTTTTTTGGAAATACCATTTCTTGTATTCTGTGTATATTTTATGCAAAACACTTTTTAAAAAAACACTTTATTTTCCCCAGTCATCACTCTCTCAGCAGAAATTGCAACTCTACAAAGTGCAATACTTGCTACAAGAAAAGAGATGCAGGCACAGACGAAGGAGAAGCAAGAGAAGACAGAGAAAACTCAACCAGAAATGAAGAAGGAATAACTGTGACCTTCAATTTCAGGATATTTATTTATTGAAATTTTGTATGAACCAAATAGACCAAATGAATCCAACAGTTTTACTGTGTTGATTAATATTAAATGTTAATATTAAATCAAGAGATCACTAAAAACACACTTATTATATAAACAATGTTCTTTTCCTAATAAAACTGTCTTTGATTACCCATATTATCGTTTTTGAGCAATAATGCACATTTGTATTTAGATTTATTTATTGAAATTTAGTATGAACTGAATAGACCGAATGAATCCTACAGTTGATTAATATTAAATGTTTGACATGTCAAGAGATCACTGAAGACACACTTATTATATAAACAATGTATCCTAATAAAACTGTGTTTGATTACCCATATTATCGTTTTTGAGCAATAATGCACAGTTGTATTCAGGATTATTCTAAATGTATAAAAGTACATCTATTTAATTCATACAGTTGTTTTTGACAACCTGCTCTATGTTTGTTGAACACAAATTTGTCCTTTTAAATGTACATACCCCTGCAATTATTAGTTATTAGATATTCAACTAAGTGAAGTCGTCACCTTTATTTGCATAGTGCTTTTTACAGTACAGATGCAGCTTCACAGTAATAGACAGATCATTAAAATGCATAGTCAAATGTATGTTGTTTTCCATTTTAAACTGAATTGTGAAAGAGTGCAGGTTTTTTAGGTGTTTGTTAGATTAAACAAAGACAAGCTACATACGCTTACCTGGAAGAAGATAAGATGCTTTCTCGAATCCAAGCAGTACTTTAATTCTTGTCTGCTTAGTGTCTACCAAACTTTTTCTTGACGTCCAAAAACCCTGCTGAAACCAAATACAAACGGTAAACGTGCAGGAGCAGTAAGTATCCCCGCCTCTTATTTTATGTTTGAGCGAAAAGATTAAATGTAATTAAGCATTAAATGACCATACAAAACGAGAAATACACACATCCCGTTCTTTGTTGTGGTTACTTCATTAGCCTTGTATCAAGTTGGAAGCGCCTGTTCACGAATAATATCAAACCATTCAAACGGAGGCGGAATGGTAAATAAATAAATAAATAAATATATTCCCCATTCGCCGTCTACTTCCTGGTGTTCATCGGAAAAGAGCTGCTAGCGGATAGCGATGTTTACGGTCGGAACTGACACCGGGCATAATATCGTTTACGCGCTCACGCACATTTGACGGACGTCTGTTTTCATGTTTTTACAGAGACGTGTAACCGAGAAGATGTTTTCACAATGACAGGACGATGCAATCAGTGTCAGACCAGGTGAACACGCTATCTCGGTCAGATTACTATCCTGTTATCTCTATGCTGAGACGAGGCTATTAACACTGAAACCCAAAAGCTAGACTTATATTTGATGAAAACAAAAGAGGATTTCCATTGTTCTCGTTTTTAAGTGTGTTATTCTTACTGTATTTTTGCTCATATCGTGGAAGATTTGAAGATCACTGATGGCGTCAAAATCTAGGGTCTCCATTCTGGATTACTTCAATATCGTCTGTGAGGGAGAAAATGGCAAAATTGAATCAAACTGCAAAGCTTGTGGCACAAGGATCCAGGCTAAAAGGACAGTTACGTCTAACTTTGTTACACATTTGAAGGTAAGGGTTAATTTTTTATATAACAGTTTTTTGTATCTAATAACATGACAAATGTGAGAGGTTTAAGCATCTATGCACAGCCACTATTCAGGGTCGTGAACATTTAAAATTTAAATTAAAAAAAAATAAATAATTAAAATTGTTAAGTAGTTATAGAAATTAAGACAAAAAATATAATAATTATTTCAAATATTTTAATAAAATGTGCTGTGTTAGTGCAAAGTCTGTTTATGATACACAAATGACTGGAAATATCACAGAAGCCCTGTAGTCAAAAAGTGAGAACCTTTAATATTATGCTCCTTGTGTGTGTTTAGATATATGTTTACATGATTATGTTTTATATGTATTTCACCTGTATATAATTTTCATTCACAGCGCAAACATCAGGCTATGTATGATGAGTTTGTGAGGAAGAAAGATGTGAAAAGAGAAGCAATGCAGACATGTACTGGTCCTCCAACTGGTCGGGTGATCACTCAAAGCGGTGCTGGGATGAACAAATTTGACTACAGTGACCCTCGCCAATCCCTAATCTCTGAAGCCATCGCCAAGATGATCATCCGAGACCTGCAGCCGGCACAGATAGTGGAATACGAGGGCTTCCGTGAGCTTCTTCAGCTCCTGGAGCCCCGTTACATCCCGGTACCATGCCATTATATACAACAGCAGCTCCTTCCAGCATACGTCTCCCAAGTGCAACTAGCTGCTAAGCAGGCTCTAAAAGGAGCCGAGTCCTGCAGTGTGACCCTTGACCTGTGGAGAAGCAGCGCTGTGGGTGCTGGGTTTCTCGGAGTGACTTGCCATTTCATAAACGCAGACTGGCACATCAGATCGGCTCTTTTGGCATGCTTACCTCTTGCAGATCACAGCAACACTCAGCAAATGCTAAGTGAGTTTGATGAGATCTCTGAATCCCATGGAATGTCTGGTAAAGTGTTTAGAGTCGTCGCAGACTTGTCGACCTGTGAAAATACATGTGCTTTTCGTCTTCCTGGGTTCAGTCTCATTGGAAATGCTGAAGAGGATGAGGAAGATGGTAGCGATGAAGACTCTAGTGCAGGAGAAGCCAAAGAAGCTAATAGTAGCAACGAAAACCACAAATCTTTAGATCAGTGTCTTGGTCGAAGTAGAATAGACTGCTTTGCTCGATTACTAGCTCAGTGTGTGAAGGAAGGCGTCTGTGCTTCCCCTCAAATATCAGCTCCTCTAAACAAAGCAGCCCGCCTGTACAACTACATAATTTCTACAGTGGCTCCTGAAAAACTTGTCCAAGTGTTCGGCTCCAGCACCTCGACAAATTGGCAAAGACCCTCATGTACACAAAAGTGGAACGCTCAGTTAAAAATACTGCGGCAAATGGTGGAATCAATGGATTTTCTTGAAGACATTGTGGATAGAAATGACCTAGTCCTTGGGAACCTAGAAAAAGCAGAGCTGCGGGAGCTGGTTGAGGTGTTGGAGCCTTTCGAGGAGGCCTCAGATATGGTCCAAGGAGACAAGCACGTGTCCATCAGTCTAGCCCTGCCCTGTGTGCTAGGTCTGCGCAAGCATCTGGCTGAGGTCGTAACTCACCAGTGTTCTGGGATCGTGATGGGACTGTCTCAAGCTCTGGACCGCAGACTGGCAGGCATTCTTGAGGACCCTCTTTATGTAACAGCCACCACGCTGGACCCACAGTTCAAGCTCTCCTGGAGCAGTGACAGCGACTGGCACAAACAGGTCCTGCTGGAAGAGGTTGGAAAGCATACTCGGCCTTTGAGTCCGCTAGAACATCACTCAGAGGCCCAGCCATCACCATCCAAGCGCTGCAAGCTGTTCTCTTTCATTAAGCAGAGGCCGACAGCCCAGGCCAAGACTGTGGAGCAGGAGCTGTCCACATATCTGCATGAAGAACCAACAGATGAGGATCCACTACAATACTGGAAACGCAAGTCTATCGATTTCCCCCTGCTCTCACAAGTAGCCAAAAAAGTTTTTACCGTGCCAGCAACAACCACATCAGTGGACCAGATATTTAATTTGGTTAGCAAGACGCTCACACCAGAGCAATGCCGACTTCTGCCAAAAAACTTGGACACTCTGATTTACTTGAAGGCTAACTATAGGATACTTTGGTCCTAAATGCAAAGAGAGCTTTTCTCTGTACTGATATAAAACCAAACACCTCAGATGCAAAATGGGGATTGTGCCTGATATCTATCTATCTATAAAACTGTACATTTACCCCAAAGTAAACAAAATACTGTTGTCAGCAAAAATTCCTTTTTTAGTTATGTACAGAAGGCTAGACCTAAATTAGATTAGTTATTTTATAATAACTTTCATCTGTCTATTTGAAAATATAATGCAATTTAAGAAAAAAGGAAATGAAAGTTATTATAAAGTGTTAACTTATTACCTATTATGACTCATCCAACCTGATCTCATGGTGAAAATGAACCTGTGGGGACCTTTTCGATAGATGCGAAATACGTACCAATAACTACACATCATTGCAGTTTCCAACAGAAATAAACACTAGAGGTGGTAAAACTGTGTTTTCATACACAGTTATGATTACAGCCATATGTTTCACTTTTTTGGATGTAATAAGCTAGATCAGTGTTCACATCAAACATGAAGCGAATATGCGCATCGTGTCACACACTCACGCATGGTGGAGATAACTACGATCGCTGCTTTGTACCTGTTGTGGGAGTCCCAAATCCACCAGAAAGCCAAGCGCCAATGTGTCTGGGTTCACAGCACCATCCAGAGGCGGATGAGGATTAATCCTGAATTAATGTGTGTTACATTTTACTACTGTAACGTTATATACACTGATATAATTTTTTTACTGATAGCATCTCTGGAGCCATGCTAATACAATACAACTAACACTACAACTGATTTTAGTTGTTTTCTATGCTCTAGATACCTATATGATACATTTGGGCAACAATAATGCTGTCTTCCATTTTCTGATACAACTAGACATGTCAATAAGCTCTTCGCATTACACGAATTTTGATTGAGGCGAACATCACGTTCACGGCAAACGTGTTGCACATTTCGTGTCATTCGCATTGCATTTGCGTCTTTGCATTTACTTTGTATGTAATCTACTTGCGCAAATAATACAATTCGAGTTTAGTGTGAACACACCATTAGGATACGGAATCCTTGGTATAAATCCTGTGAAAAAAATAACTCACGATAAAAGAGCTGAAAGGTGAGAGATTGAAAAACAAGCTAAAACGGCATGCTTGTGATTGTGTTTTTATGTCACATTTGCTTTTGTTCATACTGTGGGGTAGGTTTTGGTGTACTGCGGATGGTATGTTATTTTAAAAACGTCATGGAGCATTAGAGTTATAGCGCCACTAAATGGATATTTCAAACGGACATTTAACATCGAATGTGTCACGAAATGTACATGGCGCTACGTATTTCGCATCTTGTGGAAAAGTTCCCACAGCTATATTTTTGTCATGAGATCAGGTTGTCTTTATCAGATCCTAGTTGCCTTTATTGCAGACGTTTCTCAGACATTATGTTCTGTCTACTCACTTTCATCACCCAAAAACCCAACAGCATCATAAAAGTGCAGTGCACACTGTACTTATTCTTGATTAATTGTTCAATATTTACTTAATAATTGTCCTTCACTATCAGCATGATGTAGATCCCCAGAAAATACACTATTCTTGCAGCCAAATGCTTTCTCAGAACACATTTATGAAAAATACTAGTACATTTCTGGCTAAATTAAACATTACGTTATCAAACATTTGGTGTATAATAGTTAGCTTTATATTAATCTTAGGAAAAAGTGGTTTAATAGAGTTACAGTGTGGCTGACAGGTTTTTTGTGTGGGTTCTTTGTGTACAAAACCCACCCGGTAGAAAGCTGCAGGCAGGTTTTGTAATTGAAAATAATTACATTTCAGGCCTATGGGGAATTGGAGAACGCTGATGGTGGACTGCAGTCTCTCCTAGCTTGCAGGGCTGAACGGAGAGCAACCAAGCCTGTGGGATATTAAGAAGAGTTGTTGTGCATTAAGGACCTTTTGTTGTGAAAAAGACTTTTCCATTTCAGTAAAAAGTGTTTGTTATGAAACCTGACTTTTTGTCCTGTCGTAACTGCATACAGGAATATGCCAAAGGTCAAGCATTTTCACTGTCTTTCTAGCAGAATCACTGATGTCTGTGTGCATTTACAGTTATAACTACAGCGCAGGTTGCGCATCTCAACAGTCATGTTTATGCGTGCTTGTAATTCTGATCATTTGGAGAAGAAATAGCAAAAGGACATTCAATCAATAAACTCAATTTCAAACAGATTTATGTGTAAGGCGGGGCGGCGTTGCTGCAGTGCAGATATAATGAACATTCGTGAGTGTGTGTGTATGTGGGATGTGAATCCTGATTTCAGAATTCCCACTCATTCTCAGAGGGACTGCAGTATCATATTCTGGGTAACACTGTACTTGCAGTTGCATTTTCTATTTGTGCACACGTAATTTGCAACGTCTGCCAAATTTCAAATGGAAAAGCAAAGTCCATTTGACATTTCATTTTCAACATTCACGCAGGAATGGCCCAGCCATATTGAAACAGCAATAGCAGTGGCTCCGATTGCAATTTCATTTCCTCATTGTCACGCTTTCCCTTCTTGTCAAACCTCAAAAGAAATTGCAGTCCTGCTCGCAATTGCAATATCTATACCAACAATGGATGTCTGTCAGTCAGTTGTGGTGAATGTGATGTGTAGGTGTGTTCATGTGGTAAATTGGTCAGTTTCATTTGCTATGAAAATGCTTATACAAAACTATGATTCGCACTGACATAAAACAAACTTCTCTTTTCAGACTCCTCTGGTGATGGATTAATAAAACGAAAAGCGAAGTTTGTTTTATGTGAGTGCGAATCATAGTTTTGTATAAAAGTGAATTAATGGATTGATGCACCTAAACGAAAAACTGAATTACGGGAAAAAAAACTTTTGGATTTGCTATGAAAATAATATTTATCACTGGCAAGGGGTGACTAAATACAACATCCATTTTAAATAAAAGTGACCTAATTTTTGTCCCAGTTAAACTATAAATTAATCACACCTCAAGCTGTTAAATTTGTCAACAAAAGGCTGAAATATTTTAATTCATTTAATAACTTTATTTGCTATTATGCATAACACATAGCTTATAAAATCCAACATCAAATTTATGTTGCTTCTAAAATTAAATGAATTAACCAGATATTAAAAACTAAACATTAACACAGTTATAAAAAAAAGTAAGAATAATTTAACAAGCATTTTTTTCCTCATTCAATACTATTACAGTTTATAAATAATACTCTATTGTCTAATAATCCAGGGAAGACTTTAAAACAATTAGGCTAAATTAGCTTTTTATCCCTAATATGGAAACTAGATGTCGATGTTGTCATGCATGCCGTAACAAATTTAAAAAGTGTGAAAACGAGCTAGTTATGGGACAGTTGTGTCACCTAGTAACAAGCAGATCCAATGTCAGCTGGTAAGCACAAATTCACTTGAGTGCTGAAAGACACGTGTGATCTACCGCTTTGAAATGAAACCTCAGATGCACCAAGTAAAATTAATGAGGTTTTCTGTCATCCTGCAGTCATAATAGAATATAATGAATGTAGCTTACTGATTAATTAACATGAACAAAAAACGTTCCACGCAGAGAGGCTCGACACATTTCACTTGACTGTTGAGAAGCAGCAGTTCAGCGAGCTTAATACTCGCGGGCGCACATTAACTTACAAAAAATTAAACTTACAAAAAAAAAGGGTTAAAAAACACGCTATGCACATTAAAGGAGTAGTTCACTTCCAGAACAAAAATGTACAGATAATTTACTCACCCCCTTGTCATCCAAGATGTTCATGTCTTTCTTTCTTCATTCGATAGGAAATTATGTTTCTTGAGGAAAGCATTTCAGGAATTATCTCCATATAGTGGACTTCAATGGTGCCCCTAAGTTTGAACTTCCAAAATGCAGTTTAAATGCGGCTTCAAAGGGCTCTAAACAATCTCAGCTGGGGAAGAAGGGTCTTATCTAGCAAAACTATTGTCCATTTTCGAAACAAATTGACAATGATATACTTTTTAACCTCAAACGTTCGTCTCGTCTAGCTCTGTGTGAAGTCTGTGTATTCCTTTTCAATACAGTTAGGGTATGTCGAAAAACTCCCCAACTTCCCCAACTTCAAAATCTCCTACGTCGCTACGTCGACATACCCCAACTGTATTACCCCGGATTACACAGACTACGCATGCGCATCGCAGAGACGAGACAAGACGAGCATTTGAGGTAAAAAAGTATATAAATTATCAATTGTTTTGCTAGATAAGACCCTTATTCCTCAGCTGGGATCGTTTAGAGCCATTTCAAACTGCATTTAAACTGCATTTTAGAAGTTCAACCTACAAGTAGGGAGTCACGTTATTGAAAATGTAAATTAATCTAAAATGAAATAAAATGAAATAGTAGCTATGCTTTTATACAAAAAAAGTGACTCCAAAGGTGAGATATTGTATTTTACACAATGAGTACATCCACTTTTATAACAGAGGATATATGACTCCAGCTATTTATAGAGTAATATTTAAACTATTCATAACTGATGTATCATCAACATTTCCTTCGGTGAATGTGTTCTATATAGGCATACAACCTTAACAGATCTTATATATGACTCCAAAAATAAATGTACCTGCTTTTTATGGTCAATAACCTTTGTAGCCTACATAGGTGACGTCAAAATTATTTGTACAGTGCTTTTCACAAATAAACACTGTTTTAAGGTAGCTCAAAAAACATGACGTTAATGTTTATGTGCAATATCTTAATATCATGTCTTAAAAATCACATAGAGCTGAGCGATAATACAAGCAATCATATAGTTGAGATATGCCTATATCAGGCCTATATCACCCTGCTCATTTGTAAATTTTGTGGGTCTGGCTTCCAGTCTCTTCCGCGTCCAGCTATTTTTAGCTGTACAAAACACATTTTGCTGCTTGATATTACAAATTGGTGTGTCTTAAAGTATTATTTTATTGTATTATCTTAATTATGAACATACTGGTTTATAGTGCAAACAGTTTTACCGTTTACTGCACCTTGTTGTTATTCTCATTATTTCCCTATAGTGGCTAATGAACTGGAATTCTTGTCCATAGGTTTAATTCTGCATTAAAGAATAAGTTGGATAATTACTAAAAAGCTGTCACTCATCTTAGTTAAGCACTATCTCACAAAGTTACGTTATAATTAATTAAGTTCTCTACGCTGCATAATGAATCTCTTACATCTTGTCTACACTTTGTTATAATGACATGATTTGTGGCATGCTAAACACGACACCTGAACAAAACAGAGATTTTCTTACTATTTCAGTCAGATTTGTGCAATGCTCAGACGCTGTTTACGGATTTTATAAGATTAAATGAAAAGTGCCGTAAGCTGAATCCTACCTGTCGTAAAAAGTCAGTGACTTCTCTTTTAAAACACCTTTTTTAATGGTAAACTCTAAAAATAGTTCAATCCAAAAGTATTGTTTAGTGCAAAACAAAAATGTTGAAGATTAGCAGATAGGCTGTCGATTCATTAAATGATTTTAAAGCCATTTCCTCCAAAAAGCTGTTTATTCAGCATAGTAAAGCCTCTCCTCCATTGACATCCATTGAAAAAAATGCCAAACCAGAAGCGTTAGCTTTAGCCGTTATGCTTTTTCAGCTAATGGTTGCAGGCTTGCCTTCTAGTGGCTTTGGAACAAAAACTCCAGCAATTTAAACAGTAAGTGGATTCTAACGTAAAAACACCTCTGATTGGCTGTTGCGTTCAAGAAATCAACAGATATGCCTGTGATTGGCTGCACTGCTCAATGCAGCATAAACATGTTGAAACAGAAATTAATTTCCAGAGTGTGCAAACCATAACGCACTGAATAGTTTGCCAAATCTGCAATGAAATAATAATTGCATTATTATTATTACGCAATATTATTATTGCAATGACAATAATTGTAATTTTGTGACAAACATGCACTTTACGTGAGTGTACTGTATGTATACAGATAAAGTTGGATATATGTGACCCTGCACCACAAAACCAGTCATAAGTAGCATTAATATATTTGGAACATTAGCCAACAATACACTGTATGGGTCAAAATTATAATTTTTTTTATGGCAAAAATCATTAGGATATTAAGTAAATATCATGTTCCATGAAGATATTTTGTAAATATCCTACCGTAAATATATTAAAACATCATGTTTGATTAGTATGCATTGCTAAGAACTTCATTTGGACAACTCTAAAGGTGATTTTCTCAGTATTTTGAATTTTTTTGCACTCTCAGATTCCAGATTTTCAAATAGTTGTATCTCAACCAAATTATTGTCCTGTTCTAACAAACCATACATCAATGGAAAGCTTATTTAATAATTTATTATGTATAAATCAATTTTAAAAAATGGACCCTTATGACTGGTTTTGTGGTCCAGGGTCACATATCATCGATTTTAGATAGATAGATAGAAAGATAGATAGATACAAGCATACTTGATGAGGTAATTTGACAACTACTGAAAATTTTTATGATGGAATAACACCTTCTGTTTCACATACTGTTTTTAAAAATACTAGGCAGTACACAGTGTATACTGCCTGGTAAGCTAGTATCCTGAGCATTGCTAAAACCACTGGACTTTCCCTGGTTTCCCAGCTGTGGCAGAGGTTCAAGAATGTGTACAAAAGCTGGCAGGGAACTGGTAACACATTACTAATGACTCACATTGGTAGTGGGGGCATGAGCACTCTGTACAGGATTCTAACCTTAAAATACACCATATTTCACATCTGCGAATGTTACCTTCTTGAGTTTGACTCATCTTAAGTGTCTGTAAACAGTAACAGTAACTACACAGTTTACCCAAGGGGTCACGGAGTGCAAAAATTAGATTCTTTGTGGACTGGCCAGTGCCATGCTGACCTTTAGACCACCTTGATGTGAGGGTAGTAAAGGCTGTAACTGAACTATGGCATTCACTATGTGAAGAGACTGAGTCATTCTGAATGCTCTGCCAAACTACAGTTATTAATAAACTGCCTGTTGTTGGTGTGTGAACAGCAATAACATCCTGATCAAACAGAAAAGCAAATACCTGATCAATCTGGGTTGTATGGCATTAAGCGTCAATGCTCAAAACACATTTAAAACTGATCAAGAAGAAAATGGCTACTTGATGCACCTGTTGAACAAAACGGGGCGGTGACGTGTTTAAACAATGAACGTATAAAATTCCACCCCCCCATTATACTTTGTCCTTTTTTTAGCATGGAAACAAGAGAGCAGCTGCCCTTCAGTCTCCCACCAGCTCTGACCAGCTCCTGTTTGTGACAGTGAGTTATCTTTATCTTCATCTTTAACTCTCAGACTTAGGAACATATTCAGGCTGTCATCTCTCTGACTCACATACTAAATCAACAGCACCCTTCACAGGCTCACAGCTAGCACACTCATTTCATCAAGTCATGGCGGACAGAAAGGACAGCAAGACCCCCAGTAAAGGCGGTGTGATAAAGAAGAAAGAAAAGAAAGTGGAGAAGGTAGAGAGTAAACCTGAAAAAGAGAAAGAAAAGAACAAAGACAAAAATGAAAAGATGACTAAGAAGCCAGAGAAGGCCCCAGAAAATCAGCAAAAAAATGAAGAGGCGCCTCAAGGAAATGGGGAGGTAGCAGAAGGAGCCGAACGACCTGTCAAAGATGAGGAGTTTGAGCTGGAGCCTATGGAGCTGCCTCCGTTTGAAATCATTGTAGGGTACGTCAAACATCTTTCACTTACACATCTGGATCCCACAGTAATATTTTCAGCAAGAACCGTGGTACACCCTCAGGAAAAAAAATGTAGCTTGTCACTGGATCAATAGCTTTAAAGGAACAACTTTGTGCCTTATTTACAGTTCATACTTGTGGAAAATGCTTCCGATGTCCCATTTAAGTTACAAATTGATATGATTCTTTAGGGTCTTCATGAAATCTGCAAAACAATTTGGTTAAAATTCCTCGATGGTTGTGTAAAACAACACAATTTTTACCTTGTCAAAAACAGCTCTGTTCTAAGCAAGACGTTTCGGTGCAAGTCTCTTTAAATGATAATGAGCTACTGCTCACTCCACCCTTCTCTTTTGTTTTTGTGTGTATTTGGTGTGTTACCATCAAAACAAAAACTAATCCATTGTGTCCTCAGTAGCTCTGGGGCCAGTTGCATAAACCCTCTATGTTAAGACAAAACTAGTCTGATAAACTAGCAGTTAACCAAAGAGTAATCAGTCTTATTTTTGATCCAGCTTCCTACATTTTTCTGTAACTGAATATAAAACATTAGGACCAGACATAAAGAAAAATGACTTACTTTTTGGGAGCAAAATGTTGGGAGAAAATGAAGATTGATATGTTCTGAACACACATTGAAAATGGTGTCAGTGGTCTCAGCTTTAAAAAGGTGTCATTTTTAAGAAAATTCTAATGATAATTAGCGTTTTGTGGCTCTATATTGTATTGCGACAGATCGCTGTAGCTCCTCAATACAAGCGGCACATGAAGCGATCATCTCTTCCTCTTTACTAGTTACACTCTTAAAAATTAAGGTGCTTTAATAGGTTCTTTACAGCGATGCCATAGAAGAACCATTTTTGGTTCCACAAAGAACCATTCAGTCAAAGGTTCTTTAAAGAACCATCTTTCTTACCTTTTTACAATCTAAAGAAACTTCTTTCACTACAAAGAACCATTTGTGAAACAGAACCATTTAAACCAGGGATAGGCACCGTCCAGTGGCGGCTACTGGTCTGTCAAATAGGGGAAGCTCATTTTCGGCCTACATCGTAAAATTGTCTATTTATTTATTCACAAGAATGTGCCTTATTGTTATAAGTAAGTCACAATGCAAACAATCGTAAAAAAAAAAGCTTTAGTTTTATTATGCAAAATATGATGTATTTTTTCTTTTAGTCAGATGCTACTATATAGTATAAATATTTTGCAATTTAAATAAGGTTATTATGGAGATTTATTTATTTATTTATTTCTAAAGTATTTTAATAGAAATATAAGGTTTCATTATGTTATGTTAAAATTTTTCAAGATTACTATATATATATATATATATATATTAATTTATAGTCATCCTCCATGTTAATATTTAATGTAGTAATCTATATATATATATTGATTACTACATTAAATATTAACATGAATGAATGAATGAACGATCTAAAAAAATATTAAACTCTGTAAAAGTGAAACAAGGAATGTGGTGTATAATTGTGTGAAATGTATGATGAAAATCAAGCAATTTCGCCAAGCAAATATAAAGAAATAGGTTGCAGCAGTTTTATTTCGACTGAACTTGAGAAATCCACGATGGGACTGAGCGCGAATAGCCTCAGCGATTCCTTATAGTACAAAATCGCTGTCAGTCAAAAGGAGATGCAATCTTTCGACAGACCCTCCAATCATCACGCAGAAGCTCGGAGTCCAGGCCAGCCCACTCCTCATTTGCTCCTCATTCACCCCCAGAGACGCTGAGCGTCCGTGGCGGGACATAATCGCAGCGTTTATCCAATGACCGTCTAGTTTCAAAGCACTGAAAAAAAACGTTCAAAGCAGCCCCATTGAAGTCAATGGACGCTGGGCTTCAACGGGGAAATGCACTGTGACGCTACGGGAATGTATGAGAAGAAAATCAAGTCAGCCGACCTGCTATATCTAACTGATTCTGAACGAACTCGTCTTTGAGATAAACGTTTTCTAACGCATTTTTAGTCAATAAAATGTTAATACAATAGTACATAATTTGACCATTAATTTTGTGACATTATAGGGGAAGCTGAGCTTCCCTTGCAGTCTTAAAGAAATCGCCACTGGCACCGTCGGTCCTGGAGTGCCTATGTTGGTAGTTCCAAACCTTAAAAAAAAAAAAAAAAAAAAAAAAAAAAAATACTCACCTGCCTGTAGCCCTAGTAATCCATAAGATCTTTTTTAGCTTATTCAGGTGTGTTTGATTAGAGTTGGAACTAAACTCTGCAGGTCATCGGCACTCCAGGACCGATGTTGCCTATCGCTGGTTTCGACAAAAAAGGTTCTTCTATGGCACTGTAAACAACCTTTATTTTGTGTATAGGACAAAATAAACATGAATGAACATCAAAAGGTATCTTGTTTCTGTGGAAATACATCAATACACACAATTTTTCAAGTTCAAGTCCATCAACGTTAATCTACTCTTCTGTCTGGTTTGTCGGACAAAAATGACGGATTCTGCATTTTGATTGTCAGATCGCCTGTCAAATGCAGCTAAAGTAAAAAAAATCTCTCCGAGCACAGAGAGGGGCAGGGCGAACAAAGCTCATTCACATTCCATCAGAAAGGGTTTATTTTTACAGAGCTCATTTTGACAAGGTAAAAGGCTGTTGTTTTACACTACCATTGACAATTTTTAGCCAAAGTATATTATAAACTTTTCATTAAGACCCTAAAGAATCATATCAACTTGTGGAAAATGGGCATCCGATGACCCCTTTAAGCCACGTAGTGTACATGAGGGCCAAAAAAGTTCATGGTCTCACCACTTACTACCTTCTAAACATAATAAAACTCAAGAGAAAACCCACCTGAGATTTCATAAGAATTTATTTAAACGAAGTGATCAATACAAGCCCATTAAGTCCATTTGAGGCCTATTAATGGCCACACAAAGAGAATCACTTCTTGTCCAAAGTTAATACATTCATTTGTTTAAAGCTGGAATACATTACACAACTTTTTCACAGATTTTTGCCTATATTTGCAGTTGGAGCAGTTGGAGTTGAGAGGTTTCACAGAAATAGTGCGTTTTCGTTTCCTCGTCTACACTGGTGTTTTCACTGCGTTACAGACAGTTCAGTCTCAGTCCACACTACACAACTCAAAACGAATGTCGCATGACCATTCATAATGAGCATGATGTTATTGTTTACATGATCATCAAGGTCAATACAGAGCGAATGTAGGCAGCCACGTCATTTTCAAAAGTCTCTGTTTTGGTCCTTTACACTGAAAGCCAACCCTGGAGTTTTCAAACTAAAATGGGGTCTGCAGCGTTTTTGAGGCTATGGCTACACTAGTGCCTTTTGCATTTTAAAACCCATAACTTTTGTTACAGTTACACCTATCATTTACACTACTCCAGTGTTTTCGACCCTTGAAAACTGAGACTTTCAAAAACACTGCAAACCCTAGTTTTAGTTTGAAAACTCCAGGGTTGCATTTAAGGTGAAACCGGACCAAAATGGAGACTTTTGAAAACAAAGCCATGGCTGCCCACATTCCCGCTGCGTATCCTTGATGACCATGTAAACAATGCATGCCTAGTATTCATGAATGGCCATGTGACATGCGTTTTCAGTTGTGTAGTGTGGACAGAGATCGTTTCTGAAACACAGTGAAAACGCTAGTGTTGATGAGGAGTGTTGATTTTAAAACACCATTTTAAAACGAAAACAACTAGTTTAAACAGGGCCTGAAAGTCCTGTTTTTTCCTCTGTAACCATTTACAAAGTCGTCAAGCATATGATGTTTTATAATCTGTTAAAATCTTCAGAAATAAAGTCACGTAGCATGCTCAAGCTTTAATCTAAGTCACACTTTCTCACAACAGATTGTGATAAAAGTCTTATTTTCAAATGTCCTCCTTCCTCCCACAGGGACAGAATGAACCCGACCTTCTTTAAATTCCAATTTAAAAACGTGGAATATTCCTCCGGGCGCAACAAGACCTTCCTGTGCTACCAGGTAGACATACAAGGAGGCTCTGGAGAGACAGATGGCCTTCGTGGTTACCTGGAGGATGAGCATTCGGGTTCGCATGCCGAAGATGCCTTCTTTCAACAGGTGCTGGCCTATTATGACAAGTCACTCCACTACACGGTGACCTGGTACATGTCCTCGAGCCCTTGCACAGCCTGCGCTGCTAAGCTCGTAGAGATCTTGCAAGCACGCAAGACGATTCGCCTCAATATCCACTGCTCCCGACTCTTCCAGTGGGAGGAACCAGAGATACAAGCCGGACTTCAGGCGCTAGTTAGGGCGGGGTGTAAAATACGCATGATGAGGCCTGTGGATTTTGCCTACGTTTGGTCTACTTTCGTTGAAAACGAGGAAGAAAACTTTACACCCTGGGAGGACTGTCAAGATAACTATGATTATTATGATGAAAGGTTGTGTGATATTTTAAAGTAGGGTAAGGAGCCGCAGCTGGCCTCTGATTAAGACTGTTACAGCCTGGCCACCGCCTTTAAGCAAATTTAGTACTTAAAAGCTAATTATTACAATGTCCCTGTAATTACAACAGCATTGTTTGCTCTGTCAACACTATTTGTCCTGTGAAATCACAGGATTGACTTTATTAACTGATTTTAAACTTACATAATGAATCCAAACCACACTTGTGCATAGTGTTTAGATGGATACCTTAAATATATAGGTGATTTTACCAAGTATCATTTTAAGAAAAATTTTAGAAGCTGAACATCTAGGTGTAAAATTAAAGCATGAAATTCCAGTTAACTAAAATACAGTTTGCTTTGCTCATGTTTAAATATTCTAATTTTGTCTTTTTAATTTTTGTTTTTTTAATATTTTGAAATGATATAATAAATAATGGCATAGTGAACAGTCTCCTTGTATGTAAAACAATTAAGATGAGTCAGTTTCCTATCATGAGCACAATCTAAGGAAAGCAGTATGACGCTGTTATGTTTTTCAATGCTATTTATAATATACTAAGACAGTGAATCACAACTGTGTTCTTGGAGTCCCCCCAAAACTGCAAATTTTCGCTGCGTCTCATTTCAAAGTCTGCACCCTCCAAAGGTCACATTTGTCTGCCTTATCTGTCGACCATTACATTCCAGAGACAGAAATGACTGTAATTATGCCTCATGAGGACTAACATAGAATTTTATAATGGTTGCTTTTCTGAAATGAGAGAGGTTCTGTGACGTATGCGGCTGACTAACGCGACCTTTGGAGGGCGCAGCTTTTGAAATGAGACAGCTTTTAAACATATCCATGACCAGGGTTGAGAACCACAGTACTAAAGAAACAATTGGAAATAAGGCAGAATAATTGTTGAGTTACTATTTATGAGACGTTTATAGTGCATTTATATTTGAGGTACACTTAATTTAGTGATATCTAATGGGAAAATACTAACTAGTAAGCATTATTTATCAAACAATCCAATGAAACTCACACCCTCTAGTGGTGAAAAGAACAGCTGTACAGTTTAGAGATACAACAGGAGGATGGAAAACAATGGAATCTAACTTAGGGGGGAAAACTACATATTCTAAGTGTATATAACTGGAACTTAAGAGCTTACATTTCCCAAAACAAGAATAATAAACACCCTATACACCTTAAAGTATGCTGTGAAATTCCATTGGAATAACAAGCCATCCTCCAACCATTCTTTAAGAACGGTTAAGAAATAATGTGAGTTGCAGACCTGCCGTGGTCTAGATTGAGTACACAGTGATGGAGATTTTTGTGTCCTTGAAGACTTCGGTGATAATGGAAGACACATTTTCCCATTTCAGTTTATCCAGGCCACAGCCAATCCTAGCAAGACAAAATGACATCAGTTGTATATTTATAAGAAAAGTTACCCTAATTCTTTACAAATTAGTATTTAAAATGTAATTATCAAGCTAGTTTTGAGTTCTGACAACTGCAAAATTATTCTTATTGTCATCTTCAAGTCTTTTAGCTAGAATCATATTCAAAATAAGAAAACTGACAATCAATATCTGGATTTAAAGGGACAGTTCACTCAAAAATGAAAATTCTGTCATTAATTACTCACCCTCATTTCGTTCCAAACCTGTAAGACCTTTGTTCGTCTTCGGAACACAAATTAAGATATTTTTAATTAAATTTGAAAGCTTTTGTTAAAATAGCAGTTCAACCTTAATTGTATGATGCTACAAGAATACTTTTTGTGTTCAAAGAAAACAAAAATAACGACTTTACTCTATTAAACAATTCTGTCTATGCAGGGTCAGAAAGCTCTTGGATTTCATTAAAAGTATCTTAATTTGTGTTCCAAAGATGAACGAAGGTCTTACTGGTTTGGAATTACATGAGGGTGGGTAATTAATGACAGAATTTTCATTTTTGGGTGAACTATCCCTTTAAATCAAAAACAACACTGTTGTTATAAACGTGTCAGTTTACCGAGGCATGGATATACTGTTAACGCCATTGGCCACACAGTGGTCCCTCATTGACATGAGGCTCATCCAGAGAATGTCATAGGTGGGTTTTTGGTAGTACTTTTTCTTGGTGACCTAGTGCAGGAAAAAAGTTGGAAAAGGCATGTTTTTGTTAACAAGAACAACGCTTGTGATGTGGAATAAAGTGATCTAAACACTACAGGCCATCTTACCAGGTAGTACACGAAACGACCAGATGTTCTAAGGACAGCACATTCCCCAGGTTTCTTCTCTGCAAAAAACAGAAAACAACAAAGAATACTGAGAACGAAATTAGTGTAATATGATCGCCACCTCTCAGTAATGATAATTCACACTCACGCTGAGCAAGAAGATCCTGAACTCGACCAAATTTCTTCTTGAAGAGCACGGCAATCCCTGCTCCCATGCGGAAGTCTTCACTGATGCAGTGCGCCAGGGCATCGGTGGGCGGACAGCTGAACAAATCCCCTTTCTTGTGCAGCAGCCGCCATCCTGAGCTGCACGGGAGCTGCAATAAACGAGCAAGACCACAAACCCAATCATAACAAGACACAAATCATTCCAGCCTCCAGACAATGGCCTGATAATGCATCCGAATTCAATTTTGCCTGTACCGCAGCCAACAGTCCAATTACATTTTGTTTTATTCTGAAAAGCCTTTTGAAATTCTTTGCCAATCCTTATAGAGATTTGAAAAGTATAACAGACTTTTAGAAGTAAAGTTAATCAAATGAAGACATGCTTACTTTCGCCATACCTTTATCCGCACGATCTTGTCCATAAGATGCCTTTGACATTTGAGCAGGGACTTGACTGGTATGAGTTTCTGTACAGACACATTTGACCTTGACTACATAAAGCTATTGAACATTTCCTGTGTTACTGTACAGGAGAAATATAGAGGTCATTTAACACACACAAACGATGGGACATGTTGTCACGCTATATGGCAAGTACTGGGGTATATCTGTTGTTGTTGTTGTTGTTTTTTTTAATTATTCTGACTTCAGAAGAATATACTAAATACTGAAAAACACAAATGGTATAATATGCAAAACTGAACAGTCATCTTCCTGTAAAATGGATAACAGTCAAACGCAAATTCAAGAAACAGCAAAAACACCGTTTTGGTCAACAGAAAATGCAATTATTATTGTTTAAAATTACAAAAAACAACCCTGTGATACCTAACATTTACGAAGAAATGATACTAAAACCTCTCAAACCTGTTAAAATCTACCTTTATGATTGAGCTGTGCTCTTAAAATCTTACTTATTTACTAAAATACGATGACACCGTTCCAGTGTTACAAACTAACTACATTCCCCTGTATAGCCTATAATGATCAAGTTTATAATCAACAGTAAGTAAATACAAATTGAGGTGAAGCAAACTAAGGTGTGTTTACATGTTTAAGTTAACCAACAGCCACTACTTAGACACGTCGAGTTCTGGCTACAGCTGGTCTGATAACTTACCACGACAAAAAAGATGATGTGTGTTTTAAGTCCCTTTAAACGTTCATATAAGTTCGAGGTCAACGACTGTGAACACATATACGACAAATAAACATGACGTTTCTCTATTGCTTTGAGTTCAGGTTTAAATTCATTGTATGGATAAGCTTGAGTGCCATCTAGCGTCAGGGAGCGGGAGAGCAGACTATTGTAAATCCACTGATAGACACTGAAGGCTGATAATGAATTAAGAGTTACATATAAATGAATATTATTTGCAGGGCAAACAGGCTTCTATAACTTATGCATTTGTTTGATTATTCATTTAAACAGTCTCATACATCAAGATTTAATGGTTATTCTACAACCATTTGCAGTGCAAATACAGATGAGATCAGAAGTTTACATACACCATGCAGAATCTGCAAAATGTTAATTTGACCAAAATAAGAGGGATCATACAAAATGCATGTTATATTTGATTTAGTACTGACCTGAATAAGATATTTCACATGAAAGACGTTTACATATAGTCCACATGAAAAAATAATAGTTGAATTTATAAAAATAACCCTATTCAGAAGTTTACACACACTTGATTCTTAACACTGTTGTTACCTGAATGATCCACACTTGTGTTTTTTTTTCTTTTTGTTTAGTGATAGTTGTTCACAAGTCCCTTGTTTGTCCTGAACAGTTAAACTGACCGCTGTTCTTCAGAAAAATCTCTCAGGTCCCACAAATTCTTTTATTTTTCAGCATTTTTGTATATTTGAACCCTTTCCAACAATGACTGTATGATTTTGAGATCCATCTTTTCACACTGAGGACAACTGAGGGACTCATATGCAACTATTACAGAAGGTTAAATGTTCACTGATGCTCCAGAGGATTCAAAGATCAGGGTAAATTTAACTTATTTTGTCTTCTAGCAAACATGTAAGTATCTTCTGTAGCTTTTGAAGGGCAGTACTAAATTAAAAAAAATGATATTTAGGCAAAATAAGAAAAATGTACATATCTTTATTCTGTTCAGAAGTTTACACCCCTGGGTCTTAATGCATGGTTTTTCCTTCTGGAGCATCAGTGAGCATTTGAACCTTCTCAAGTGATAAAACATCAGTGATGAGTTATGATGTTAATTTAATTATAGGACTTCTTTAATAAAATAGTCTGAAACAACTTTTAATATTTTGCTATAGAGATTTTTTGGGGGTTTTGGTACCTTGCTCCGTTTAAAATCAAATCAAAATAAAAATCAACGCAATCATTAAAATTTTAAGTGCTATTACTATACTTATTATTACTTATTATTATTAATACTACCATTAATTAAATTTAACACAACACAATAAACCCATGATTACCATTTTTTTCAAACACAAGCATAACTTCGTAATAAAAAAAATGAATTAATGGTACATTTAATTTATAATTGGTAAGTTTTTATTTTTGAGAAATTTACAAATGCAAACTCCTTTACAATTGAGACCTTCAAGAGACTTAATTCTTTACAATATTCAGGTATATTTACAAACATCAGATATGCCAATTTGAAACTGATCGTTGTTGTTCATGCTATATAAGTAATATGCCACATACAGAAAACTCAAGTGCACCTCATTTGCAGAATAATCATAATAGAAAGTCAGAAATCCAGTCAGTCACAAAAGTGAGCCTTCTACAGATCGTAACAACAAGAATGAAAGAAACAATAAAGAAAACATGAATATTTACACGCAGATAGAATAAATTCTGTTTGTCAAAAAAGAAGAAAGTACTGTTGGCTTAAATTCACTTGAATGAACCAAGACTAAGAGTGTAGTTGAGAAACTATGCATGCTCTCTATATGTTGGTTAAGGGGTAGGTTTATGTTAAGGGTTGTTTTGGTGAATATGGAGTTCAAAAGTTGGCGCTGCGGCGTCTTTGTTCATTGATCCAGTCCCCGGGGTTCACGTCCATTTGCAGCATCTTCATGACCCACTTGTCACGTCGTGCCCCGTCAATGAACTCATCCAGAGACAGTTCCCCTGAGGACACAGCAAAGAAACTCAGCATTAGCTGCTTTTTCAAAAAAGCCTTTGAGCAGAAAGCTAGAATTTTCCAGTTTGATTAATTATTAACATCAATGAACTTAAACAAGACTAGTTTTTGGTTTAACCATTAAATAATTGTAGAAAAAATAATGAATCATAGTAAGTTTTACCATCTCCATTCTCATCCACTAGCTCAAATATTCGGTCCACCACCTGATCTGGGGTCAGTAGGTTACACTCTTCATCGAGTTCACCATGGCAGGCTTTCTTTAGTCGGTAGATTGACTGTAAAAGCAAAGTAAAAGTGTCCAGTTTTTTACTTTGTATTCCTAAACACATAAATGTCATCTTTACAGTAATAATAAAAAGTATAATAGCATGTTTTCACACAAACGTCTTGCTATCACAGAGGTCATATGGATTAATCCTCACTAGTAAGTTTCAATGTCAAGGTGAAAGTTATGAAACAGGCCATGTAACTCTAATCTCAGTACACATGCAACCAGAGCACACCCAATTATGGTTTTTATCCTTTTTTCTTTCCTTAATTTGGTAAACCACAGAAGTATTATAACCTCAGTTGATGTTTAAGTCCATCTGACCATGTTGACAATATGTAAAGACATGGGAAATGATTACCTCCACAATCTCCTTGAGCTCTGTTTTGTCGATGCAGCCACTTCCATCCTTGTCGTACATTTTAAAGGTCCATTTCAGTTTGTGCTCCAACTTTCCTCGCAGCACTAGATTCAAGGCTGCAACGTATTCCAGAAAATCAATAGTGTTGTCCTATGAAGAAAATCAAAGGAAAGGAGGATTGAACTGTCAAAAAGCTTCATTTTTTAAATAAGCAAATCAAAGTGTATATTTATATTATATTATATAACTTACGTAACTGAAATTGAATCACTTACCCCGTTTTTATCAAAAGCACGAAACATGTTTTCTATATAATCAGCCGCTTCTGGGTTTCCAGTTACACCGAAGAAGCTCTTGAACTCGTGCATGAAGAGCGTTCCGCTTGGACATTCAACCACAAACTTTTTATACCACTCTTGCAGTTCAGCAACATCAATCTCTTTATCGTCCGAATCATCACTGAGTCGCTGACCCATGGCGAAAGATGACAATAAAGAACACAAGCTCTGCTTCTCAACAACAAATGTCCATTATCACATCTGTCAGCTTCACTGTCCTGGAGTTCTCTCTGATCCAGACATCCCAATAAACGTTTAAGCGCCGCAAACCGATGATACAACACCAAAATGTGTGATGTAGGATATAAATGTGTAGCTCCTTTAAAAATAGTAGAAGTTAAAATTTTCAGTATGCACCAAAGTGTAAAGGTAACCTCAACCTTTCAGTGAAGGTGCTCTACTGGCTTGGGATTCAGCACAAGGACTATTTTGGGTCACATGACTGCAAGGGATTATTCATATCAATCCATGTCTGAATCAATTAGCTTGAAACAAGATCAAGAGCTTTGAAATAACTCATCATTTAGTACACAGAGCGTTCTATTCCTCAATTAAGGTTCAAGGACTCCCTGAGGGTCTCATGTGAAAACGTTAACCACGACCTGCTTATTTTTACCTGTTAGATTTATTGACTTTTAAGTTCAAGGCCACCAAATACAGAAAATTCCTCCATTTAATTACTAAAAACAAACTCAAAAATGCATCAGTGAAACATATCGTCATATAATTTACTTCAATACACTATAACATCATAATTTAACATTGAGGGGGAAAAATCTCACGTTGGATCTTCCCCTGGGTGTCCATGATGGTCTTACAGGGGGTTTGATGGGATATACACTGTAAAAAAATGGTTGTATATAAAACAAAGATTATTACAGTACATTCTACAAGAAAATACTATTTCTTTTTCTACTTCAAACTGTCACATTTAGTTAAATGTGTTAATTGTGGTTTCTTTGTAATTATTTGTGGAATTTACTATTTCTGAGTGATTTTTTTTCAGTGTATATACATTTTCAATCCCACTTTATATTAGGTGGCCTTACTATGTACTTACATTAAAAAATAGTCAAACCAAAAATTATTCAGACACCAGATATAATTTTTGATATTTTTTTTTACTAGTGGGTTCAGAATACTATAGTTCATTTATGTAAGTGAGGATAGCAAAATAAAGTAAACTGTGACATATTATACCTTAAAATTCTTCATACAGTGGACTATCAGTAAAACTGATAAACATTTGGGACCAAAAATTATTTCGACACTTTTTTTTAATTGCTAAAGCGACATTTTTACACCACAGACTGAACAAAATTAAGCATTGCTTGGTAATTGGTCAACCAAGTATTGACATACTAACAGTTGTTTTGGTTGATTGTAATCCATTTCATAACTTTCTATCAAAGTTATTTAACATTATTGAGATGAATTTGTTCTGACACAGTTAAACTCTGAGTTTTTGTATTATATTATTAACATTTTCTAAACTATAGCAAAAAACTGTGATAATGTGAGAAATGTTAAAGGTGTCTAACTAAATTTTGGTTTGACTGTAAGTACAATGTACTTATTGTGTTCATAATGTACTGCAAAACACTTTTGCTGCTATTGAGGTGGGATACAGGTATGGTTTGGTGGTATGGGTGGGTTAAAGTGTAAAGGAAGGGTCAACAGTGTAATTATAAATGTAATTACAGAATTTAAGTACATGCAGGTCTTTTAAAAACATAAGTACAATTTAAAAACATGTATGTTATTGTATATAAGTGCATGACTAATATCAAATGATTCATTTAAATGTAATTACATAGTAGTTAGTGGGACCAAATTTTCTTTTAAATTATAAAAATATTCTATATTTATCTATGTTAATGCTTTACTTAATATTATAGAAACAAGTAATGTTTGCTAAAGTCATTTATTAAATGTATGCATTTATCTAGCATTTTTATTTAGGGAGTCCCTTGCTTGGCTGAATGGGAAGGGGGTCCCTGGATCTGAAATGCTGGAAGCCCTGCCCGTATCCTGCTCTTGGTCACTCAATCCTGTGAATCATTCAGACAATCTGAGTCATAATCCCCTCTGCCCTCTGCTCTTACTATTAATAGTTTGTCAAAAACAGGATCTAGAAGTCTGGCCTAGTTCACGAGGGTGGAGGGTGGTGCATTTTGTCTGGACACGTACCACTTTGGACCACAATAAAACTAAAATCTAAATGGTTACACTCTTTAAAATTCCATGAAGAACCTTTAACATCCACAGAAACTTTCCATTCCACAAAAAATCTTTATACTATACTATTTTTTTAAGAACTGTTTATCACTTTAAGGTTCTTTGGGGAACCAAATATGGCATAAAAGGACGTAAAACGCCATAAAAGAGCGTAATAACAACAATAATGTGACTGTGGAAGTCAAATGGCCTTGTTTTTAGGTATGAGTGACCCAGACCCAATAGATCACAGAACTGTTTTAACAAAATGACAGACAGAATCTAATCTAGAAGGTATCATTTGATACTGTTATTAGTAGCCTACTTAAGACCATAATGTTGATAGATCTGCAATGAGTACCCTCAAAGAAATGCGATTATGTGATATTATATTATGAATAATAAATGCAAAGTAGCTGATTGATGGTGTGATTTCACTATAATAATCTCTTTATATATTCAGTGGAGTAGTGTCTGTCTTGCAGTGTTCACAATGCTTTGATGCATTGCACAAACACTTCCATGCTGACATACTGAAATGTAACTGGTCAAAAACGCTCAGTTGTGTTCAAGTGCAAACACGTAATGCAGCAGGACACATAAGGTCTGTTTTGTCAGTCCATGAACTTTAAAAAGCTTTTCCAAAGTGCTGACTACTTTATAAGGATAAGCTCCTTTGGCCTACAGGTATCCAGGCCACTCATTGCACAATTAATTCATAATCTTATTGGATTAATAGTGAATACAATAACAAATATGTTATTTTATGTCATAATGTGTTTTGCTTTTGCGCCATGCATTGAATGACAAAATCTTTGACAGGGTTATAATTATAATACCATTAAAGTCAAAGTAGTAGTTTTAGAGTCATAATAACTTCAAATAAGTACTGACTGATGTAGAAATGAGTATGATCATTTTCAATTGGCTTAATTATAATTACAAGTCATAAATGGATTGTAATATCTTTCATTTTAATGAACTGCTGAGCAGTGCTGATTTTTATTTGTGATCAGGATGATTAATATCCTATATAAAAATTATTCATCACTGCTCTAATCTGATATGACACTGAATTAGTTACAATGATACAAATATAGCCTGCGAATCATTAACACTAACAACAGGAGAAAGTCAAATTTAATTAAAATTTAATAGAAAAAATATTTTTGCAGAAAAAAAAAAATACTAACAGATGCCCCTGGGTGTCAGTGTTACAAAGGTTACAGTTTCATACTGTGATTGACTGCTTGATCATGTTTCTATATGTTTTACTACACAATGAATTCTTAGTGATGATTGATTTACACACATAATTGTTCGGATTAAAGACTGTACAGTCAAAATTGTCTGGTGAGGACTTAACGTGTATTTAAAGAGATTACTAACGTGAAAATACCTCAGAATGATACACCTCTCAGCATTAGTCAGCGCGCTGACCGCGGATGTCAACATTATGCAATCAAAAAGAGACTCAGAAAGGAGAGTTATTCATTGGCTCTGAATTGAGATTAACGTCTGATCCAGTTGCCAGGGCAGTGAAAGAACACTTCCTCTGTCTCTCATCCCACCTCCACAAGCCCCTCACCCAAAATACACAGCAGGGATCCGAAAGCAATATTTCTGTCGGTACATCTCGCTCCTTTAATCTGAATGAGTAATAATCATTCACAGCACATACACACTGTGGGAAATTAAAAAGCAGAAATTAGGGTAAGTACAGAGTTCTACTGTTTAATTAGAGTATCAGCAGTTACCTGAGGAGGGATTCAAAGGCTTATTCACTTTACTGTTTACTGTTAATTATTTTTTGATGCAAATGAATGAATTATTCGGCCACGTCCTTCATCTAATTATATGTGTAGCCTATTTGAAATAAAAATGGCTTAATTATTTCCTTAATATAACGACAAGATAAGAGGTGGAGGAAAGCACAGAATTAAACTGCCATTTAGACAACTGCCAGACCACAAAGTCGTAAATCAACCCCAACAGGCGAGGCAAGATACAAGACATCTTTAATCCCAGTCTTGCCAAGAGTTTATCGTGACATTTTAAGATGTTCTGGTTGTGTACTTCATCCAAAATAAATGGAGCTGACATTTTTGAGATTATTCGTTTATCTTTGTCCTGTAAACCAGACAAGAAAAAAAGAGTCCCAAATCACTTGGGCCATCTTGGTTTACACAGAACGCATTTTTTGCGTTACACTGAGCCATTTTGCAATTATGTAAACATGCGCTAGGTTTTCAAGTAGCCTACCTGTTTGCCCATTGTGCGACGCATCTCGCAGTTTCTCAGCATTTCACACATTAGCGACGCTATTTGTTATATTTGCTATAAAAAACAATTTGTTGAGTCAACTTAAAATAATTTGTAACCTGGCTGCCTTAAAATTTTAAGTTCAGTCAACTCAAAAAAAGTTCAACTTGAAATGTTAAATTATACTAAGTGACAACTTAGATATTTGAGTTGAATCAACTTAAAATTTTAAGGCAGCTGGGTTACTTACCCATCTGTTAAGTTTAGCAAACACAAATATCTAAGTTGTTACTTAGTACAACTTAACATTTTAAGTTGACTAAACTTATTTTAGTTGACAGAACTTAAAATTTTAAGGCAGCAGGGTAACAAATTATTTTAAGCTGACTCAACAAATTGTGTTTTTTATTTTTTACAGTGTACGTTAAAGTCCCCATGAAATCCAAAAAGTTTTTAGGCTTTTAGTATGAATGTTAGCCTTAATGTTATCAGTAAGCTAGTGGGCTCCAAAAATTCGCAAATTCACATTTTGAAGATATTAGCAGCATTCAGTATTTACAGTCTCTGACTTTGATGACATCACCCTGCACTTCAGCTTCTCATCGAACTTTCTGTCCAATCAAATGCTCTCTAGAATTCGAAGCGTCTACATAAAATGCTATTTTATATATACCCAGATAGCACAAGTATGTCTGCAAGATGTCTGTTAAAGATCTCTTGATCTGGAAAGCATATGCTGTATACAAAAATCTGGCAGACGTCTGTAAGATGTCAGTTTTACATACATTCTAAATCATAAACATCTTAAAGACATCTAATAGACGTCTATTTGACATCTGATAGGAAACGTCCAGTAGACGTATTGCAGATGTAAATGCAGACGTCAAATAGACGTCTCCGAGATGTGCATGTGCTATCAGGGTAGATATTATGACATGGATGAGATTGTGGCTGTCATATGCTGTCAAATGCGGCTTTACCCAGCTCAATAGCTCTATGATATAACCGAAATGCTATTGGCTATTTAAAAAAGGGGGGTGGGACTGCAGGATATGTGCCGTCCTGTCTTCCTGTTTTAAATGAAATTGTGTACTGTAGATTTAGACTAAAAGTGAACATGCATTAATTCATTTCTCTAGCAAAAAACAAAAACAACAACAACAAAAACATTTTATCATTTTATTACTTTTATTTCTGCTTCTGAACTTCGATCATCCAATTCAACCATACTAATAAGTGAAAATGACTTTAGACTAACATTAAACTAACATTTGTGCTTTATTTTTCCATTGCTCAAAGTCAAGAGTGTTGATCCTTCTTCCCCTGCATTCTACTATACAGATGTGAATTCATATTTGCATCAGCCTGAGGCTTTGTTTACACTAGAGTGTTTTTATTTTAAAATGCATAACTTTTGCTACAGTTACGCCTGTTGTTGTTTACACTACTTCGGCATTTTCGGCCACTGAAAACTGAGACTTTTGAAAATGCTGCAGACCCCAATTTAGTTAAAAAACTCCAGGGTTGCATTTTAGTGTAAACGGACCAAATGATGGCGTGGCTGCCCACTTTCGCTCTGCATAACCTTGACGACCGTGTGAACAATAACATCACGCTCATTGTTGTACCCATAGATATGTATAGGTAGATGCCACATTCGACCGCTCCAAGCACCTGACCTTTAGCATCTCGCTCAGAAGTGACCAAAGAGTTTTGATATTTTTCCTATTTAAAACTTGACTCTGTAGTTGCATCGTGTGAAAAGACGGACGAAAAATGAAAAGCGAATTTCTAGGTCGATATGGCTAGGAACTATACTCTCATTTCGGCATAATAATCAAGGAACCTTGCTGCCGTACCATGGGTGCAGCAGGCACAATTTTTAATTAGGAAATTTTTAAATAGGAAAAATATCGTCATTATATATGGTAATTTTTGAGCGAGATGCTATCGGTCTAATCAGATTCGAAAACGGTAAAACTCAATTGTTTAACTCTAGGGGAGTTGGACAATGAGCTTATTTTTTAAAAAAGTGGAGTGTTCCTTTAAAAACAAACAAGCAAGCCAGCCCAGATTTAAAAAGTAATGAAAAAGTGACACAGCACATTACTTTCCATATAAGTAACATAATTAGTTACCTTTTTTAGGGAGTAACACATTATTGTAATGCATTACTCTTCCCCAACACTAAGGAAGACACATCGAACCACACAGGAACCACATAGAAATGTTCAAATAGTTTATTACAGAAATCGCAGTAGAGGCACTACCTCACATATATAGGCACTGAACTACTGAACTGGACTCGCAATTGTGTGTCAACACGGTTCAACACAATTCAGATTAAATCCAGACCATGTTAACCCATCTGTAAGTTTCAAGTGAAGTTCTCTATGTGATATGCAGCTCCAATCTCTGCTTTAACATACAATGGGGGATTTAACCGGTGCCAGAGATTTCATTGATATTCTGTGCAGTTTATATATTGCTTTCTAACTACTCTTCATCCTGACGACATTAATAAAGGTGCTGTAAGCAGCTGGGAATTCGGGAATACCACACATAAATGTAACTCTAATCAGACAGATATCACTGAAATAGGTGTCCTGAGAAATCACACCTGTCTCTGTGACAGCGCTAGAATCTGTAAACAAAAACACAATTAAACATTCAAGGGGTGGGGTCAGTGCTATTTTAGCCAATCAGGAACACTCTGTGTCAATCATTTTGCACGTTTGTGTCTTTGAACAGTGGGTTTTGAGGTTGAAATGAGCAAAATAGTGAAAGGCGAGCACTTACAGCACCTTTAATGGGATAGTTCAATCAAAAATGAAAATTATGTCATCATTATCAGCCTCATATCCTCATATCATTCCAAATCTTCAGAATTTTGTGCCAAAAAATGTTTTTTTCTTCTGTTTTTTTTTTTTTTTTTTTTTTTTTATACAATGAACGTTTTGGACCACACTGACTTTCATTGTATAGCCAAAAAAAAGTTTTTCAGTCAGTTATACAAATTTAAATGACGTGAGGGTGAGTAAATGATGCCAGAATTGAAATTTTTGGGTGAACTGTCCATTTAAGACAGGCAAATGATATATCTTTCAAGAAACATTTTACATAAAGCTTCAATCAATAGCCATCAATATCCTAGTTATGAATAAATGTCCCAACTCACACAGGTTCATGTCTACAGTGCTCATACAACATCAAATCTATAGTCCCACAGTTCTTCACAGAATAAACGTGGATAACAGTTACCTGTTTTTCAAAGTGTAAGAACAGAGGTTGATTCAGTGCGTGGTCGACAACAGTACGCTGGAGGGTAAAACAGCTTTCGCTGCGTGGATGGGTGCAGTGTAATCTCATGGGACATCGCGAATTCCCCTGGGCCGACCGTGTGTCTCTGCTCATCTACCTCAGTGTGAAACAATCCTCCATGGCAATATTTCAGAAGTGGAAAAACATGAACTAAAACTGCATTTTCTGCTCAGGGCTAAGACCAAGACTTATCTGTTTAGATTAGAGATTATGCAGTGAGATAATGTAGATTTTGATTGATTTTCGTATGGAGTTTATGAGTCAGAAGCCGAAATGCGGCCAGAAGTATCGGCACTGCGTGTTGAAGACTGTCAGAGGCCATCAGCTACCACTAATACACCACTACATGACGGCACAACATCATAAAAAAACAACAGACCATCTCAACAGCTCCTCAGATTACGGGTCAACATGACAACCTGTCACCTCACAAAGCAACAAAACGAACAGGTTAACCCACGAAACACTGAAGAAACTGCATTTAGTTCAACAACCCACCACAGAGAATATTCAGAACATGGAGAAACATGAAAAACCACTGCAAAACAACTGCTACTTAAGAGTTTAGGTGATCATACACTGTGTTTACCCCAAAGTGATTTACATACAAATAAGGGTAAAAGACGAAATGCATTTGAACATGTTCATATATTAAAAAAAAGCCTGGAGTCCAATGATCTGAATTCCCTAAAGTAATATAAAGCACTGTGGAGAGGTCTGAACGACACCTCTGAAAATAAATAAATCGAGTAAAACATTTCGCACCTCTAGATATGAAAATATGAGCTCACTTCACCCACGTTCGCCAGTGCTCAGATCATGGTCAAATGAATTCAGAAAACAGCCTGTTTAACATCTTGAGACATTTTTTCTTGAGCGTAAAGAAGTTCAGCTTTTTCATTTCGTAGAGGCAGCAGAAATGAGACTCGAACGAAAGCGAAAAATACTCTGCCAAGATGAGTCATGTGTCTTGTTGCAGAATTCGTAGACAAGAAAAAAAAGAGGTATATTACTCTCGGCATTATCTCTTTTCCTCAGATCATCTATTCACACGTTGTCGTCTCCTGCTGTGCTGGAGGGTGTTTCAAATTTAAACCTCTGTGACATTTAACCTCACATAAAGCAAAGTGAAAATGAACTCACTATTTCTGTTAGCCTGCAGCAGAACCCACATTAATGAGACCAAAAATAAAATAAAATAAAATAAAATAAAATAATAAAACAAAACTAAATAAAATAATAAATTAAAATGTATATAAAATTTGACCCTCTGTGACATTTAACCTCACATAAAACAAAATGAAAATTAACTTGCTATTTCAGTTAGCCTGCAGCAGAAACTACATTAATGAGACCAAAAATAAAATAAAACAAAAAAGAACAAAATAAAAATTATATAAAATTTGACCCTCGCTATTTCAGTTAGCCTGCAGCAGAACTTATATTAATGAGACCAAAAATAAAATAAAAATATAAAAATATTAAAATAAAATAAAATAAAAAAGAATAAAATAAAATAAAAATTATATAAAATTTGACTCTCTGTTACATTTAACCTCACATAAAGCAAAGTAAATAAAAATTAAAAACCCACATTAATGAGAGAAAAAAAAAAATAAAAATAAATAAAAATAATTAACAATTATATAAAATTTGAACCTCTAAAATAAAAATAAAAATAAAATAAAATAATAAAATAAAATAAAATAAAATAAAATAAAATAAAAATTATAAAATATTTTGTGTTGTCACATATCCTCCATTCTGCAGTTGTCTGCAAGCAGGATGGCTTCATGCAGGCAGAAATATATCTATTTCCCCTTAAAAAAATAAAATAAAGATTCACATGATCGCCATCTGCCAGCACAGCATCACAGTCATGGTGTAGGCGTAAATCTAAAACAAGTATAAGGATTGTATTTGTTCTTCCTTTGATTTTAATGTTTCTAAGAGGCATTTTAATGTTGGATGTAAACCAAGCTGACATTCAATCCTCACCATCCCAACCAAAAACACACAAACAGTCATTTGCACTCAAACAACGGTCAGTATGAATATGTATGAGCATCTTATTATGCCCTCGGGCCACATATCGCCCAATAACAACAGGTCAGCAAACCGCCTGAGACCAGAACGTGATGTTAATCGGTGTGTGGGCGCACATATTTATACAAACACACGCAGACCAGATAAATCAAACCCATACTGACCTCTCATAGCAAAGATGCACCTGAATTCAGTGCATTCAGACCTGTCAGAAAGCATTGTGGATTCCTGACATGCATGAGTTCTGTTTTCGGCATGCTAAATGAGCTCAGTGACCCGATACCCTTGTCAAATCATCAGTGGGGGCAATGTGAGACTCTCACAGGGCACCGGTGAAGCAAAAATGAGGCGTATGAGGTCTATGTCAAGGGGTTTATCTCATCAAATATTACAGGGAGTGAGCCCTCTGTCCTCCTCCACGTCCCCTGAGAGCGTTCATCTCTCGCCCTATAAATGGGTCACTCAGAAACAGTTAAAGTGAGCCGTGAATCGCAACTACATTGACTAGATTTAATTAGCTTATACCCTGAAGAAACAACTTCTGATTAAATATGAATGTGAACTCGAGCTGTGAACACATTTCCTGTGTTTAATGTGTTGAGCGATCTTAGAAATGTGCTCAGCTGATTTATTAAGAATTTATAAAATTGTAGTGTCTGATAATTTAGTGTCAAGGCTTTCCGCATACACTCCAGAAGAAAAACACACCTTGTACGACATTATCCAAACTTCATTAGTATTAAAGGAATGTTTTGGATTCTATACAAGTTCTATTAGCACAGAAAATAATTAAACAAATACAATAGCCTATATATTTACAGTAATGGACATATAGAGGTCAGTCTATTAGGCAGGGCAGTACACTATAGTTTCTATTTTTTTTTGAAAGTGTAACCACAAAAATGAACTATATTGATGCTAACATGAGACTACGAAAATGTAAACGTTATACTGAATATTTCAACTTCTAAGATAACCACTTAAAGCAGGTGTTTTGAAAAACAGACCAACTCATACATGTGTTTTTTGATTTGACAAAAATCCTTTTAAAAATACAAATACAACATTATTTATATTTATTTTTGGGTTTGGGGTCAGTAAAATTGATACTACTACTACTACTAATAAAAATAAAAAATTGTGCCGTCAAGCGATTAATCGCGATTAATCGTATCCAAAATAAAAGCTTTTGTCTACATGTGTGTGTACTGTGTATATTTATTATGTATATATAAATAAACACACATGCATGTATATATTTAGGAAAAATATGTTATGTTTATATATTAAATATATTTATATATTTATATATGAATATAAATATATACATATAAATGCAGTATTTTCAAAATATACACTGTCTGTGTGTGTATTGTGTATTTATATATACATAATAAATATACACAGTACACACACATATATTATGTAAACAAAAACTTTTTTTGGATGTGATTAATCACGATAAATCGTTTGACAGCACTAAGAAAAAAATCCTTTTTTTCAGTAAGGATGCATTAAACTGATCAAAAATTACAGTAATTTACTTTAATAAAAGTTTAATTTTAATGAAAGTAACTTCTAAAGATTTCTTTCTGAAATGCATGCTGTTTTTTAAACTTTCTATTCTTAAAAAGGATCCTAAAAAAAAAAAAAATTCCACAAAAATTTTAAGCAGTAAAACTTTTTTTTAACATTGAAAATAATAATAAATGTTTTTGAGCAGTAAATCAGCATATTAGAATGATTTCTGAAGGATCATATGACACTGAAGATTGGAGTAATGGCTGCTTAAAATTCAAATTACGGTTTATAAAGTTTTAAACATGGATGTTTTTCTTACACAAACGCATCGATTCACTTCAGAAGAACTTTATGTGGAGTGCTTTTTTATGATAGATAGATGCACTTTATTGGACTTCACTATCTCAACACCCACCTAAATCAATGATTAAAAAAGCATTTTTGGCAAATCCAGGTAATTTACCATAGAAATCTGAAGTTTTTAAATGTTTATGACTGTTATTGCACCAGGTATGGTCCGATCTCCTTAAAACACTGCATGCTTATTTAGAATGACCTGCTGCATGTACTCATCAGGTTTTGTGAAGTTTTGAGTTTTCCTTAAGGCTTTATAGGATTTTGGGTAAATTTGTGCAGGACCCTTTCTAAACAACCCCATTATAGCTTCCCAAAGGGCAATTTTTTTTTTAATAATTATTGGCCTAGAGAGTCCAGAGAATTGTACTGCAGTGTTTTTTTCCAGATTTAGTGAAAAACCAAGGACTAGTTCGCAAAAGTAGGTTTTTTACATCTTCCCAATCATTTAACAAACAATTTAATTGACAGCAGTGGCTCTAGAGGTGGTTCAAAGTTGTCCAGAATGAGAAATTCTACGGTACGATATGAATATTGCATATATGTGTGGAAAACTGCGCAACAGACAATCGTTTTGGCCCTTGAAAAATGCGATATCGTCCCCCAGTGGCTGTTTTCTTTCAAATTTCTCTCAGGCCTTTGGGGCCATGAGTCGAACAGGCCCCCTGAATTTTGTTCCGATCAGCCTCCGTTAACCTTGTCTGACAGATTTTTTCGGCCAACGGCAGCCATGTTATTTAAATGGGACCAAGACCATGCACACCAATATTCGTGTTGAGAAGACAAATGGTTGCACAGTTATAGCCATTTAGTTTTTTCCCTCTTGTAGCGCCATCAACTGGCCAAACTCCGCAATTTTTTTCCTGTGACCTCAGATTTTACAGAAGTGTGTTTGGCGGAGATATCTTATTCCGTTGAGGAGTTATAGGCATTTACTAAAAGTGGCCCTGCCCCTTTTGAACATTTTGGCACCCCTTTGTGACAGTGAAATGGTGAAAGTTCAACTGTTTCTTTTTGATAATGACTGATATTCACTCTCCAGAGAATCTTTCTGCATCGTTTTGGTTCCGATTGGGCCTAAAACCTAGGACTAGTTCGCAAACGTAGCTTTTTCAAGAAATGCGAAATTCAGAAAATTACCTAAAAGATAAAATCTGAGGCATGCGTTTTGTCTGGTGTGAGCCAAGAATTCCAAAAACATAAGACACTTGAGCCTGTGACTGACAGTTTAGGAGTTATGAGCGATTTCATACTTTTGATCAGTGTAGCGCCCCCGTTTGGCCGATTGGGGCGAGCCTTGGTCATGTTGTAGGCGGTGTGAGTACTGCCATCCCTCCAAGTTTCAAGTCTCTGCGACTTGCGGTTTGGTCTGCATGATCAGTTTTACGTTGATCGTTCTAACAATTACGCGCTTGAACCCCTAAAAATTACCATTATATAAAATTACCATTTTATATAATATTTCATATATTTCTATATCAGATTTTTGTAGAGATTAATTAACTTCAATTCACTTTATAAAAAAAAATACATGCCTTGCCCTTTAAATGTCCACTGCAATTGCATTACTGTAAACACATTTTTGCTTGTTTTTAAGGATACATTGAAATTATTATCTGTGCTAACTGACATTACAACCTGTTTTGAACCCAGAACACTCGTTTAATTAACCGTCTAGATAAACCATGTTCTCCATCTCCCCTGTCTCGTGCTACAGTGAGGCATCAGTGATTTGCCGTTATAAGAGTTGCTCTTTCCACGCATAACAACGCTCAGTTTCACACGTGCATGGCTGTGAAGGTACAAAAACACACACGTACATGCATTCGCCTCCCATTTCCGAAGTCTCGCGCAGAAGATCCTCTGTCAAGAGTACAAAAAGTGCTAAACATGCTACCTCAGACGGGTGCTGTGGCAGCTTGGTGGATATGGCCCTAAGTTCCTCTTTAGTTTGCCAGAAAATTACCCTGCTTTGATACTGAAAAATGCTGTACAGTTCAAAGGCGCCTGGAGTGCTGCATGTGCCTGTCTGTGTAGGTCTGCACGTCTATCTATATTTATTAATATTATATATAGTAATAAATATATTTATTATTACATTGATATAATTAATATAGTTAGGGGAATAATATATTTATGTATTTTTTGCTTGTCTTAGATCTCCAGTCCAAAACTCTTCTGTCCAGAGGTGTGGAACGCTGTCCAAGCTCCAGTAGATTGTCTCCACTATTCAAAATATAAAGCTGATACGTCCTCTGAGGGGAAAGTCTGTGAATATTTGTCAGATACACACACACACGTCAGCTTGACGTCAGTATGCGCATGTGTGTGTGTTTGCAGAGCTTACACTGCGGAAAGTACAGCATGTGAGGATTTGTGTAGTTGTTCATTTGTGTGTGTGTATGTGTGTGTCAGACGGTCTCTTTCAAACAGAGGGCTTCCACGGCGTTGCTGGGACCCTGGGACACCCCTCCGATGAGGAACAGCATGTTGGGGGTCTGAATGGAGGCACAGGAGCAGCGAGGGCTGGGTAACGGGGCCACGGGTTCCCATCTCCTCTTCAGCTGGTTATAACTCTCCACTGACGCCAGCGGGGACGGCTGGTTACCTGAAAGCACACAAAACAAAGCACCGTCACAAACATACAAAAAGCCAGAGATATGTACTGAAGTGAAAATGTGTAGCAAATGCATGGCAATTTAAATGTATTAGTGGCTTACAATGATATTAACCATAATAAAAGTTGCCTTTTCATTTAACACAGCTGTAAACCATATACCAAGCTGTGGTCATCTAAATGCTAGTGTAGAGTTTTTGACACTGGGGTGATTATGGAGTGCTTAAGGGTTTGTAGAAATGTGAGATTTTTAACATTTTTAGTGCCGTCAAATCGTTGAATCATGAAAAATCACATCCAAACGAAAAGTTTACATAAAGTATGTGTGCATACTATATATACACATAAATGTACATATATATTATATATATTTCCTAAATATATACATCTATGTGTGTGTATTTTTATATACATATAAATATACACAGTACACTTTTATTTTGGATGTGATTAATCATGATTAATCGATTTGACAGTAATCAATTTTTACAAATTGATTCATAATTATTTTGTACTACACACACACACACACACACACACACATATATACTCTTAAGTTATTATAAATTATATTAAAGTTATTATAAATATATATTATATATATTTCTTAAATATATACGTGTGTGTGTGTGCATTTATATATACATATATATAACGATTCATCGATTTGACAGCAATCGATTTTTACAAAATGTATTGTTTTATGGCTATTAAAATCAATGCATTATTGAAACATACTGGTAATTTTATTCTATTATAAAAGATTTTGTTTACAGAATATAATATGTATGTGTACTGTGTGTATTTATTATGTATATATAAAAACACACACATGCATGGATATTTTTAAGATAAATATGTTATGTTTATATATTAAATATATTTATATATAATTTGAATTAAATATATACATGTAAATATTTTAAAAATATATATTTTGTGTGTGTATTTATATATACATAGTAAATATACACAGTATACACACATATATTATGTAAGCAAAGATTAATTTGGATGCGATTAATCGTGATTAATCGTTTGACAGCACTAAAAAATATATTTAGTTTTATTCTGTGCTCAAACATTTTTAGAAATCATGAGATTAATCATTATTATTTTGTACTATACACACACACACACACGTATGTATATATGTAGTAATAATACTCGGCATACTCTTATTACAAAAACTGTAAAAATCCAGATAACATATTTAATATTTTTAAATAGAAATATTTTATTTTAAATATATTTGTATTTAATAAACACTTACTATATATATACTATATTATGTATACACAGTATAATATTATGTAAACACAGACTTTTATTTTGGAAGCGATTAATTGATTTGGCAGCACTAGTTTTTATATTTTTATTTTCTTTTTTACAAAATGTGTTTTTATGGCTATTAAAATAAATTAAATGTAATATTAAATACATTTTACAAAGTGTGATTATTATTCTGTTTATTTGTACATTTTATATTACTGTTTCCTTCTGCACTCAAAAATGTTTAGAAATGAGATTATTCATGATTATTTTATACTATATATATATATATATACACACACGTATATAGGTAATAATGATACTCTAAATACTCTGAAGTGATTAGAGAACAAAGAAAAAAAAAAATCCAGATAATATTATATTTGCATTTAATAAACTTTTACTATATTGGTGTCACGGGTATGTCGTCGTGTGCGAGAATAAACAGGAGGAGAGCGGAATCCAATAATTGCAAGTTTATTAAACAATCCAAAAAGAACAGGAACCGAGGGAGAACAGCAGAGACCAGCAACCACAACGAAACACTCTGTGAAACAATACAATCACCGACAAAGACCAGGGGCACCACCAAACTTAAATACACAGAAACAGGGGAGTGGTCACAAACGAGGAAACGAGGGGAAGTACAAATAAGGGCAAGACTGAACCAAAAGAACAAACCTAAGGGGGGGAAACCTGGACTAAACCAAAACTAAACAAACCAAGGGGGGAGACAAAGACTAAACCAAACACTAGAAACACAAGGGAAAAACACTAGGAAAAAACGAGACAAAACAGAACATAACCCTGACAATTGGTCTAGTATCAGTAATGAAAGGGATTTTTTTTTTTTTTTTACATTTTTATAATTATATTATCATATTCAAAATGAACTTTTAGTAGGTATATGAATTAAAAATGTATTTCTTTTTTTAAAAACATGCACTTAATATACTGTTGACTCATCCTGTAATACACGGATTTTTATCCAATCAGATGCTCTTTTGAAATGTGAGTGTCCCGACCCTAATAACACCTACATCCAGCTAGCAAGAAGCAAATCATAATCCACGGCTGTCATGTAAACTACTGGCAATTAAAAAAAAAGGTTGTGGCGGTGTGTGTTTACAAAAAAAAAAAAAAAAAAAAAAAACACACAAAACTGTCCTAGTCTAGATTTAAAAATTAGTCAAATATACTAAACAAGTGTCCCAGTCCTCATATCAAAGCCTAAAGTAAATATTTCCAGATTTAGTGCATCACAGGCAGGTGTTCAGAAAGCACTGCACATTACAAGGCCTCTCCAGCCATTCAATTAACACAACACCCTCTCCACATTAGCATACAGCATCCACAGCGTCTCCCTCTCACAGCTCACACTCACACACACACACATTGCGGATGTTTCTTGCAGATGAAGCACTTGCCACCTGGTGGGTTTTGGGACTAAAGCAGGTTTGAACAGGTGGCATTATGCAGATTTCTTCAAATTATGTAACTCCTACAGATTCTGTGGCTTATGCTTCAAGAAACTTTTGCTCTGATGTTGCAAAATAAAGAAATAAATAAATAACAACAAAGTTCCCCTAGTAAATCCTGGCACAAACACTGCAGTCGCAGTGAACGGTGAACATTTTCTCATTTTCCCCAGGGTCAGTTTCGACTAGGCTGGGTGTTTTCACTCCTTTGCCTTCAGCGCCGAGACCTAAATCATCACGCGGTACCTGCCGCTAAGTTTCCATGGTTACTCAAATTGAAGTGCAGATGATACGGACGGACTGGTGCGGTGACTATTGTTATCATAATTTCCTGGTAGAACAAACACTTGGGCGAATCCGCTTGCGGTAATCAAAAGTGTCACGTCGAGCTGTGCTCCGGCGCTGGCGTGGAGGGCTCAAGCGTGTTTCGACGTATCCTCAGGTGCTTTTGTGTTCACACAAATACATATTTGTAAAAGCAGTTTTGCAGGAGCTGTTTTGCAAAGGTTAGATTCGTCTTTGCTGAATTTTTCTCACCACCATCTACGGGGAGCTGTCTGCCACAACAGAAAAGTGTTAAATATAGATTAAACTCATAAAACTAATTCAAATGCCAAATCTTTAGGTAAATATTAATATTCATAGTTAAAATCAAGCAGGCCAAGGCACTCAAGGATAAGTAAACTATAAAAAGCCTTCATTTTCTCATGAAGAAATTCAACATCCCTCCAAATTTACTACCGAGAATTTTTTTGCTGTGTATTACAAGTCAACATACCAAAAACATGCAATGACAACATAAAAGCCACTTGTTGAACATGTTCGTTTGTCCAGACATTGTTGAAAATATCCTGAGTTGGTTGCTATAGTAACGACATGAACATCAATACGACGCCAAGAGTCTTTCACATGCTACAACTGAGAGCATCTGTCAGAGTGGAAAGAGAGGGTGGAAAACCCTCATTTTGTCTGTGCTCCTGTCTGTCGTGACATCTTGCCACGGTGCTGAACTCAGAAGGCACATGAGAGAACATTAAGCAACTGAGGCGTTTTAGTCAGTCAAGCATGTGAACCATAGACTCGTTCACTACATAGTAAATACCACTATAAGAAGGAAGAAACTGTGAAAAATATGTGTACTTGGACACGGCTCCAAAAAATATTCCCCATTTTGTGTGACGTGTCATGGATGGTACATATAAAAGTGCTTAAAAAATATTGTGTAAAAAAACAAGTGATACAGTTCAAGTTGGTTTAAAGGAGACATTGGTTGTAAAATTTACTTTTACATGGTGTTTGCATATAAATGTGTCTTAGCGGTGCCACCTTACAATGATAAAAACAAACATTTCCCCTTTTTAATCCTCAAAAAAACCTAAACAGTCTCAATTATCAAGCTGTTCTTATTATTGAAGCTGTATGATGTCATACTGCTCAGGCCCCGCCCACGACTGCTGATGGACTGTCCCCAGTTTGTCCCCTGTCCCCATTTTCTCCGCACTCAGGCAGCTGTAGTGACAACGTCTCATAAAAAATGCAGGTGTTTTGTAGCCGGGTTTTGTTTTCGATGGTAATGCGCCATCGAATACACAAAAAATGATAGAGAAGGGTGGAGTGAGCAGTAGCTCATTATCATTTAAAGAGACATGCACTGAAACGACTCGCTGTGAACAGAGGTGTTTTTGACAAAGCAAAAAGGTGTTTTACACAAACATTAAGAAATTTTAACGCATGTTACATACATTTCATGAAGAGCCTAAAGAATCACACCAAATTCTGGAAAATGGGCATCCGATGTTCCCATTAAGTAAGAATCCTAATTATCCTAATTTCCTTTATACATTCACCCTGGTATGGAAACCCATTTCTGCCATGTGAGAAAAAAAAATCATGACTTAAATAGTCGAAATTATGACATACTTACATCATAATTCTGAGATAAAAAGTCTAAATAATGAAATTAAAAGTCTTAATTATAAGATTTAAAATGTGAAATTATGACTGTCGAAATTATGACTTTAAAAGTCGAAATTATGACATGAATAATTATGAGATAAAAGATGAAATTATGACTTAATTCATAATTATGAGATAAAGTCGAAAATATGATTTACTAAGTCGAACTTATGACTTTAAAAGTCATAATTATGAGATAAAAAGTCAAACTTATGATTTATTAAGTTGAACTTATGCCTTTAAAAGTCATAATGAGACAAAAAGTCCAAATAATGAAATTAAATGTCTTAATTACAAGATTTACAATTTGAAATTATGACTGTCGAAATTATGACTTTAAAAGTCGAAATTATGACATGAATAATTATGAGATAAAAAACAAAATTATGACTTAATTCATAATTACGAGATAAAGTCGAAATTATAATTTACTAAGTCGAACTTATGACTTTAAAAGTCATAATTATGAGATAAAAAGTCAAAATAATGAAATTAAGTCTTAATTACAAGATTTAAAATGTAAAATTATGACAGTCAAAATTATGACTTTAAAAGTCGAAATTATGACATGAATAATTATGACATAAAAGACAAAATTATGACTTAGTTCAAAATTACAAGATAAAAATTTGAAATTATGACTTACAAAGCCAAAATTATGAGATAAACAGTCAAAATTATGACTTAAAAAATTTAAATTATGAGAAAAAAGTTTAAATTATGACTTTACAAGTCAAAATTGACTTAATGACTTTATAAACATTGGTTACAGGATAGTGGTCTAATGTTAAATGGGACATTTTAAAACAAATTAACTTGTCTTAAAGCAGTTTGGAGGATCAAGTTCACACCATATTAATAAAGCATATTCCATTTACAGACTGGCAGAATATACCCCAGAATATGAACAAACACAACATGCAAAGTCTCACGTTAAGCATTTATTCTTTATAGCAGTTCTCTGTGGGAGTGCTTAAAAGTGCTTAAATTCAGCGTGTTGCATCCATATTCCGTGTTCATCCGTTTACCTTTAATAATTTAAACTGTCTTTAATAATATGAATACTAGATGTGTTTTTTTTATATCACTGTCTCCTTCCACTAAACCACATTAAGAACTTTGTACCCAAAAGAAAATGCTTAACATGCAACTGAGCATGTTGCGTTCATATTCTGGGGTATATTCTGCGTATCTGTACATGATAAGCTTTATTAATAAGGTTTGTATTGAACTTGGCCCTCCAAACTGTTTTAAACCAAGATAATTGGTTTTAGAATGTCCAGTTTATCATTAGACCACTATACTGAGACCAATGTGTTATTAAAGGTAGAAACTGACTTAAAGTCATTAAGTCAGTTTTTACCTTTTAAGTCATAATTTTGACTTTTTAAGGCATTTTTTTCATTATGTGGCGGAAATGGGCTTCCATAGTCTGTAAATACTTTCATTCAATACTTTCTTGTTACTGATACGGTGATAACACCTGAACTAATAAGCATATATGGGCGACTGAGTACATCTAAATGAGGCCAATTTCCTGAACATCACCCCCAATATGGACCTAACAGCAGCCATTAATTCTAGAAAGACATGAGGAGGTACAGGGAATGAAGCATCTCCTCCAGTTATGTCATTATGTCTCTGTGTGTGCATCAGTCTGCATGGCCTGAGTGTCCAACAAGGCCAGAAGAAAAAGAAAAGAAATAGCCTAGGAAAGTGACACAAAAATAGCTCAGAAAGAGCACCAGATAAAAAGACGAACAGCAACAGCAGAGATACTAAAAACGAAGGGAGGGAAAAACACACAGAGACATGAAGGGGGGACAGGGTAGAAAGAGGTGACAACAACTAAGAGAGGATAGAGCAAGCAGGTGAAGGAAGAAGTAGTGCGATGCTCAAATGTGAATGATCTCACGCTATGAATAATGGAGATGCTCACACACACATGCACACAATCCTCCATCGGCTGCTGTGATGCCTGAAATCCCGTCTATTTCTAGACATAGAAAAAGATTAAATAAAAATGTGCCATGTTTAATCTGCAACACTCTGCCCTAAATATCATTTTTTGGGAAGACGGTGAAATTTCTCGCCCACTCTTTGAGCTGACATTTATTGAAGAAATCTCTATCTCACTCTAGTAATGTAGCCAGAGACAAACAGACTGGAAAGAAATGAGGCTGTATTTGAGACCGATATTCAGAGGCTTTTCATTGGAGCGTAAAGACCCAAATCATTTCATTTAAAGACACGTCAGTCTAGGGAACAGGCTGTCATTGAGCAATTCCACATATTCACTCTTTCATAATGAGGCTAAGAGTGATTCTTTGACTTTCCAATTAAAACCAAGTTCTACTTATGAATGAAACAAGTGCATTTGGAAATGCTGATCAAACTATGCACTAAAAAAACAATTCCTAAGGGCAGGGAAGTTATTCACAGTTCGTGAAGTTGTTGAGATGCTGTACTGTGAAGCAGACGCTTGTTGCTAGGTGACATTAGTGCACAGTACTTACTCATAGCTGCACGTAAAGACCCGACATAATGAATCCATTTGCTTGATATGGCATTTTATTAAGAGGCCGATTCTGCCGCAGGTTGTTCTGAAAAATGACAATCTTTGCACTGCGCTTTGTAGATTTCTTTTCTGGTTTTCTAAGCTCAGTTGATCCTATTTGCATAATCTATTTAACATCGGCAGTTACTTACCGAGTCCCCCCGCAGCGATGACCCGTCCACCGAGACATCCAGCTACGAAGTCCGCCCGCTTCTCTCTCATGCGACAGCTTCGCGTGGCCTTCAACCACACACCTGCACACACAGAGGTTAAAGGTCAGAGAGGTCAAGATTTAAGGGGTCTATTCAAGGGGTATTATCAGTAACTAAAACCAAACTATAATACTACAATAGTATATCAACGGTCCATTTAGTCCTAGTCTTGCTTAGCCAGATCTGCAGACTGACACCATAGCAACTCTCATTGGCCAAGGACCAACATGTAAAGCAACTAATCACAGTTTGATTTGTTCATGTTTAGATTGAAAATTTAAATTCTCCAAGTTTCCAGACAGACCTTTAAAAAATGTGGCACACAGATCTTTCAGAAATTCTGTTGAATCCAACCAATCAGATGACGACTACCAAAGTGTTTCGCATTTTGTGTGACTTATGCATTTCCTCAGTCAAGGCAAGGTAGGCATTGTCTCCTCAAGATATTGGATGAAAAAAAAAAACACTGTCAATATTACAAAATATAACATTGAAAAGTGTATAAATCACTCATTTTTCTAAAGAAACATAGCAACACCAACAAGTCTCTCTCGCCTCCCTTGAGCCCATTGAGTTTTAACAGACCCCCTAAAGCCTGTGGAGGGTTTGGTGGAGGTAATTGAGAATGAATGGGGGAAAGTAGTAATGTTTTGAACGAATCATTCTCGTTCACGTAATCCATTGACTCATATTTCTCGCTCAGCTTAAAATAATTTGTTACCCTGCTGCCTTAAAATGTTAAGTTCAGTCAACTAAAATAAGTTAAGTCAACTTGAAATGTTAAGTTGTACTAAGTAACAACTTAGATATTTGTGTTTGCTAAACTTAACAGATGGGTAAGTAACCCAGCTGCCTTAAAATTTTAAGTTGATTCAACTCAAATATCTAAGTTGTCACTTAGTATAATTTAACATTCCTGTCACGCTTCAGGCAGGAACAGACTAACAATGACGTAATGAAACAAAATATCTTTAATAATCCACAAGGAACACTGGAAACACCGGAAACACAGGGAGGTAACGTTAACGTCCGACAAACGAAAAGGGAAAACACACGCTATATATACACACAGACTGATTACAAACACAGGTGCAGACAATGAGGGAGATACCAAAACACACAGAGCTGCAGGGGGAAATGATGGTAGAAACCAACTAAAGAGTCCAGGGGTGTGACATTATGTCCCCCTCCCGGAAGGCGCGTCCTCGCGCCGACAAACAGGGGAAACAAAATGTACAAACTTAGGAGGGGGCTTCGGCGGAAGACAGACTCCCGGGAGGAGGGCAAAAGATGGAGTCCAGGGTGATGACGGAATATTCCATGGAGGTGATGACGGAGGGAGGAGCCAAGGAGGTGACAGGAGGGGGCTGGAGCAGGAGGAGCCAGGTGAGACCCAGACCGCAGCCATGATGGAACCCCACGGTGGAGCCGATGGAGGGAGGAGCCATGATGGAGGAAAGGCTAACGACTCCATGGGGCCGACCGACGGAGGCGGAGCAGGTGGTGGTAGAGCCCGAGGCGGAGACGGAGAGCCGATGATCCTTGGCGACACCGAGGATCCGGAGGTCCCAGGCGGAGCCCAAGGCTCTGGCGACCAAGGCGGAGACGGAGATCCGGAGGTCCACGGCGGAGCCGGAGCGACAGAAGGCTGAGGCTGTGCCAGAGGGATAGAGGAGTTCCACGGAGCCGGTGGGATGGAGCGACGAGGCGCAGCCGGAGGAGTAGAGTCCTGAGGCGAAGGTGGGATGACGACAGACCGGGGCGGAGCCGAAAGGACGATGGAGCCCGGTGGAGCTGGTGGACCGACGGGCGACGGTGGAGACGAGGGAGCTGAGAGACGGGGTGGAGCCGCAGGGTCGGAGGGCCGAGGTGGAGTCCAGGACTCAGAGGCTGAAGGCAGAGATGAGGGATCCTCCAGCCATGACGCCGATGGTGACTGGCAGACCTGCGGCGAACCCACCGCACAGATGGTGGGCTGAGGGTGAGTAGAGGGACTGACAGGCAGCAGTGGTGGCATGGCTGAAACATTATGGTTCTTAGACTGAGGGAGGGTGGGTGGGAAATCAGAGCAGGTAGATAGTTCAGAAATTACAGAGAGTCCAGTATTAACATCCTCAGAATTATCAGGTATATCGTTCATTGTCAAATGTCCCAAAATCCAATTCAGCTCACCCTCAGCGGTGGTGCAGTGGGTAATGCTGTCCTCAGCACTCTCATTTTCCACTGACCCTTCCACCGTCGCGGACATTGTGGCCGGCTCACGCACCTGATCTGACGGCTCGTGCAACTCAGGCTCCGTGGTGATCAGCTGCTCTGTCGCTCCTCTCAGCGATGGCACGCTGGTCGCGGCGGGCTGTAGCTCTCCGTCATCGGTGGGCTCTGGCTGGGATTCCGCGGGTCGGGGTGGCTGGCTGGGTTCTGGGTCTGGAGTGGCACTGGCGAGATTATCCATGGAACAGGCGGGGAACGAGGATCGGTTTCTCGCCATTGTCCACTCCACAAATGCGGTGAAATCCGCTCGAGGGCCGTGTTGGTCGGACGTTCTGTCACGCTTCAGGCAGGAACAGACTAACAATGACGTAATGAAACGAAATATCTTTAATAATCCACAAGGAACACTGGAAACACCGGAAACACAGGGAGGTAACGTTAACGTCCGACAAACGAAAAGGGAAAACACACGCTATATATACACACAGACTGATTACAAACACAGGTGCAGACAATGAGGGAGAAACCAAAACACACAGAGCTGCAGGGGGAAATGATGGTAGAAACCAACTAAAGAGTCCAGGGGTGTGACAATTCCAAGTTGAATAAACTTTTTTTGAGTTGACTGAACTTAAAATTTTAAGGCAGCCAGGTTACAAATTATTTTAAGTTGACTCAAATTGTGTTTTACAGTGTAGTGGGTCAGTTTTCATAACAATGGTAAAGTGTTAATTTCTTCATTTGCTGTTAATATTCCAAACTACATGAGCCAAGATCTACCTTTTCGCCATCATTATCGTTCAACAACTGGTTCTTTTTATTCACAAACAGTTGTTACTGAACGAATACGCCCATCACTAACCAAGTCGCTGTTTTGAGTCTGAACAAGAGAGAAATCTCATTCGTAAATGAATTGAATGAACTGATACATGTCGTTTGTGAACAAATGTGTACCTCATTTCAGTCAGTCTCGTTCAGCAGTTAGCAGAAAGCGGATGCAAAGCACAGTAACTGTGCACATACACTTGTTTATATATTAATATTTAACATACAGAACATATCTCCACAGCAAATGTAACATAATTCCAGATTTATAAATGTGTAAATGTCTGACCAAACAATTAAAAATATTAATTATGCAATTATGTTTTGGTCATCTGAATCATTTATTTAGACTTATTTATTCATTTATTGAGTAGATTAGGCACACATTTTAATAAAGCCAAATCAGTGTTTTGCAACAAGTAAATATAGTATGTTCATTGACTTAAGACATAATAACGTAAGACACTCTTTTTTACCACTTGCTGGCGTATTTATGTAATACAGTATGAAAAACTGGTCACTGAATGAATCAGTGAACAAATCTAAATGAATCATGTTGGTGAATGAACTAGAAAATGAATGAATCTCTCAAAATTTTCATCAGTAGGGGAAAGTCACGTGAGAGGAGGCAATGCCTCCATCACAATATGACTTGATATGACTGGTTACGTTCGACTGTGATTGGTTCATGCGATAAATCCCATCCTCTTGTGTTCATGCGCGTTCTGCATTCGCGAATCAGTCTGAATAAACAATATAATGGCGTTAATGGGAATTGAATAAAGTAAGTAACTTTGCTATGTCAAAATAAGACTTAAAATGGCATGAAAACACGATCTGTGAGAGTTTTTAATGAGTAATCGGCTTGGTGAAATTTAAAGTAAAGGTCATTGCACACTGATTCCGAAATTTCCGTCATAAAAAAGTTTTGAAAAAGAGTCGATTTTCTGTATTTTTGCATCCATAGCAAGCATTTTGATAAGAAAGGATGACGAATACTAAATAAACCCCCCAAAAAACACATATGAAAATTTCGGACTCAGTGTGCAAAGACCTTAAATCTCCATGTCTGTGAGCAATATTTACTGAGCTTTGATGACTGATGATCCGAAAAATTAAAAAATAGTTCAAAGTTAACTACTAAAAAGAATGGCCGGACATACGTTTACAAATAAAATATAATGTTTAAATTGTTACATATTATTTTGAAATAAATGTAACTTGATGAGATTCATACTTGGCTTTAATAAATAGAATATTGATTACATTGTTAATATAAAAATATAAAATAGAATTGTTTTTATTTTCTTTTTCTGATAAGTACTGATTATTTATTCAAGAAAATGTGACTGGGACATGAATTTGCATTTGATTTAAAAAGAAAAAACTGTGAGGACTTCCTCACAGAACACCACTGCACATCACTGTATATATCATAGGAATCATGCACATGGCTTTTATGGCTCAGGTTTTTATGGCTCAAAAACATTCATGCAATGATGGCAGATTCAGGGAGTTCTGTTCTAGCTGAACAACTGTTGTTAAGATCCCTCCAGGAATTACAGACCTCCTTGGGCTCCTCAAAGATCAATATAAAACGCAAGCATATGTCTCAGATTCACTCAAATGTAGCCAGATGCGGCAAGTCGCCCATGGTCATTTGCCAGCATGTGGGAACCAGCCAAAGTTGACATGGAAACCATAATGTACCCTAATGACTGCAATGAAAGAAAACAAGCGTGCACTCAAAGTCAGAGAAAGTTCAGACTCGCACACAATCAATCTGCCCTTAACTATACAGACGGCTTGATACACAACTTCAGTGATAAACAGCTGAGAAGGGCGTCTCTCGCTATTTTTGATTCCCTAACATGCCATGGCCACGCAGTCTCCAGAAAGCTGTCTCTCTGCGTGACACCATCTGCCTTGGAGCAAATTTATGCCCTCAGTTTTCCCATACACAACGTCTTCACTCACTCTTTTTGACTTTTTTGAGGGCACTTTAAAATTTGTTCACTCCATTTCCTTTCTTTGTTGTAACCTTCAGCCGCCTGCCATCTCTTTCAAGCATTGTGGTCTCCAAGCTCTTCAGCGTCTTTCAATTCATCCCAAATTTTCTCCCTGCTGTCGGCCTTACATAAAAGAATGCAATCTGTTTGAGAAATACTCTATAGGCCACTGTATTCCCACCCGCACACTCTTACTTGTCGTTATCGGACTTAATAACCCTCTTGCTAAAGGTATCAAGGTGATGTGCTCCTCAAGAAGATAAGAAATACTCTGCTGTAACCCAACCTTGTCCTGACTGATGGCACAATCTGTGAAGCTGCTCTGAAATCTGTCTGAAGAGTGAATATCTTCCAGCACTTTTTGACTCTTTGAACACTTTAATAGGGTCATAAGACAGATTTTTCCTTGATAGTCTGAAGTCAAAAGAGTTTAGAGTATTTTAATAGAATACTGTAAGTTTCAGAAGTCAAAAGGTTGGGTCTGGTATTCAGATTTGATTGGCTAAAATGACTGAATTTGAGTGCTAATACGCAGACTTTTTACTGTATCTAGGGACCTATGTATCAGGTCATGAAAACAGAACTTACTGTATAACGCAATGTCTCAGAATTTGACAAATTTTGGATGTATAAATCAAAAGCAGGTTAGTACACTTAAATCAAAATGCAACATGGACTAACGTCTGTGAATATTAAGCCACAAAAATACTATTTATATATGAATCCTGCATGTTCTGCACGTCTCTGTGTGAATGAATGGTACAGACGCATGGTTTTGTTGACCTCACATACTGAAGCATGTGATGCTCGCTGTCGCCTCAATATATGAGCACATAAACGCATGAACATGATCTGTAGAACGGCTCTAAAAGTCACTTCATGAGTATTTTACCATTTCCTTTGTGAAAATCTATCATCATATCATATACAAACAGAAACTTAAAGCTCTTCACAGCAAACCATCAAAATAAAAGTTCAGTTTAACTTGAAGAAACTGTGACAGAAATATATTACTTAATCTACTGACAGAACTACTACTACTACTACTACTACTACTACTACTAAAATTATTATTATTATTATTTAAACCATTTTTTGGGGGGATTTTTACCAGAATTTATTTAAAAATGTAAACACACAACACAGCATTTCTGATAAAAAAAATAAAAAAATATTTTATAAAATCAATTCATTAGAGATGCTATTCATTACTAAAATTTCTGAAAAAATTATTGGAAAACAGAATCTGGTAAAATAAAATAAAATAAAATAAAATAATATAAAACTGAGAAAATTTCATAGGGCCTTAAAAATGTAATTTTTGTTTGTTTTAACACACTGCTGTTAAATCACGTAAGGTTCATGGTTTCAATTAATTAGACATGATTTTTGATTAATAAAATTTAATTTAACTATTAAAACAGAGTGAAAACAGACAAAAACAGAATTTTGAAAAAATAAAAAATAAAACAGATTTCATAGGGCCCATCTGTTTTTGTTCCAGACAGACTGAAAGTCCATGCAACAACTTCTGCAGGTTGCGTCGCTACACCAGTACGTAGCAACTGTCTTTATGAGTGAGTCAGTCAATTATTTAATTAAGGGATTAATTCAAACTGAATTCATAACTGATTCACAGCCAATTCGTTCAAACACACTGATTCATTCAGGAACAAAACAAGTGACTGTCCATGAGTCATTGAATTATTCGTTCAAAATGAACGAATCGTTCAAGAAAGACCCATCACTAATCGTAGCATCGTGAACGTGCATCCTAGAGCCTGTGCTACACAAGCTTTTGTGCTTAAAAAGTATACTAATTTTTATTTTTTGAAAAAATTGACAGATCGTTTTGCTAGATAAGACCCTTCTTCCTCGGCTGGGATCGTTTAGAGCCCTTTGAAACTGCATTTAAACGACACTTTGGAAGTTCAAAATTGGGGCACCAATGAAGTCCATTATATGAAGAAAAATCCTGAAATGCTTTTTCTCAAAAACCATAATTTCTTTACGACTGAAGACAGAAAGACATGAACATCTTGGATGACAAGAGGGGTGAGTAAATTATTTGTAAATTGTCATTCTGGAAGTGGACTTCTCCTTTAATTTGACATTCCAAAAAATGTTAGATTTATCGATTACATTGTTATGCCAGTAGATGGTGAAAGGGGGCAGTTAAAAATGTATTTGTCTTTGATCATTCATTCAAAAACACTGATTCATCCAGTAATGAACCAAGTAAATCTCGAGTGAATCACTCAATCATTCACTTATAAATTAGGCCTATATGTGATTTTTTTCTTCAGTGAACCACAACTTCCATTTAAAAAAACAACAACAAACCCAATTTATCCAGAATCACGCAGCTCTTAAGTGAATCTTGTTTTTATGTAGCCTGTTGATTTTTGTTAGGTATTCAGCTGCAACTAAATGTTTAGCAAAAAAAGAAACAATAAATATGCTTGACATCAAGTTTTATTCACATTGGAATCAAAACTGGGAATCGTAAAGAATCGGAATCAATAAGCAGAATCGGAATCGGAATTGATAATATTCTAATGATACCCAACCCTATGTATGAGCCTGTTTACAAACCTGTTGTCCAACAAAGATATCATTTACTGACATGCTTTTCCTCTAAATGAACTTCATAACATAGTTGAGTGTTTGAAGTAACCTTTTCTGATCAGACGTGGCTTCATATCACAGAATGAGGCAGAAATCACGCTACTTTATAGTATCATAAAAGCCAAACCACCCTTTTATACCCCTTTTGTACAGCACATTTCATAGAGGATATTTACTAATAAAAATTAAAAATACATAAAATGGATAGTTCTGGTCCTTGATTCTGATTGGTTGAGCAGTGTTCATAGCTGTTGTACGAAGCTGTAATTACTCTGTTGCTTGGCAACCACTTTGTTGCAACCACAATTGTTCCTGAGGAACTACCTTGTTTGGTGGAAGAATATGTTTTTTTATTAATATCATTACAGTTTCTTTGCTCTGTTTTATTTTGTAAAACCTTTCTATGTATATGGCATAACCATTTTATAAAAGCAATAAGGCCCGTAAAGCAGTGGTTTACAGTTAATTTATAACAGCTAAGGGGATTTTAGGCACCCTTAGCTGTTATAAATTCACTGTAAACCACGGCTTCTTAGGGCTTATTGCTTTAATGAATAACCACACTATGACCATTTTGTAGTAAAAAATTATATTCTTATAATTAACATTATAAGAAGACCTCAGGGAAAACACATTAATACTGATAATACTGATAATTCCTCATTTCATGTGATGGCTTATGTTTTTTATGTACATTATTGCTAATGTAGTAGTTTCCCATAAATTATAATGGAATATATAATATGATTTAGTACTTTGTACAACACAACAGCAGGACCCAGACAAAGAGGTTGAACACTACAGGGATCCAAAATATTAATAAAACATTGCTTCCTGCCAACTGTCATATCAAAGATACTGTTGTCTTGAATCGTCGCCTCTGATAATGAAGCTCTGCATTTAAGCACATCCTCCATAACAAAACTGATGTGATGAGAAATACAGAGAAAGCAAGGAAAAGATCAAAGATATAAGCTTTCTCAACCTGTCTGTCTTTCTCTGCCTTCACACAAACACACACACAGCAAGGGAAAGTGTGGTAGTTAATGAAGTGTGGCGGCCCCAGCGTGACCGGTCAAACTGTTTTTAGAAGAGAGAAAGGCTTTCACCTTCTCACTAGGTACAGGTAAGCTTATTGTATGAGATCACAGCACACTAAAAGGAGAAGGAGAGAACAGCACAGAAAAGAAAAGATCTGGATTGAGGCAAGAAAAGTGAAACGGTTAAGCAGGAACAATATCCACCCCCCGCTGCCCCTTCTCAAACCATGAGACAAATTGGTTGAAATTGCCAGTGACTCCACGCTGACAGAAGTCTGAGTGTTTGTCCCACTCTCTCAATGTGTATGAGACGCAAATGGAGCTGAATTAGGGCCAAAGGTCACAGATAACGCTCTGAGGATCTAAATCACTCAGACATTCTCAAATCTGATGGTTTATAGCATGCGTTTACAGGGATGGTGGCGTCTCTTTATATGTGATCTCTGTAGATCACATTTCATTATCAGATTCATCCATTGTCATTTGAGACAATTAGGGAAAGGGAACATTCCTGGCGATTGCTAGTTATATCCTATCCCTCCTTTATTTATTGTAAAAGGTCGTTTTTCTAGTTTTTTTATATATATATATAGGCCATATACAGTAACTATATACATTAAAATAAGAAACTTTTTGACTTTTGGTTCAAATTGTTAAAATTAGTTAATGCATTGGGTATCAAAAATAAATGAACAACACACAATAATAACTTATTGACACTCATTAGGATTGGGTCAAACACATTCTTTTTTTTTTTTTTTAAATATTCTTTTAAAGTATATTACTTTCATAATAAGTACTCTAAAAGAATGCTAAAGTATACTTCTTTTTCACAAGGGTATACCTTTAAGTGAGTGTCTTAACAAAAATGAAAATTGCCCCATGATTTACTCGCCCTCAAGCCATCCTTGTATGTATATGACTTTCAGACAAATATAATCGGAGTTATATTTAAAAATGTCCTGGCTCTTCCAAGCTTTATTATGGCAGTAAATGGCTGTTGAGATTTTAAAGACCAATAAAGTGCACCCATCTATCATAAAAAGTACTCCACGTGGCTCTGGGGAGTTAATAAAAGGCCTTCTGAATCAAATTGATGCGTTTGTGTAAGAAAAATATTCATATTTAAATCTTTATAAGCCCTAATCTCTAGCTTCTGCTAACTGTCGTACATGCGTTCAACAGAGAGTGGCGTTCCAGCAGATGATGTCGGATGTAGACAAATGCGGTGACGAACACAGAAGTACAGTGGAGAAAGCAAAACAAAATAATGGTCACGAATTTGAGGCTACAGGAGACTGGTTTTCTTTTGCTGTAAACAAAATTTGGTTATTGCAAGATTAGCATATCCTCATCCTACACCCTACACTGTAAAAAATGACCGTGAATTTAACGGTAAAAACAGTAAAAACCTGTTAAATGGTTAACGGTAAAAGACAGTGATGGTGGTGTCTCTTCATATGTGATCTCTGTAGATCACATTTCATTATCAGATTCTTCCATTGTCATTTGAGAGAATTAGGGAAAGGGAACATTCCCAGCATTCCCTTTATTTATTGTAAAAGGTCATTTTCTAGTCTTTTTTTATATGTTTAACGGTAAAAACCTGTAAAAATGCTACAGTAAAATCATGTTAAATGGTTAACGGTAAAAGACCGTACAATTTACAGTGCATAACCGTAATTAAAAACCTGTGTTACATTTTTTAATTTTATTTTTTTGTTGAAATAACTCTTTCTTAGTTTTTTCTTAGTTTTGTACATTAGGGTTGTATGTTACATATAATGTTGTGAAATTGTTTATTGCATTATTTTAGTTTCATGTGTGTTACCATGATGGTGTTTAGTGTTTGTGTCAATGACACTTTGCACCTTTTATATATGTTAATATTTAAAAGCTGTCTGTGATGAGCTTTGGTTCATCATGTGATTTTCTCATCACCACCTGCTTTTGGTGGTTATCTGTATATTACAAAGGTACAAAACAGATTTCAGTTGGTACATTAAAGGGTTACTCCACCCCAAAATGAAAATTTTGTCATTAATCACTTACCCCTATGTTGCTCCAAACCCCTGAAAGCTTTGTTTGTCTTTGGAGCACAATTTAAGGTATTTTGGATAAAAACCGAGAGGTTTGTGACTGTCCCATTGACTGGCAAGTAAATAACACTGTCAAGGCCTAGAAAAGTATGAAAGACATCATCAAAATAGTCAACCATAATTTTACGAAGCTACAATAATACTTTTTGTATGAAAAGAAAACAAAAATAATGACTTTATTTGACAATTATTTGTGTTCAGAAGACAAACAAAGCTTTTACGCATTTGGAACGTCATAGGGGTAAGTGATTAATGAAAAAAATTTCTTGTTGGGGTGGATTAACATTATATTAATTAATGAAATGACGGTATTTAAGTGTACATTTAAGTGAAAAATGTAAACTGTAAAACGTTGCTGCCATATTTTTTATTGTAAAATTCTGCCTTTTTTTAGCGTACATTTTATAGATTTGTTTTACAGTGTATACTGGAACGCCACTCTTTGTGAATGTGTATACAACAGTTAGCGGAGGCTAGAGATTATGGTTTCTAAAGTTTTAAATACGGATATTTTTCTTACACAAACCCATCAATTTGCTCCATGTGGAGCACTTTTTATGATGATGGATGCACATTACTGGACTTCAAATCTCAAAGGCCATTCACTGCCATTATATAGCAAGGAAGAGTCAGGACATTTATTAATATAACTCTAAATGTATATGTCTGAAAGAAGAAAGTCATAAACACCTAGGATGGCTTGAGGATAAGTAAATCATAGGGTAATTTTTCATTTTTGGGTAAATTATCCCTTTAAGATATCTTTACATTCACTTGAACTCAATCTGCACTGCAGTTCACTAATTGGATAACACTTCTCTAGATATATTACTCTATTCTTACCTTACCATCAATTACTCTTCATTTAGAGAGCAGAAAATAAGAAAGGAGGAGTCACATCACAGCAAAGTCTACAAAAGCACTGCACATTTCCTTTGAACTGCTGCTTTAGAAAACCTGTCGGCTTGCCCGCCTGTCTGTGCGTCTGTCTGTCTGTCGACCTGTCGCTTGCTATTGAACCAGACATGCACACAGCTGCGCTTCTCTCTGTAGCTAAAGAGCAGGAGGTGTTGCATGATTGACAGTTCTGCAGGCTCAGAACAACGACCCAGCTGGAGATGAGACCCTGTGTTTATTTAAAGCCTACAAATCAATCATCTCTTCACTTTCTATTACGCTCACACATGCGCACATAATCGCACACCCCTCTTCTGATCTATGGAACATTTTTTTGTGATTTTTTTCAATCTACAGATGTTTCTCTCTCTGTATCTTTCTACATATTTTCTTTGATCAAGACCAAAGTCCCTTTCAAGCAAGTCAGTTCATTTAGCAGAGCCATACCAACTCCTATCGTCTTGAATGGGGAAATATCAAAAACTTATCAAATGCAAATAGAGTTAAAGATGCTGTATGTAATTTTTCTGACTGTACTAAAGCACAAAAGTATCATAATATGTTTGCAGATATTTAGGAAACACGCTAAGTTCAGGCAATTCTGCTTTGAAATGTGCGTTTCGGAATGTCTGTTTTTGTTTTGGTCTATGTGATTCTGTCCACTGCCAGTTGGCAGAAAACACAGCGTATTGCAGACACATTAAATATGGATAAAACACCTCAACAACTCAAGTTGCGCTTGTTTCCTGTTGCATCTGGCAACCCGCGTGAGCGAAGAGTCTGAGGGGCGGGAGGGACAATAATATGAAGTATTTAAACTAGGGCTGTCAAACAATTAATAGCGATACAAAGTAAAAGTTTGCCTAATAAATCTGTGTGTACTGTGTGTAATTATTATGTATTTATAAATACAGACAAATTAATATATATATACATATACACTACCGTTTAAAAGTTTGGGGTCAGTAAGACTTGTAATAGTCTTTAAAGAAGTCTCTTATGCTCATCAAGGCTGCATTTATTTGATTAAAAATATAGAAAAAAAAACAGTAATATTGCAAAATGTTTTTACAATATAAAATAATGTTTTTTATTTTAACATACTTTAAAAAAGAATTTATTCCTGTGATGAAAAGCTGAATTTTTATCAGCTGTTACTCCAGTCTTAAGTGTCACATGATCCTTCAGAAATCATTCTAATATGCGGATTTATTATTAGAATGATCAATGTTGGATAATATCAACAGTTGTGCTGCCAAATATTTTTTGGAACCTGTGATTTTTTTTTTCAGGATTCTTTCATGAATCACAAGTTTAAAAAGTACAGTGTTTATTCAAAATATAAATATTTTATAACAATGTAAATTATTTATTATTAACTTTTAATAAACTTTTAATTATTAACTTAATACATCCTTGGTGAATAAAAGTATTAATTTCTTAAAAAAAAAAAAAAAAAAAGAAACAATAAAAATGTACTGACCCCAAACTTTTGAACGGTAGTGTATATATAAGATAAATATGTCATTTATGTACAAAATATTTGTATTTATATATAATATAAATTCTATAAAATTATAATGAATACATACACTTGTAAATATTTCTTAAATATATACATGATTTATATATGCCTAATAATAATTACACACAGTACACACACATACATTATGCAAATTCAAACTTTTATTTTGTATGCGATTAATCACGATTAATTGTTTCACAGCCCTAATTTAAACAATATCCAAAAATATATGGTTGAATTTGTTATTTGCTTTATGTCATTATTCAAACCTTTTTGAATCAATGAACATACCCCTACACTGTAAAAAACAATTTGTTGAGTCAACTAAAAATAATTTGTAACCTGGCTGCCTTAAAATTTTAAGTTCAGTCAATTCAAAAAAATGTTTATTCAACTTGAAATGTTAAGTTGTACTAAGTGACAACTTAGATACTTGAGTTGATTCAACTTAAAATTTTAAGGCAGCTGGGTTACTTAGCTTACTTTTAAGTTTAACAAACACAAATATTTAAGTTGTCACTTAGTACAACTTAACATTTCAAGTTGACTAAACTTATTTTAGTTGACTGAACTTAAAATTTTAAGGCAGCAGGGTAACAAATTATTTTAAGCTGACTCAACAAATAGTTTTTTTTTGTTTTTTACAGTGTAATATTGTGCTGTGTACTTTTACAGTTATTTGTACTGCTCTTTGTACTTTTTTTACAGTTTATCTAAATACAATATCATACAAACATATCAGATCAAGCACAATGAAATGAAAGTGGCAATTTGATCTCCACTGTAAATCTCATATCCACGCCCAGATAAATCTCTGATACTCCCCTGCATACCCTCAGGGGTAGAGATGCACTGTGGAATTGATTAGTGCAGATTGATGGGCTAATCCACGAGAGCTGTGCACTACATCAGTCAGTGCAATGCTGGGGAGTTTGTGTTATCAGAGCTGCTGGTCCAGATGGCCCTTGTGAGGCAGGAGAGGAAAGCTGAAAATAAGGAGAAATGACAGAAGCGGAATGTGTAAGGTCAGTCTGAGAATGAGAAATAAAGCCAGAGAGGAGGAGTGAAAGATGTGACTGCAGGACATCAGCGACAAGGACGAAAAACACAGCTTTTGTGACACCTTGAAAACCTTTAGGGAGGAAGCTTGTATTAAATCCCGCACTGGTGGTGCACACCAACCATTTCTGCATGCTGTTAGTGTGAATAAGGATGAGGGATCCAGCAATTGTTGCTAACACCACACTCATTCATGTACAAAAGCCCTGAGAACACAAACTGACAATAGCAGCCGTCACGCCTAATGAGTGAACACACTCTGCCTGTACGGTACAGCACACAGCGGCTGAGGTAATGAGTCTGTGTTCAGAATGAATGTGAGAGGATGTGTGCTTTTATGTCTCGAACAACATGCACTGAAGATTTCAACGTGTAAAGCTAAACCAACCATATCAAAGAAATGCAACTTTCATTAATGGGGTTATATTGTAGAAAAATTCAGTAAATTCAGAAAATTCAAATTCTGAATTGCATTCAAGCACGTAACTGTATACTTGTATGTCTGTATGTCTGTTTCTGAATCCACATTACAAGACAAAAATTGTAGTTAGTAACATAATTTTTAAAATTTATGCCAATATCATAAGTAAAGATCATGTTCCATGAAGATATGTTGTAATTTTCCTACCGTAAATATATCAAAATGTAATTTTTGATTAGTAATATGTAATGCTAAGAGCTTCATTTGGACAACTTCAAAGGCGATTTTCTCAATATTTTGACTTTTTTATACCCTCAGATTCCAGATTTTCAAATATTTGTATCTCGGCCAAATATTGTGCTAACAAACCATACATCATTTTTTTCAGCTTTCAGATGATGTATAAATCTCAATTTGAAAAAACATATATCACATCACATGTATTTAGACTACTTTCAGATTACTTTTAGATTACTTTTAATCTAATTTATCACATTGCTTTAAATAGGATAATCATGGAATCAATAAAAAAGTATCTAGTCTGATGCAACGTGAAAATGTATAACTGTTATGGTGACCATTCAGAAAGCACCTAAAATACACCAGTCAAAAGTTTTTGAACAGTAGGATTTTTAATGTTTTTTTTTTTTAAAGATGTCTCTTCTGCTCACCAAGCCTGCATTTATTTGAACCGAACTACAGCAAAAACAGTAAAATTTTGACATATTTTTACTATTTAAAATAACTTCTTTCTATTTGAATATATTTTAAAACTTAATTTATTTATTATTTAATTTTTAGCATCACATGATCCTTCAGAAATCATTCTAATCATTCATTTATTATTATTGTTGAAAACAGCTGAATAGAATTTTTTTCAGGTTTTTTGATGAATAGAAAGTTCAGAAGAACAGAATTTATCTGAAATAGAAATCTTCTGTAGCATTATAAATGTCTCTCTCATCACTTTTGAGCAATTTAAAAGCCTCCTTGCTAAATAAATAAAGTATTAATTTCTATAACCCCCCCCCCTCCCAAAAAAAGAAAGAAAAAAAAATGTCTCCATGCTTTTGAATGTTATAGTGTATAATATTACAGAAGCTTTTTATTTCAGATAAACGCCAAATCTTTGGATCTTTCTATTCATCAAAGAATCCTGAAAAAAATATACTCAACTGTTTTAAATATTGATAATAATAATAAAAAATGTTTTTGATCAGGAAATCAGCATATTAAAATGATTTCTGAAGGATCATGTGACACTGAAGACTGGATTAATGATGCTGAAAATTTAGCTTTGATCACACGGAATAAATTACATTTTGAAATATATTCAAATAGAAAGCAGTTTCTTTAAACAGTACAAATATTTCACAATATTACTGATTTTTCTGTATTTTAGATCAAATAAATGCAGGCTTGGTGAGCAGAGGAGAATTCTTCAAAAAACATTTTTAAAATCTTTGAAAAACTTTTGACTTGTAGTGTATACAAAAAAGGCTTTCATGTGGCACAAGTAGATGATTTCACCATAACTTGCAACAAGAATCAAAGTGGCCACAGGGCTTTACAAGATCATATTCATACTGTAAAGGATGCAACTACAGTGTCCAGTGATATGACAGAGTAATATTAGCAATCTTAACTTGAGCCGTTTGCTCACGGGACACATTTAGCCCTGTAATTCAATTACTCATTCTCAATGTTCTTCGCTGGCAGTATGATTTATGGCATATGCTGCATTGGGAGGGTGAATTCTGCCAGTCACCGTGCATCAGCATTCATTTTTGTTCAACTCTCTTGACATAGATTGCAACTGAAATAATAGTTTACACCATCATTTAAAAAATAATCTATTTCTGTGACAGCACTGGGTGAATGTATTCACAAAAGCACTCTAGTACCTTCACTTCAGAGTGATTGGATGCTTTTGATGTAGCATAAATTCTCAACTGCAAAAAATTCATATGCATATTATGTAGAACTGTACCCAAGAGCTAAATGTCATGCAACAATACTACTGATATACATAAAAATCACTAATTAATGCAAGCTGACAGTTTTATACATCAATTGAGCTGCATTTGTGCAAATAATCTCCATAACAGCAATATCTTAAAGGGATAGTTCACCCAAAAATAAAAATTCTGTCATTAATTACTCACCCTCACGTCGTTCCAAACAAGTAAGATCTTCGTTCATCTTCAGAACACAAATCAAGATATTTTTGATGAAATTCAAGAGCTTTCCAACCCTGCACAGACTTCGAGGAGAAGAATTGTTGAACAAAGTAATTATTTTTGTTTTCTTAGGTCATAAAAAGTATTCTCGTAGCATTATATGGTTCATATGGTTGAACCATTGAAGTCACATGGACTTTTTTTACTGATGTCCTTACGACGTTTCTGGGCCTGGGAACATTTCAGTTACATTGCTGTATATGGAGACTCAGAAAGCTCTCAGATTTAATTAAAAAAAATCTTAATTTGTGTTTTGAAGGTAACCGAGATCTTACGGGTTTGGAATGACTTGAGGGGGAGAATTTCATTTTTGAGTGAACTATCCCTTTAATATGCATGCTTGCAAACTATGGTGATTGGTTGCATCATTTTTGCATGAGGCTGAGGGTGACTCTCTGACCAAGAAAACAAAGTTTAAATGACATGAAGGTATTAAAGGTGACAGCACAGGAGGAGGCAATGAGACAGTAAGTGATACAAAAGCACAATCAAAAAAGAAATGGGACAGGGGGAGAAGGAGAGACAAACAAGCACAAAGAGCGCAGTGGAAGGTGTTTGATTATGCCATGATTCTTCTCAAATGTCAAAAGCTCTTTGCGTGCACTCTCACTTAGCCCTGACAGACAGAGAGATAAAGAGCTACAGACAGAGAGTCATCTCAACTCATAAATACTGGCAGATGGACAAAGAAGCCGGCCAGAGGATAATCAGGTGTTACGGGCAACGATCCTCTGGTGCACACTTCACTTTCATCCTCAGACATTTGCTTAACTGGTTTGACATGTTATGAATGTTTAAAATGTTCTTATGCTAATGTATTACAATATGTCTCTAAAGGTAATTTAACACTAAAAATTTAATGGGATAGTTCACTCGAAAATTGTGCCCTTATTTACTAACCTTCATTTCGTTCTAAACCCAAATGACTTTATTTGATTAGCGTAGATCTTTTGAAGAATGTACTGGCCATCTTTTCCATATAATGAAAGTGAATAGGCATCTGAGTTGTCAAGTGTAAAAAAAAAAAAAAAAAAGCACCATGGAAGAGTCCTTAATGTGGTCCATACGACTTGTGCACTACATTACAAGTCATTCAATAGTTTTGTGTGAGGAACTGAACTAGATTACATTCATTACTCACTGAAAATGTTCCCCTCCATTCAAATATGGATAATGTGCATGAAAACGCACTCTATTGAAGATTTTCAGTGAGTAGCAACTTTAATTTCAGTCATTTTCCTTGCACAAAGCTTATATAGATGATCTCAGGAGAAAAATGTACCTGTGGGAACCTTTTCACAAGATGTGAAATATGTATCAATAAGTACATCACTGTACTTTCCAACAGAAATGAACACTGGAGGCAGTAAAACAGCGAGCGCTTGTGATGATTACACAGTTCTGATTACATCTCCATGTTTTGCTTTCCAGACTTAACAAGCTTGCTTGGTAACTCAGCCGACATGAAAATGGGACGTGGAATCCTTGGGTACGAATCCCATGAAAAACACGACTCACGATGAAAGAGCTGAAAGATTAGAGATTGAAAAGCAAGCTAAAACGGCATGCTTGCAACTGCGTTTTAATGTCACATTCACTTGTGTAAGTCCAGATGATATGTTGTTTTAAAACATCACGGAGCATTGGAGTTATAGTGCCACTCAATGAACATTTCAATTCAGAAATGTGGTGACAAGTACAAAACCAGTGTCACATAAACGCACCACATGTTCGTGCAACAATGTTCAGAAAAAAAAATGAACACTCTTTTAGGGCCACTCAGTGGACATTTCACATCAAATATGTTTTTATTTTTTGTTTTGTTATTAATTTTGTTGTTATTTTGGAGCTTGACATGCCACATATTCACTTACATTGTACAGTTCCATGTTGAAAAAAACAGCATATGCTGGTAGGTAGGTTTTGATGTTGGTTCTTGGTTCTTAGCTGGTCATGTTGCTGGTCAAGGACTAGCATAAACCACCAAAGGACCAGCATAAACCAGCTAAGGACCAGCTTTAACCAGCATCAAAACCTACCTAACCAGCATATGCTGCACTGTAAAAAAGAAAAAAACATTTGTTGAGTCAGCTTAAAATAATTTGTTACCCTGCTGGCAAGTTCAGTCAACTAAAATAAGTTTATTCAACTTGAAATGTTAAATTATACTAAGTAACAACTTAGATATTTATGTTTGCTAAACTTAACAGATGGGTAAGTAACCCAGCTGCCTTAAAATCTGAAGTTGATTCAACTCAAACATCTAAGCTGTCACTTACTATAATTTAACATTTTAAGTTGAATAACTTTTTTTGAGTTGACTGAACTTAAAATTTTAAGGCAGCCAGGTTACAAATTATTTTAAGTTAACTCTAATTATTTATTTAAAGTTAAATTTAAAGTTTACACTTTTTATCTTGCAGAATCTGCTAAATTATCATACATGTTTTGGTCATACAAACTGCATGTTATTTTTATTTAGTACTGAATTTTTATTTAGTACTTTATTTAGTATTTCCCATAAAATATGTTTACATGTAGTCCACACAAGAAATAATAGTTGTAAATAGTAATTTATAAAAATGACCCCTTGGAAAAATTTTCATATGATTGATTCTTCATACTGTGCTGTTACATGAATGATCCACAGCTGTATTTTTTTTGTTTAGTGTTCCCTTGACCCTTGTTTTTGCTGAACAGTTAAACCGCCTGCTGTTCTTCAGAAAACTCCTTCAGGTCCCACAAATTCTTTCATTTTTCAACATTTTTGTGTATTTGAACCCTTTCCAACAATGACTGTATGATTTTGAGATCCATAATTTCACACTGAGGACAACTGAGGGACTATTACAGAAGGTTCAAACACTCACTGACGTTTCAAAGGAAACACAATGCATTAAGAGCCGGGGGTGTAAACTTTTGAACAGAATGAAGATGTATAATTTTTTTTTTGAATTTGGTCTAAATATAATTTTTTTTTCCATTAAGTACTGCTCTTCAGAATGCAAGGTAGATACTTATATGTCTCCTAGAAGACAAAATGAGTTACATTTACCCTGATCTTCAAATTCAAAAAGTTTACTCACCTGGCTTGTAATGAATCGTTTTTCCTTTTGGAGCATCAGTGAGCGTTTGAACCTTCTGTAATAGTTGCATATGAGTCTCTCAGTTGTCCTCAGTGTGAAAAGATGGATCTCAGAATCATACAGTCATTGTTGGAAAAGGTTTAAATACACAAAAATTCTGAAAAACGAGGGACTCATGAACAACTATCACTAAACAAAAAAACACAGCTGTGGATCATTCAGGTAACAACACAGTATTAAGAATCAAGAGTATGTAAACTTCTGAACAGGGTCATTTTTATAAATTCAACTATTATTTTCTCTTGTGGACTATATGTAAATGTCTTTTATGTGAAATATCTTATTTAGGTCAGTACTAAATTAAAAATAACATGCAATAAAATAATTAACATTTTGCAGATTCTTCAAGGGGTATGTACAGTTTTGACCTCAACTGTAAGCAAACGAGTGAGAAGTACATTTTTCAAAATTTCTGAAGACAGAAAGTCACACAGGTTTTAATACAAAGGTTTTTTTTGGAGGAACTATGCCTTTAAAGATCATTTTGTTTGTTAATTAAAACCTGGAGGCTAAACAGTGAGAAACTTCAAAGTTCAGCAGCACTTCAGAATAAGAATCGCTTTGATATTAAACTAAAAAGCCATTTGTAAAGTTAGTTCATAATGCAGCCTGACAAATCCCAACAGATTAAACATGCAATAGCTGGCATACATATTGCATTATTCTGCCTTGTATTCGGATGGAATTCACTGAAAAAATGCTTTTGAATGTTTGAAAAAGAAATGCCAGGAAATGCCTGTGTACACTGTGAGCATAGACTCAGTCTATAAACCATCCAAGACATAGATGAAGAATATTCTATCCTGTATAATTTGTCTGATTTACTGGTATGAAGCTAAAATGGGTCTCTGAGCTGAACTGTAGGGCTCGAGCACTGCCCTCAAAGACACTTGTGGGATTGAGAAGGCTTGAGGAGATTTGTAAGCCACATGGAGGAGAAATGAGCCAAACAGGCAGAAGTTTTCAGCAAATAATGCTGAGACACAGCTCCTCAGGTGTCTGCTGATTAAACTGATGAACTCTGAAACCAAAGTCAATAAGTGGGATGAAAGGAAAAGATGGATAAGGGAGGAAAATTGTGTTAGGTAAAGACAGAGAGAGAAAAGTGTTGAAAAAAAACAAAAATACTTACAAAATAGGCTGCATACATTAAAATTAATACAAGCTATAGCAACAATTGTGCAACATTTTAATATAAGCAATCAATGTGATTTCAAAGTTAATTCTGGCCAAGAAATGTGATACGAAATACAAAAAGCCATCTGATTAATGTATTAAACCACCTTATTGACCGCACATTGGGGGAGAAAAAAAAAAACTGCAAAAGCAAATTTTTGGTCAAAAGCTAAAAACTGTAGAAAAATATAAAAATGTGTTAAAGCAGAATGATTCATCAGAGAAACGCAGACAGTGGTATGGTGGTGCATACAGTATGTGCAGCGACCTGAGTTCAAATCCCTTTCAGTCTCATTTTCACTGCATTTAGTAGGCATAACTAAATTAATTTGGACAAAAAGACTACTAGACCAAATCCATTCAAACTATTTATTTTTTGCTGAGAAGGCTTACAGTCATTTAATTGAATGGAAAAGCTTCCTGAATTTAATTATGTAAATGTTTTATTTTTGAACGAACAAAGGAGTTGAATACGATAAGGGAAAGCGATTAGGAAGCTGAAGCACGGGGACGTTTAAAGGAAAGGTTTAAAGCAAAATAATTCAATGCTAAACAATATACTAAATAACCGATTATAACAAAGTAATATAAAAGGAAGGTTCTCAGTGCTGAAGAGGAGAGCTGAGGAACAGAGAGAGAGAGCAGAGAGAGGATGCTCATACTAATGATTCCTCTCTAACAAGCCTCCGCTCGGTCTTTTATGTGGTGCTGCTGTGAGGATGCTTGAGGGAGAGATTCCTGTCAGACCCAGACCTGCACTGAAGTTCCACCATTGACTACCAAGAGAAATCATATGCTATCCAGCTCTCAAACTGAACACATCTGCTACAGGCAAAAGGAAAGGGAAAATTTTCAGGTGAAAAGGCCAGGATCAGAATCACGACAACAGGGTAAATATTGAACTGCTATTTCTCATTCTGGAGCAGAGAGAATAACTGGTGTTGTTATTGTTAACTAAAACTATTAAAAATCATTTTTGGTACAGAAATACACTACCAGTCAAAAGTTTTTGAACAGTAAAAATTTTTACTATTTAAAATAACTGCTTTCTATTTTAGTATTTTTTAAATGTAATTTATTCCTGTGATCAAAGCTGAATTTTCAGAATCATTATTCTAGACTTCAGTGTCACATGATCCTTCAGAAATAGTTCTAATATGCAGATTTGCTGTTTAAGACACATTTATTAGGGGTTCAAGCACATAGTGCTAAAACCCTACTGTAATTGTTAGAATGGTCACGGGTGAGCGATTTCCATGTAAAACTGATCTTGCAGACCAAACCGTAAGTTGTAGAGACTTGAAACTTGGAGGGATGGTAGTACTCACACCGCCAACATTGTGACCGAGACTCACCCCAGTCGGCCTGACTGGGGGCAATACAGCGATCGAAAGTATGAAATTGCTCATAAATCGTAAACTGTCAGTCGCAGACTCAAGTGTCTTATGTCAATGGAATCTCAGATTTGATCATGATCGTGATTTTTGCATTTTTTGCAAAACCTACTTTTGCAAACTAGTCCTAGGTTTTTCGTCCAATCAGAACCAAATCAGTGCAGAAAGCACTTTATTGATAATCAATAATTATCAAAAAAGTTGAACATTCGACTCATTTTCACAAAGGGACAACAAAACATTCGAAGTGGGCAGGGCTACTTTTAGTAAAATCACTATAACTCCTGAACGTAATAAGATATCTCTGCCAAACTCTGCACACTTATGTAAGAGCTCAATCTGAGGTCACAGGAAAAATAATAATAATAAAAAAATAATTGCAGAGCTTGAGAGCATGGCCACTTTGTGGCGCTATTAGAGGGGACAGGTCAATCCAATCTCCATTTGTCCTATCAGCATGAAAATCGCTGTGCCCAGTCTTGGTTCAAAGTGCCACAAGTGTCTATGGGGAGACTTGCGGATCTCAAAAAAACATGGCCACCATTGTCCGATGAAGTTTGAGCACCTACTAGACAAGGTTGACGGAGGCCGATCAGAACGAAACTTGGTGGGCCTGTTTGACTCACGACCCAAAGGTCTGTGAGAAATTTGAAAGAAATCGGCCACTGGGGGGCGGTATCACATTTTTTGAGGGCGATTGTACAGTACATTGCACGTTTTTCCGCACATACACGCTATATTCGTATCGTATGATAGACCTCCTCGTTCCGAACAACTTTGCATCTAGAACCACTGCTGTCAATCAAACCATTTTTTAAATGATTGAGAAGATGTGAAAAACATACTTTTGTGAACTAGTCCTAGGTTTTTCAATCAGTCTAGAAAAAAAAACACTGCAGTGAAATTCTCTGGACTGTCTAGGTCAATAATTATCAAAAACATGTTGAAATTTACCCTTTGGGAAGCTATGACGGGGTCGTTTAGAAAAGGGGCCTGTCCAAATATACCCAAAAGCCTATAAAGCCTAAACGAAAACTCAAAACTTCATGAAACCCGCTAAGCACATGCAACAAGTGAGTCTATACAAGCATGCAAAGTGTTAGGGAGATCGGACCACAGTTGGTGCTATAACAGTCATAATGTTATAAAAACATCATTTTCCTATTGTAAATCACCTAGATTTGACAAAAATGATTTTTTAATAATTGATTTAGGTGATTACAGGCTATGTAATATTATGTCTTTTTCTTTATGTGCTTAAATACCTAAAGCGCTTGAACCCTGGTAATCGCTGCTTGCAGCTATATTTATTATTATTACTATTATTATTATTATTATTATTATTATCAATATTTAAGAGGTTTTTTTTTTGGGGAAAGAAATTATAGAAATTAATACTTTTATATAACAAGGATGCTTTAAATTGACCAAAAGTGATGATAAAGACATTTATATTGTTATAAAAGTCTATTTCAGATAAATGCTGTTCCTCAGACCTTCCTATTCGTCAAAGAAACCTGAAAAAAATTTACTCAGCTGTTTTCAACATAATAATAATAATAATAATAATAATAATAATAAATGTTTTCTGAGCAGCAAATCAGAACATAAGAATGATTTCTGAAGAATCATGTGACTGGAGTAATGATGCTAAAAATTCAGCTTGGAAATAACAGGAATAAGTTACATTTTAAAATATATTAAAACAGAAAACAGTTATTTTAAATAGTAAAAAGCTTGCTGTACTTTGGATCAATAAATGCAGGCTCGATGAGCAGAAGAGACGTCTTTAAAAAACATTAAAAATCTTACTGTTCAAAAACTTTTGACTGACACTGAAGAGAAGAAACTGTTGAATTAAGTCAGAATTTTTTATTTCTGAGTGAGCTAACTCTTTAATAGTTTCACAGTAACTGAACCAAGATTTCTGTGAATAAGGTACTTTGCATAAAAAAGAGAAAAAAACATTTATTTAATCACTTCATTTAAAAACTCAGGCTTTTGCAAGGTAATACCACACACTAATTTAACGAATTCGGCCCCAGTGGGTTCTGCCAACAGTTCTTATTGCACAGCTCTCTGGAATACTTTACTCTGATTGGTCAGTGGCAACATCCCGCAATCAAATACCAATACAATGACCATTAAACTATAAAGTTAACCTTTGTTCCAACAAACCGATTTCCTAGCTGTGCTACTTCAACGCCTCTTGTAACAGCTTCTTTCTTCTCATATTATTTTGCGCTAATGACTGGCTGACTGCTCATTACCCCTTACAAATAAAGCTTACAGATTACACTGATATCAATGCTCCAATACACAATGCAAATCACAATGCACAAGACTTTGTCTTTCGCATTGTAATGCAGGACAACTCATAAATACAAATACACACATGTATTCCGACGTGTCTTGAATGGGCAGATTAGAAAGCAGTAATGTGTAATTGAGGATATGGCCTGTAAACGTAGGCTGGTAATTACACTGGGCGGCTTTTCTCTGCGGCCTCTACAGTAATAGGTAAAGTGATAATGGAATTAGAGATTGCCACTTACACAAGGAGGACTCGCGCTAGCCTCCATTAACCGTACACGCACGTCTATAGGCCAACACACAGTCTTTCTTTCACACACTTACAGCTCATAGTATCAGAGCACACAACAGCGGCATTTAAATGCAAATTCATCTGATTAAAAGGTAAAACTGAGCAGGTTACAACCTGCCTCGCTCACGGTCTTCCAGCTTTTTTAATGTAAAAACCCTTAGAACTTACTAAAAAGCACGTAGGATTTAAAAAGGTGGTTTGGTGTTTAAACATCCAGAAACCTTTTTATTTTCTTATTGATTTTTTTCCCTTCTATCCTTCTCTATTTGTCCCTTTGCCTGAGTGTAATGGATAGAGACATTCGTGTAGCAGAGGTTTAATATATAGGTAGGCAGGAATATAATTTAAGAGGTCAGTGAAAATGACCTTTATATCAGGAGGAGCGATCAGACTTTATTCCGCGTTGGAGATTGTCCAGGAGTCTGACAAACACATATAAATGCCGGCAAACGCAAAGGGAATAAGAAGAGAAAGTGACAGAAGATGAAAAAGCCAATAACACATATCTTTGTGATAAGGGCCGATGGCCCGTGGGGGTTTGGCTATTTACATGAAGATGAGAGAACACCCTTATTTTTGTTAGCGCAATTAAAAGCTCCTTGAGTGGTACTCTTGGGATGAGGAAAAAGGCTCAAACATAAGAGACTTACAGTTTAATTAAATGCCAACAAGGCTGGAGAAAACCAACACAGAAGAACATACATTTTGAGAGCATTAGTAAAAATACCTCTATTTTGCATGTTTCAAATGCAACAAAAACATTAATTTATTGCCATTTATTTTACTATTAAATTGTTTTGAAAGAAAATTGGTAGCACTTACAATAAAGCTCATTAGTTAACCACTTCAGTTAACATGAAGTAAGAATGAACAATACGTCTACAGTATTTATTAATCTTAGTTAATGTTAATTTTAGCATTTACTAATGGATTATTAAAATCACGAGTTGTGTTTGTTAACATTAGTTAATGCACTGTGAACTAACATTAACAAAGATTAATAAATACATTTTAAAATAAATGTATTGTTCATTGTTTATTCATGTTAATTCATGTTCAAGTTAATACATTAAGAAAAATTAACCAATGGAACCTTATTGTAAAGTGTTACCAGACAAAAAATGTAAAAGTAATAAATGAAGTAAGTAACAAAATGAATGAATGAGTAAATAAAATAGTAATAAAAAATTATATAAACAAATACCAAAAGAAAAAAATAATAAGTGATATTACAAATTAGATTAGCAGCACAGCAACTGAAGCGAAATCAATCAAAATCCTAAAACCGTTATAGTATTTTGAAGCCCATATTTTAAATGTTGTCTCTGATTTTATTTTATGCTAGAGTCATGTAATATTAAATCAGTGTGAGTTTTATAACAATATAAAAATAATAAAATAAAATAAATAGAATAAAAATGCTAACATTAATAATAATTATAATGACAATAAATATATATATTTTTTTGTTATCAGCACAATATTTTTAGTGACACTGCTCAAAAACCTAAAACAGATTCTGAAGTCCATCATTTTAATGTGGTCTCTGACTTTTGCATGTCAGATCAATGTGAATATTAAAGGAGAGATAAAAATTTACAGATAAATTTACAGAGCTAGATAAGATGAGCGTTTGGGGTTAAAAAGTATTTAAATTTCATTTTTTTTAAATGAAAAAAAAAACAATTGTTTCACTAGATAAGACCCTTCTTATTTACTGGGGTCGTTTACAACCGCATTTGGGATCTTTGAAGCCAGTTCAAAATTTCATGTCTTTCTTTCTTACGACTGAAGAAAGACAGACATGAACATCTTGGATGACAAGGGGGTGAGTACATTATTTGTAATTTTTTGTTCTGGAAGTGGACTTCTCCTTTAAATCAGTGTAATAAAATAATACTAAAATAAAAATAATATTAAAAACTAATAATTATATTAGTAGCATAACACATTAGCTTTTACATTTTGTACCCCATATTTTAAATGTGGCCTCAGACATCTTTTGTTAGATCAATGTGAATATTAAATCAGCATTCAGAATCAATGCGTTCAATGGCAAGAACGAATATGATGTTTTTTCCTCACATTTATATCATATCCTTTATGCAAATTACTCCCTTAAAGATTGACTTAAATTATATATCATCCGAAGGCTGTTGTTTTATTCAGGGAACCAGGACATTTTAAATGGGTCATAAACGCTCTTAAAATGGGTATTGGCCAGTCAGCGTGAAGTTAAGCTGATATTGCTGGATTCTGTGCACAATGACTGAATTATACTTCCTGTGCTCAGAGGAAGGTGAATAAATATTCAGCGTGCCCCTGTTGACTTCCCCCAACATGAGAAATGGATTTAAAAAATATGCATTTTATAAGGCCAGAGGACTGACTAAGCAGTTTTCACAAGGGCTTTATAGGTGGAATCTGCCCAGAGAGCATATTGAATACCAGTGACCTCCCCCCGTTATGTAGTGAGAGAGATAGAAAGAGAAACAAATATATTTCCACCCCTACAGTGCTGTATGTACAGTGAACACAACAACACATCAATCTTTTTCTCGCCTGTCACACAGTGAGGCTGAAGAGATTGAAGCTGAGCTGTCAGATGTTTCAACCACAGCATCAGAGCAAAAGCAAGAGGAAGTCATGTAAAAGAGACCACAATGTTGTCAAGACTCCTTTAAGTATTACTTTCATGTTTCATGAATTCATAACAGATTGAAACACATTGCTGTGAACTGACCTGTGTTTGGCTTATGTTCAATGATATGGAAATAAAATAAATATACTGAATCCTAAAGACATTGCTGTGTGTCTCTTAAAAGTTTCCACTCGTCCAACCTAAATCTATGACTAATTAACTAGTATAAAAAATAAAAAATTAATTTGATAAAAAAGAATATTTATTATAAAACCACCGGTTTTACACAAGTTACTTCACATTAGAGTTTTGATCAATCAAATTGTATGCATTAAAAGTATCACCACCAACCACTCAAGCATTGAATTACCATTTCTGTGATCTTTTCCAATTACACAGCTTTCATCAAATATTGTCACCTATTTTTATAATTAACGATTGCTGATGGTTAATTACATTTGGCCACAGTACTCTACATTTTAACTTGTACACAGCAATGACTTAATGAAAACGATTTAACCAAAAACTATCGTCCATTATTTAAGCTTGCCCTTTGTGTGAACACTGAGGTTCATTTATCCCAGTAAAAGAAGAAAAATAGCTACAATCCTATTTAATTACAGGCCTAACCAAAATGTTTTAGATTTTATAGCACCTTTCTCAAGCTCAAGGTCTTACACATGTAAGGAGGCATTAAAAACATTGCATTAATGAACTGTCCTACAGTATATACACTACTGTTCAAAATTGTGGGATCAGTTTTAAAAAAAAAATTAAATTCAAATTTTTATTTAGCAAAAGCACATTAAAGGGAACTCCGGGTATTAAGACTTGTATGGCTTAATATAATGTAAATTATGTCTCTTATTGAAATATGTAGTAGAAAACCAATGATTGATTTACATTATTTCAGAAATCCACATCATGGATCACACCATTTTGGACTATGGGGGGGTGCCATCATTTCGATGACGTCAAATAGTTGCACTCTGTCAGCTACTGGCACTACCTGTTGCTATTTTTACCCCAACACAACACAACTTGGAAAATAAAATACTTATATGCCTACCACAGCTACTGAAATAGCTTACAGGATATAAGCGTAGGCTTAAACCAAATGCCCTACAATTGATTTTCCACACAAGGAGTCTAAACGCCCCCAGATATCGAGTGAAATCCACGCTGAGAAATTCCTTCAGTGGCTGCGACGTCATGACAAGCGTCATGTTTACATCCTGCCAGGATGGCATTTAGCGTTTCTTGTCTCTGCCATTTGTAAGCTCTTTCAGTAGCTATGATCTACTAAAAGCCTTAAAGGCATCAGGGCTAAAGTGTAGAGAACAAAGACGCAGGTCTTTAGGACGTTTTATTTGTTCACAGGCATCTTCCCACTCTTTTATCCTCTTCTTATCACTTGGAAAAGAAGTGAAGACTTACATCACTTCTCATGTTGCCCTTCGACTAAAAATTACAACCAAAAGCCACACAATGTGGTAACACTATTCTATTTTCCTAGTTGTGTTGTGGTAAAAATAGCAACATGTAGTGCCAGTAATTTACAGAGTGCAAACATTTCACGTCATCGAAATAATGTCGCCCCTGATAGTCCAAAATATGTATAAAATGATGTGGATTTTTTATATAATGTAATTTTTTATTGGGTTTTCTACTACATATTTCAGTAAGAGATATCATTTACGTTATATTAAGCCACACAAGTCTCTTTAAACTGATCAAATATGACAGTAAAGACATTTGTCATATTGTATAAAGATTTCTGTTTCAAATTAATGCTGTTGTTTTCAAAGAATTAAAGAATCCTTTTTATAGCACCACTTCGTTATATTTACTATACCAACACTGTACAATAAAAATTGTCCTTAAGTTACATACTAACGGTCACATTTCTTTTGTCAATACAGATTCAGCAAAAGAGATGAAGTGCTCACCCTGCTCACAATCAAATTCCTCTACAGTGGAGACGAAGTGAGGTCTGGAGTAAAAGTTGTGGGGTCCAGGCTGCTGAAGACCCCCCAGGCTGAAAAACGCCCTGTCGCTGGCAGCGCATGAGGAGAACGCTCTGCGACTGGGGATGCACGGGTACCGTGTCCAGCTCTTCATCTCAAGGTCGAAGGCCTCGAATGCAGTCACTGGCAGCTTGCCCTGTCGCCCACCTGTCGGAGGGGAAATAAGAAGAGGGTTGGAGGATTAAGATGAAGTATGCATGTGTGTATCTTTCTGATAGGACTCAGTCAGTGTGTCACGTCTATCCCTGCTGGGAGTCAGTGTGTGTGCGATTACCACATGTCACGGCTCACTGACAACGCTTTGGTCTCCTCAGACAAGCTGACAGCCTATTCCATTATTGGGTCTCTGACACACACATACAAACTTGCCTTTACCAGCACACCTACAGCCATACACAGGCTTGAACGTACAAACTCATTTACATTTATTCATTTAGCAGATGCCTACAAATGAGATGAAGGTTTGAATGTGCTTGACGCTTCTGACTATTACACAAATTATTTATCTTACGGAAACAGCAACACATACACAACTAATGATGAAACAGAAAACCACATTTAGTGAGATGCACACTGTTGTCGACTAAACATTTTATTTTGTTACAATAATGCATTTGCCAGATGCATTTATCCATCCAGTCTTAGTGTCCACTGTTTACTGTTCACTGTTTAATCAACAGTAGTAGAAAAGCTGTCAAATTATTAGTTATTGACTGTTACTTCAAAATGCCATGTTTAATTCATGTTATTGCAAACAAAACAATTGTTTTTAGAAATAACTAGTGTCATGGAATGAATTTAATCTTTAAATGATCTCGTTTATATCTCATATTCTCTTATTTTATGTACAGTAGGTCACATATGAGCATGTGGTGTTTTTATTGTTTTTGTATGCGGAATATGTCTGAGGAGCTTATTATTATTGAGATTGAATAACTGCAGAATGATGATACAGTGAGTGCTTCTCATTGATAACACACTGAATCTGTTGGTTGAGCTTCTGTGAGTGTGTAGCTACAGTAATATCCATTAGTCACAGCAGACAAGATATTTAATGTGATGAGAAAGAAAATAAGGCTGTGATGGATGGAAGTTCATGTCATACTGTTGTATATCTGGGGAGAAATCATTCAGCTGATGAAACAATCTGGAAATATGGTCATAGTGTGCACAACAATCTGGAAATTTTCAATAAAAATGACATTTTTGGAGGATGCATTGTCCTTTCCACTTGATAATAATAATATTTCATTTGACATTGTCATCTACCCTGAGTACAGTATAAAACCAGTGGTTCTCAACTGCTTGGACCTAAAGAGGTTTCATCATATGTGACCCTGGACCACAAAACCAGTCTTAAGTAGCACGGCTATATTTGTAGCAATTGCCAAAAATACATTGTATGAGTCAAAACGATCATTTTTTCTTTTATGCCAAAAATCATTAGGATATTAAGTAAAGATCATGTTTCATGAAAATATTTTGTAAATTTCCTACCATAAATATATCAACACTTAATTTTTGATTAGTAATATGCATTGCTATAAACTTCATTTGGACAGCTTTGAAGGTGATGTTTTAAATATTTAGATTTTTTTGCACCTTCAGATTACAGATTTTCAAATAGTTGTCAATGGAAAGCTTATTTATTCAGCTTTCATGTGATGTATAAATCCTAATTTTTAATTCCTAATTAATCCAGGTCAATACAGTTAGGAGGGTATGTCGAAAAACTCCCATCTCATTTTTTCCTCCAACTTCAAAATCGTCCTACATCGCTGCAGAAGTACCGTCCCAGTGTTTACAAAGTGAACATGCAAAGAAGATCAAATGCCCTTTACAAAAAAAGGTAAAACAGCGATGTAGGATGATTTTGAAGTTGGAGAGGAAAACAAGATGGTAGTTTTTCGACATACCCTAACTGTATTGACCTGGATTACACAGACTGCACATCGCAGAGAATAGACAAGACAAGCGTTTGAGGTTAAAACATACATAAATTGTCAATTTGATTAGAAAATGACCGATCGTTTCGCTAGATCAGACCCTTCCTCCTTGGCCGGGACTGTTTAGAGCCATTTGAAGCTGCATTTAAACTGCATTTTGAAAGTTCAAACTTGGGAGCACCATTGAAATCCACTATACAGAGATAATTCCTGAAATGTTTTCCTCAAGAAACATAATTTCTTTATGACTGAATAAAGAAAGACATGAACATTTTGGATGACAAGGGGGTGAATAAATTATCTATAAGTTTTTGTTCTGGAAGTGAACTTCTCCTTTAAGAAACGCAAAATACACAAATGAACAGGGAGAAGAGTTTTTTCTCTTATGTTTTTGTTGTGATGTCACAAAGGTCACATGTCTAATTGACCCTTCGGAAAGACCCGCCCCCATTCATTAGTGTTGCCATGTCCGACAAGCCACGGCGCTCTCACACCAAACAACACATCTCATATCCACAACAGACCACTTTATTAACTCCATAAAGTGCCTTTATAAGCTAAGACCTAACAACAAAAAAAGCACTAATAAAAGCCTAAAAGCGCTTGAAAATATGAGGACATGGCAACACTGCAAAACAGCGCTCTCTAAAGGGCTCTCTGTAGGGTCTTGATTCAAGCGTCATGTGAATCGGTCATCTCTTCCTCTTTACTAGTTACAGCATACAAAAACATGAACATCAAAAGATATTTTGTTTCTTTTTTTGGAATCTTCAGGCACTTCACGATCGGATCCGATTCTGATTCTGGGAGTCACGATCCAATTTCAAAACGATTCTTGATCAAAAAATTTTTCCCAGATTAATTCTTCTGCTGTGCAAATACATCTTTACAACCTTACATTTTAACCAAAATTGCAGTTTCTTTTCTTTTTGTTTATAGTTGGAATCTCTGTATGTCAGTATTGCCATCTTAAAAGTAGGGGTGTGAATCTTCACCGATTTCATGATTCAATTCAATTACAATTTTCATTATCAACTCAATATCACTATGCATCACATTCTCAGTTTTCAAAATTACTGCACATGGCTACATTTTCATATAAATTTTACATTTATTTTGTGCAAACTTTATTTTTTTATTATATAAACAGGCTACTTTTTAAAACAATCACTTATTTAAAATAAGTGATCTTTAAGTATCTGAAAGTTTTCGGACAATAGCTATGGATTTTTCTTTTTTCCTCAGCATTATTGCTGTTTGATTATTACTGATGAGATCATAGACAGGGGCAGCTTTAACAGATTGTATTCACACTAATACACATATCTATTTCGATATATCAGATGTTTTGTCCTGCTCTGAAAACATACCTGACTGTGTGAACATCAATTTGTATAAAAATATTCAAAAATTAAAGTGCATTTAACTGCAGCCGCAATCGATCTTCAGGACAACAAACACAAAGGGCACATGAAAGTTCGTCAGTGCGCGAGTTCCATGCATCTAGTAGTACTGCATTCCAAACGGCATTAATGAAAGCATATCTAAAGTAAAACATTGTGGGTGGAAGCACACACTGTCAAGGAATGCGCACGTGTCTAGCGGCTTTCACACCGAATGCGTAAAGCTTTGCGCTATGAAATCCATTAATTTCAATTGCTTGTGCCGCATGAGGACGCCTTGTTTCTGTGTCGACCAAAGCGCATGCGCAGCGGAGCACACCACTGGTGCACAAGCCACGCATAAAGTTCCAAATAGTTGAACTGTTTGCTCTGAAGGGTTGCACTGAACCCAGCGGCCAGCGCAGTACTTTCCGTGTTCGGTGTGAAAGCCGCTTTACAGGGTAAATTCAGTATTGTTGAAGAGAGAATCGTGATGCTTTGGGAGAATCGATTTTTCCTCCCACCCCTAGAAAAGACGTCAATACACACCATTTTTCAAGTTCAGGGCCACCAACGTTAATCTACTCTCCTGTTTATTTGTCGGACAAGAAATGGCATATTCTGCATTATGATTGGTCAGATCACCTGTCAATCAAACTCCCTGCAAAGGGTCAATAGAACTGTGTGCTATTTTGGTACTAAAGCATCTGTCACAAAGTAAAAGCAGCCAAATTAGGCAGATGCCAACATGGAGAGGACATGTCCTCATCCTTGAAAACCTAAATAAAACTAAACAAGGTTAGAAAAAAATAATAAAAAGTACAAACAACACTGCATTAAAACATTACTAGTTAAGAATATGAAACCATCAAAATCTTTTAGACTTTTAGAAACCAATACTGTCAATACTGCCAAACAACAACAAATTTCATTGTTGATTTCAGTGATTTTAAGAACATTTCTATTACCTGCACAATACATTTTTTTTGTTTTAGGGTTTTGTTTAGTTTGTTAGTTAGGTTGCTACTTTATTGTACAGTATGTCCAATGTTTACTCTTTGTTCTGAAACAAAATCAATTGAGATTGACTGATCTATACAACAAATAGTTACAACAAACATAAACCTCTCTGGGAAACCCTACAACTCTAGGGTGTGTAGCAACGCTTATGTATGTGAGAGCTGTCACGTTTCAGGTATGCTTTCAATTTTTTCCCTCTTATTCTTTTCCACTTGCACGTTCTCTTTCCTTCACTATGCATTCACAATGTGACTGATCTCCTCCCAGCTTTGGCATTACTGAGAGCCCTCTGGGACAGAACAGAGAGCCAGGGAAAACACACACACAAGAGAAAACAAAGGGAGGGGAGAAAGAACCTGTCTGAGGAACAATGCGGAAAGTGAAGAGATGGAGAAAGCAGGCCAGAAAATGGAAATGCAGTCAAGACAGTGTGAAAGTAACAGATAGAGGAGAAGTCTTAAGGACGAAGAAGCGTGGTTACAGCAGTCCATTTAAGAGGACTTGTTCTCTTGACCTTTGCTGGGCACCTTTAATTAACTTCTTTCAACTCTTTCAGCCTTCAATCATTAAAGCCTCCATGGTCAGAATTATGAGAAATTAGCTGAGGGGAACAGGGCAAATACACGAGTGGATTCAACTGAGACGTGCATGGGCGAGATATTGAGCTGAGTGAAGTGCGGCTGGTATTGGGCCAAACCCATCCACAGACAGATTTGAAGACAGACGGCTGCTGTGCAGCCAGAATCTAGTAAAACATACACACACATACACACACACACACACACACACATACTCTGACTGTCGGTAAATCTGAATTTAAAAACAATGAAACAAGGAGAGCTTCAATATGTTACAGCCAGGGTATTCAACATATTTCATGTCAAACCCCCAAAGGTGGATAGAGAGACGGAGCAGGAAACTGGTTACATAATGTATAAAATTGAGTGATGAAATGTACGTCTGCTCTATAACAACATACATACTATATTGATGCACTTATATTTACATTTAGATTTACTCATTTTAGCAGATGCTTTCATCCAAAGGAACTTACAAATGAAGACAATATAAGCAATCAAACCAACAAAAGAGCAATAATATGTAAGTGCTGCGACAAGTCCCAGTTAATCTAATGCAGTACACGTAGCAAGGCTTGCTTTATTAATAATAAATAAAAAAGAAGATAGAATAGAAAAAGAATACAGAATGATAACGTTGGAGTGTCAATTTCTTTTTTTATTAAAAAAAAAAAAGAGACAAGAACAGAGAATGCTAGTGTTGGATGATCAAGTTTTTTTTATAATAAATAAAAGAAAACACGTAGTTAGAATAGAAAGAATAGAGTGCAAGTGTTAAAGGTTTAGAGGGACAAGTTTTTTAATAAATAAATAAGTAGAATAGAAATAGAAATAGAATAAAAAAGAAAAAGAATAGAGAGTGCAAGTGTTAGAGGGACATTTTTTAAAATAAATAAAATCAAGTAGATAGAATAGAAATAGAATAGATTGCTAGTATTAGAGAATCCAGTTTTTTTATAACAAAGAAAACAAGCAGTTAGAATAGAAATAGCATAAAGAGTGCAAGTGTTAGAGGGACAAGTTTTTTAAATCAATAAATAGAATAGAAATATAATAGAGAGTGCAAGTGTTAGAGGTTTGGGGGATTTTTTAAATAAATAAAAAACATGTAGATAGAATAGAAATAGAATAGAGACTGCTAGTGTTAGAGGGTAAAGTTTTTATAATAACAGAAAACAAGTAGATAGAATAGAAATAGAATAGAGTGCAAGTGTTAGAGGATCAAGTTTTTATAATACATAACAGAAAACAAGTAGATGGAATGGAAATAGAATAAAAAGTGCAAATGTTAGAGGATCAGAGGGATAAGTTTTTTGTTAATCAAGTATATAGAATAGATATAGAATAGAGTGCGCAAGTGTTAAGGATCAAGTCTTTTTATAATAAATAACAGAAAACAAGTAGATAGAATAGAAATAGAATAGAGAGTGCAAGGGTTGAGGATGACGTTTTTTATAATAAATTAAAGAAAACAAGTAGATAGAATAGAAATAGAATAGAGTGCAAGTGTTAGAGGATTAGGTTTTTTATAACACATAACAGAAAACAAGTAGATCGAATGGAAATAGAATAGAGAGTGCAAATGTTAGAGGGTCAGAGGAATAAGTTTATTTAATAAACAAGTATATAGAATAGAAATAGCATAGAGTGCAAGTGTTAAAGGGTTAGAGGGATATTTCTTAAATAAAAAACAAGTAGAATAGAAATAGAATACAGTGCAAGTGTTACATGGGTTAGAAGGATAAGTTTTTTTTTAATAAACAAGTATATAGAATAGACATAGAATAGAGAGTGTAAGTGTTAGAGGGTTAGAGGGATAAGTTTTAAAAAATGAATAAAAACAAGTAGTTAAAATAGAAATAGTCAACATCTGAAGTGGATCAAAACCTTTCATCAAAGTTGTCCTAAAACCAAAACAATACCTGTTCTTGTTATAGGACAACTTTGATTAAATAGTTTGATCCACTTCAAATGTTGACTACCGTATAACAGAGAGTGCAAGTGTTAGAGGGTTAGAGGGATACGTTTTTAATGAAGTTTACTTAATATTGTATTTTTCAACACTGTAACTTTTTTTTTTAAAGATAAAACTTTATTTGAACTCCTGAAAACTCCTGTGCTGCATTTTTTTTTTCAGGATTCTTTGATGAACAGAAAGTTCAAAATAACAGCAGTTAAACATTATTCTTGTAACATTAAAACGTCTTTACTGTCACCTTAGATCAATGTAATGTGTCCTTGCTTAATAAAAGTACTAATTAAAAACGGTAGACGCAAGACCTGTTCGAAAACATTATCTTTGCAATTCTGTTTTGTAACAGAAAATTCACACTCCACCTTTTATCATGCTATCATTACTTTCTGAAAGAGCAGGAGGAGGTAAACTGAGATGTTTTGATGATTTCTATCTCTGATTAGGTCCATGGAGAATCTGCAACTGCAGAACTGGCTAATTTGATAAAGCTTACAGCTAAAAATAAGAGTAGTGTTTTCAGCTCCCTTAATTTTTACACATTTTATCCGTTTAAATCCTTTCTGTGCAATTTCTTTTAAAATTTCCACGAAAAATGTGAGAAAAGCCCACTGAATCATATCGTTTAGCAAATCAAATGGCATGTGAACATGTCTTTCGAGGGACAGGTCTTCGAGGGACAGGTGCATGTTAGCCAGCTTCATGAAAACAACACCTTCAAGCAGCCTTAAACTTTCTCTGAAAATATTTTTTCAGCTCACATTCGAATGGGGTCACATCGTTCTCCTGTCTGCACCAGAGGTAACAATATTAGCACGCACAGTAGGCATCTTATTTTGGGGAGACAGCGTGGTGCATCTGGGTGACGTGTGATCGAGTGTCTGCGCTCATGATAGACCTTGCGGGGCGCATCCCAAAGTAAATCAAAACTAAATGAGCATTCTGTGATAGAGGCTCATTCCTCATTCTTGGCCTTAATGTGATTTTACTGCGCCTCTATTTGTGGTCCAGCAGCCCGACAAATAACTGAATTAAGTTACTTAACTTTACTGCTGTCACCAGGCAAAACTTCAATGCAAAACTTTCTTGAGTGTCAAACTGTATCTAAATCATGACAAGCAACACAAAGGCAAGTAGCCCTTTGAGCACAAGTGAGGAGTAGAGAGAAAAACAGCGATAGTAGGAAAGAATGATGATGAAGACCGCAAGGAGGCACATAAGCAAAGGGTTGCATACAGAGAGACTCTGAATGAATTATTCCCTGTGATGTCAAATCAATGAGTTTAAGTCTAACCATCAAGACAAAACTGTGTCAAAGCAGACCAGAATCGTGAGTCCAGAGAGAAAATATCCTTATTTCTTCCCATTCCACTCACTTAACACATCACATCTCAATTTCTAATAATTTCATGAGTTGTTAAGGTTTTGAGGGGTTGAAAAGGTGTTTATCAAACTCCAATAAAATTTCTATCATGACAACTCTCAGAAGATTACTACTGCTGCTGCTGTTGCGGCTATACGAAACAAGTACATGAACTTGTTATTCCCAATACATACGCCGATACAGTGCTTTGAGTACTGAACATTTACTGCTGTTGCATGAATAGCATAGGTAATAACTCAAGTCAAATCTACACAGATGGAGCTAGGGAGGTGGAGGGTAAAAAAGCATGCTGCAAAATGCTCTAGTGAAAGCCTACCAGCCTTTTAAATCTAAAGCAGCGAGCTCATTGGCCACATATGCAACATGAACCAATCAGCTTGTGCCAGGTAGTATACCACTGTGAATATCATTAGTTTACGTTAACATCCCATAAGCCTGCACCATCTAGTTTCAAGACTGAACTTGGCATTAATCAGTGCAGAAAAAAGAAACACAATGAGAGTTTAGAGTTAGCTGGAAAAATCTGTATTGCTAAACATAAACAGTTAAAATAAACAAACTCTTTACTGTAGTTTTTACTTCATGATATAGTTAATATCACACGAAGAAGTTATTATTAAGTGACTTACATTTTAGACACAACAGTTCTTATTTTTGTTGTATTTCGACAATGAAAATCAATTTTCATGTGATTCGTAAAAGCCTTAGTGTAAAATTTAAACCAAATGAGACTAGATAATAAGTTGAAACTTGGGGTGTGCAATATGGAGGTGCATCTCAAAAATTTAGAATATTGTTAAAAAAATTATTTCAAAAAGACACAGAGGGTAAGTCACAGATCATTACTGAAAAGAGTGGCTGTTCACAAAGTGCTGTATTAAAGCATATTAAATGCAAAATTGACTGGAAGGAAGAATTTGGGTAGGAAAAAGTGCACAAGCAACAGGGATGACTGCAAGCTTGAGAAAACTGTCAAGCAAAGCTGATTCAAACACTTGGGAGAGCTTCACAAGGAGTGGACTGAAGCTGGAGTCAGCACATCAAGAGTCACCACACTCAGACGTCTTCAGGAAAAGGGCTACCAAGCCACTTCTGAAACAGAAACGTCAGAAGCATCTTACCTGGGCTAAGGAGAAAAAGAACTGGACTGCTGCTCAGTGGTCCAAAGTCCCCTTTTCAGATAAAAGTAAATTTTACATTTCATGTTGAAATCATCATCATTGACTCATCATTATCGAGTATAATTCAAAAACCAAACAAAAACACACTCAGAGTGTGCATGCATACACTACATGATGTAGGTTAGACTGCCACGCAAGCACATTTAGAGTTCACGCTTTCACTGCATAATTAGGTCTAAAAAAAAAAACTTTAAGAATTCCCCCAAAATTCAAGCTAATCAGGCAAAAATGCACCTGTATGACCTTTATATGTATCTTATATTTATATCATGATATAGTTAATATCACACAAAGAAGTTAATATGAAGTAACTTACATTTTTAGACACAATAGTTCTTATTTTTGTTGTATTTCGAAAATGAAAATCAATTTTCATGTGATAGGTAACAGCCTTATCGTGTCTTACTATTTGAATGTATTGATTAAATTTAAGAATTTGACACAAAAGATGATACATACATTTAATTAGGTCAGAGAAAATTGGCCTTATAAAGGTAAAAATCAATTTAAACTCGAAAAATGTTAATTTCTCTTACTCCTGCAAACTAACCACCGCACAGAATATTAAGAATAACAAAAGCTTTGGGAATCAGCCGTCCATGGCAGTTTAAACCTGCCAAAATATCACAATAACACCCTCAGCAAAATACTGTCTAATTATCATTACTGACAAAATTTCAGAAAATATTGAGTATTAAAGTTCTGTCGTAATCACACACATTGAGTTGAAACACAGAAGTTCTCTATGCTGTGAGGGACTGAAAGTCCAGGTGTGTAACAGTAATGAGGGCACGTCTGCTTCACCAGGCTGATCAATCATATGTTGGCATGGGAAGGTGATGTTGCCCATCACTCTTGCCATATCCAGCCTACACCTATACAAAAAAAAATCTACAGTATGTCCTCATTAGTGTGTCTGTGTAGGGAGGCAGAGTTTTAATGACTTCTCAAAGAGTGAGAGGGCAGTTGATCTTTGTGTCTGACCTGAACAGAACAGTCTCACAGTGCAGAGAGGTTAGAAAGAGGACAAATCTGGCACAACAAGACCCCATACTGACAACTCCACATGCTCATCAAACCCACGGGCACAAACACACTCTGACTAACTATCAAACTCACAGATACACACTGTGTAACCACTCCAAATGCTCACCAAACTCAGACATTTACATGTACACATTTGGCAGAGGCTTTTATGCAAATCAACTTACACTGCATTGTACCAATTCATGCATTTTCAGACACACACACATTCACCTCTAACTTCAGAGGACAATATTTTATCTCAACCCACCTTATTTTTCCTGTAAAAGCATAAGTTTTTAAATTTTATGGGTCTGGTTTCTGGTCTCATCCATGTCCAGCTATTTTTAGCTGTACAAAACAGCTCATTTTGCTGCTTGATATTGCAAATTGTTGTGTCTTGCCTTATTATTTTAATGCATTATCTTAATTATGAGCACACTGGTTTGTAGTGCAGACAGTTTTACTGTTTCCTGCACTTTGTTATTTTTCTCATTATTTCCTTATAGCAGCTAATGAACCAAAAGTCTTGCCCCATAAGCTTAGCTTCCGCATTGAAGAATAAAGTGGATACTTTATGTTTATCTGTATATAAAACATAAGTAAACATGCTCTTCCGCTCTCTCTCTCTCTCACACACACACATACACAAACACACAGAGTAGCAAATAGCCACATATGGTCAGTGTCTCTTTCACTCAGCCCAAAACAGGCAAGTGACAGCAGTAACTTGCAGCCGAGGGCTGTCTCTTTATAGGATAGAATTTATCATGGGACAGAGTGTATCATGGGAACCTGCGGTGTAGATTTCCATTCAATGCCCCTTTGTGATTTCCAACACTGAGGTAAGAACTGAACAGCTCTGCTGTAAAGCGTCACATCCCTGCAGCATATTGCAGTGCAGATTTCACTTCCCCCCCCAATGAGAAATGACTCCACTTCACGGTTCTTATCAGCCCCGGCACGGCATGAACAATTACCAGGTGTTGTTACCACATCTGCTGCTCCTGGAGAATATTGTGACACAGTCTGACATGGAAAATAAGTTACATTATAATTATTGGCTAGTCTAGAACACCGTCTGCTAAGCGCCCCTAGAGAGAAGACCCACATTTCCATTCCGTTAAAACCATAAATGTTGTTGATATATATAGACACACTCCACTGTTTGAGGTCTGTAAGACTTTTTTAAAAGAAAATTATACTTTTATGCGACAAGGAGACATTAAATTGATCAAAAGTGACAGTAAAACATTTTTAAAATTACAAAAGATGTAATAAATTCAAATAAATGCAGCTGAACTTTCTATTCATAAAAGAATCCTAAAAAATTATTTTAGATGCTTTGCATCACAGGAATAAATTATATTTTATTACATTTTTTCTGTTTGCATGGTTAAATAAATTCAGCCTTTGAGAGCATAAGAGACTTCTTTCAAAACATTAAAAGGATTACTGACCCCAAACTACTGAACAGTAGTGTATGTACAGTTGTTTACACGCACCTTGCAGAATCTGTAAAATGTTTATTATTTTACCAAAATAAGAGGGATCATACAAAATGCACGTTATTTTTTATTTAGTATTGACCTGAATCAGATATTTCCCATGAAAGATGTTTACATATAGTCCACAAGAGAAAATAATAATTGAATTCATAAAAATGACCCCATTTAAAAGTTTCCAGAAGGAAACACAATGTCTTAAGAGCCGGAGGGTGAAAACTTTTTAAATTTGAAGATCTGGGTAGATTTAATTTATTTTGTCTTTTGGAAAAAGGGCAGTACTAAATGAAAAAATATGATATTTAGGCAAAATAAGAAAAATGTACACATCTCCATTCTGTTCAAAAGTTTTCACCCTCCAGCTCTTAATGCATCTTGTTTCCTTCTGGAGCGTCAGTGAGTGTTCGTACCTTCTGTAATAGTTGTGTGTGAGTCCCTCAGTTGTCCTCAGTGTGAAAAGACGGATCTCAAAATCATACACTCGTTGGAAAGAGTTCAAATACAAACAAAGTTGAAAAACTATATCAAAATGAAAAATGCTACAGTTCAAGTTCAGTAGCTGTCAAGATCAGATTAGTTCTCTTTTTTCTTCAAAAAAAACAACTGTATGTTAGCTTGGGATTTAAATTATGAAGCCCTTTCAGGCTAAACAAAAGTTTTCACATTAGACTCTTCTGTCTCTCTGCCCTTTTGTATTATTTGGTCATGTCTTATAATTCCTAGGGAACCAGGAGCGTGTCTCTGACAAACAACCAAATTATTCAGATTTATGAGACAATTTTATGAGGGCTTACCCAACACATAGATCTTGTTACCGCGCAGGAAGGAGAAGGCTCCGTAGCGCGGGGTGGGCATGGAGGTGAGGGGCAGCCACTGGTCTTTTGTCGGCTCATACAGCCTCACTGAGGCCTGAGGGGTTGTGTCGGCTCCCATCCCGCCCAACGCATACACCTTGCCATCTGGGAAGGACAGAGAGAAAGAGAGTGTCTGAAATTAATTTGAACTCTGTATCCAAGTCTCCCGCATCCCTTATTAAACAAATTAATAACACACAAATCAGAAAATGGCAGAGCAGTGGCACTGAGTCACTAGCCTGAATTAGGAATGTTCTCTCTGTGCCAGAGTGGAGAATCTCTAGAGACGTGCTCTTTTTTTTTCCTGAGCTCCAGCTATTTTAAGGTTTACTTAAATTCCACCTCTAAACCTCGCACTCCACATTTGTTCTCTTCCCTTAAGGGTTCTGAACATTAAAAATGAATGTGTTCCCATGACTGACCCAAACCTTTGAACTTCCCCACAAACTTCTCTATTATAGCTCTACCTAAAATACATACAGTATTGCACATTTTGTACTCAATTGCTGAAACACATTTACTCAAATCTCCCTGGTGAAAAACCAACTTACAACAGCATCCAAAACACATGTGCTGTGCTATAACAAATATATCAGTATTAAATTAAAACTGAATTTTACAAACCACAAACTTTACTCAAAAACCAAGCCTCATCATATATTGATTTACATTTTAGAAGCAGTCATGTCGGCACTTAAAAGAATGGCAGCGACTACATTCAATACGCTTCTAATGTGAACACTTTCTGCATTGTTTGCATCTGAAGCCAAGAACTAGCTATTTTTGCAAGCCCCATTCTGGCTGCTGTGTGAAGTAGTTTGCATACTAATGTTCACATAATGAGAATTGTGTGTTAACTGAGGCTGTGATGACAATGTGATGGTTTCTGCATGCTAGTGATTTCAACACGAGCACAAAATGGTGTAAAATGAGTAATTTGTGTTCAGAGTTTTGAAAAACAAATACAAACAAATATAAACTTGTGTTCATAGGTTTGAAAAATTAGTCTTTGTTTGGAAAAGGGAAAATGATGGATCATAAGACGATAAATGTTCACCAAGTGCTGTCTTCTAATTCCAAAATAGTTAAAAAAAAAAAAAAAAAAACACTCATACATATTCATCTAAAAATATATCTAGAATAGTAACAGAATCCCAGAAGTTATATCTTATAATATACTGGGTTATCTGTGTCAACTCATCCAGAGGTCCCCACCTCAAATTTTTGATTTTTTCAGGTGAAAGAAATACCAAAAATTAAGAAGAAAGCCAAAATATTAAATGTTATGGATGTATATTTACTGAGTAATCCACTATTTCGTAGAGGGTGGTCAAAATGGCAATTTTCACCTGAGATTCGGAGCCAAATTAAAGGAGGGTAAAAATGAATTCAGAAAGATGGTGGCATTATTATGTTATTTTTATACAGAGTTTGACAGCTCTATTAGTAAAATTTGTTGACTTTAGCAATCTTTGTTAAATTATGTGTCAACGGTTACCATTCAAACATGGGGCTGTAACTCAAGAAGTATTAAAGATGTCTTTATGCCCTTTTAGATACTGGCTCTTAACAAACTTTCCTTTCAGCATCATCATTTTTAGAGGCCTTTTTGGTTCATTTCCAGAGATACTGAAATTTTAATATGGCTCTAGGAGAAAACTGTTAAGGGGAGACTGCAGTCAAGAACACTGTTTTTTAAGCATCTGTCAAATTTGAGATTTTTCGCTTTTTGGTTTTTCATAAAATGTTCAGACTAGTTGAAAAAAAAAAAAAAACAAAAGACGCTGTTAAGTGTTTCTTTTATAGCACTATTTATGTCAATAGATTTCAATTACTACTAATATTTTTACATCCCGTTTTCTCCTTCAATGAGCCACAAATCTCCAATTCAGTAGCACTTACACACACCAAACTTTTTATTCCTGTCTGTATCCTGAAGGTTTTACAGAGGAATTTGTTCATATATAATTTGCTTATTGCTTAATTTTTCTCTATGTTCTAAGTATTTTCTGAATTACGGAGTGACAAAAACGAGTCTCTAATATGCTCTAATATGTCAAAAAAATTAAACAAGAATTTTGAAACTGACTTCATCCAGTGTTTAGATTTTTGTACTAGAAGTGTATGCAAATTAGCACATATTTCATTGAATAATGCCTCATTTGCATATTTAAATGTAACATTTCACAAAACTTGTAATACAAAAAATGTTTGCAATTATGAGTGTATCTAAATCAACTGGGTATGCAAGGTGATAACGATTATTATTATCATTTATTTTTTTTACCCTCTTTACCTGTAGTGTCTCGCCTTAAATTGTATAAATTTTCAGTGGTCAAAAACCAAATGTGGGTCACTTTGCATAAAAATGATACTTCTTTTCTTTTTAAGAGGAATGTCTGAAGAACAAACACTGTTGAAAATAGAAATGTACCTTGTTTCCTTCTGTCAAAACAACTGCACTCAACATACCCGTTTCAGTGCCATAAATATTCTTATTCTAAAGTTTGCGCGCATGTAACTTAAGAAGTATTAAACTGATATCAGTTTGATTTTAGATTTTAGTTCTTCATAAAAATGACCCCAATGATTTTCAAGGCCCTACAACAGAGAAAAACTGTAACTAATCTAATTTTAGAATATATGTGTCTGTAATTAAACAGATCACCAGAGAAATTACATTATATCCCACTCTGATATAATTTTATGCATTTAAAACAGCTATTAGCTTAGTTAAGGCATAACTCTAATCTGAGAATGACCTTCATAAAGTTTTCAAGGGAAAAATGCAGCAGAGCAGTGAAATTAGAATATGAATGTGGAGAGAAATGCAGCATCAGCAGAGAGAACAGCCCTGCTGCAGCACAGCCAACTGCTAATGGAAGGAGAGAGAGAGAGAGAGGGTTGTGTGTATAGTGGTGAAAGAGAAAAGCATCCTGATATTGATGCTAGTCATAATTTAACAGAACTGTCAATGGGGAAACAGCATGTGAGAAAGAGCATGGGAGTACTGACTGATGTGCGCATACGGGTTATTACGGCATTGAAACACCAGAATAAAGACATCAGGATCATCCCAGGAGGAAACAGCTTTAATGATCAGCATATGGAGCATTTAAGACAGTGAGAGAGGATGTATGTTAGTTAAATACAGTCTCCGTAAGTCAGTATTTCTCTCTTGGCATGACTGCAGCAGCTGCTGACTCAGATATCCGCAGTACTCTGGGACAGCAACCTATCTGTAGTTAAATGTGGAACAAACGGGACATATAGAGAGAAATACTAGGGAGTAAACTAGGTGGCAGCAGAGAGCATATGCAGTCCTTGTAATACCCTCAAAAATAAATAAATAAATAAATAAAACAAATAAATATAAAATCCACTGTAATAGCAATATACAATATATGTACCATATGTACCTTGCAAAAACAGTTTATTTAGTCACAATATAGCACTCATTTTTGAATGGATCTCAATGAAGTAAGATATTTTGTGCTGCCCACTTGATGTAGTTACACCATTTACCAGCAGGGGGTAACTAGACCATGCTAACTTGCAAAGCTTGACCTTTTCAAGAATCTTCTATTTAAAGAGGTCCTATTATGCTCTTTTACAAAGTCTTCATTTTGTTTTAGGGGTGTACTAGAACATGCTTTCATGCTTGGTGGTCGAAAAATGTATTATTTTTAACATAATTTACATTATTACAATACATTTCTCCCAGCCTGGCACATAAGGCTCGATTAGTTGCGGGTTTAATCAAGGCCAGCCTTCCGAAAAACAAAATGTGTTGTGATTAGTTAGCTGTCCCACTGCGTTGTGATTGGCGAACAGCTTAGACGGTATTTCAGTACAGCCACACCCCTTGTCAAAGACGCAAGTTCCGTGTACAACTGTTAGTGCAAGACAGATTAAAGTGATTCTTATGTTTTAAATATGGATATTTTTCTTACAAAAACGCATCGATTCGCTACAGGTGTCCTTTATTAACTGCCCTTTTTATTATGGATGGATGCATATTATTGGACTTGTTTTGGACTGCTGAGGAGAAACACCCGTTTATGCCATTCTAACGCTTTGGAGTGCCAGGATAAATTTTAATAAATCGCTTACCACACACTGCACACGGCTTGTTGAAGCGGTTTTCCGCGCTGCATCGCTAAAGTTAGGCTTATCCCTCACCTCGTCCCTACCCTCCCTCCAACACTTCGAATTTCCATGGGTGGGATTTAATATAATGATATTCTAATGGTCCGCGTTGTGACATCATTGCATGTGTAAAACAAATGTTGTAGTCTAAAGGAGCCATTTGTTGTAGTTCTTGAAAAAGGATTTTTTTTAAAACTAAATATCTCCTTTTGGAGTGGATTTGTAACTTTGTAGATCTTTTTTATGCCCAAAGATACACACCACACATTGACTAAAGTTCAAAACATGAAAAAACATAATAGCACCCCTTCAAGTGTTCGGAAATCATAACTATGAAGTGATGTGCATTCAAGTCATTTCTGAGACAGTCCTTAATTATTTCTCTCTTTTACCCTACCTGATAATGGCAAAGCCATTTTAGTGCAACTGTATGAAAAATGAAGAGCAATGAATGTGCATTAGGTGTGTAATTGCTTGTCACAGAAAATGATGGGGAAAGTAGCTTGGTCATGCAACCCTGTCTCCTCATAAACAGGCTAAATGAACAGAATTTTCTAACAAGCATCATCACTATTCCTCATCAACAGTACAGAAAATGCATACAAATTAATTTGACCGTCACAGTTATAATTCAGGGTTAATACTAATTTGCTTCCACCATAATTCTTTAATCAGTATTGTTACTGTTAAATAAAACTAAAGCTAAATTGAATTGAAGCTGAATTAATTTAAAACTAATTGAAAACAGATGAAAATAAGAAATGTTGCTTTGGCAACTATCTGAAATAAGATTAAGTTGAAGTACTAAAATTACTAAAACTAAAATTAAAATAAAAAGTCAATTAAAACTAAACGAATATCAAATTAGATTTGATATTGCTAAAGTGTTTGATAAATACAATATTTCACTACAAAATTCGAAATGGTCCACACTCAAAATGGCATAAAAAAACATAAAACATAAGAAAAATTTGGTATTGTTTGATTCGATATGCCGCTCTGAATCTAACAAGAACAATCCTATTTTTAAACTGGTCAAAAGTTATAAACAAAAATGTAAAATATTTATATATTTTGACCAGTAGGTGCCACTCGTGTGCTCTCAGGTCATGCTTGGTATAACACCTATCAAGTTTGGTCTGAATCTGCTAAAGCATTGTGAAGATACAGCTTTGTGTCAATTTTTTCGTAAATTTTGCCAAATTCAACAAACTTTTGGCCAGCATTGTCTAAAAATGTTCTGGGCCAATTTTGGTAAAAAAAAAAAAAATCGGACAAACCATCTAGGGCAAGTTTGAAGAAACTCTTATTTTAAATTTTAAATTTTAATTTTGGTATGTATTCAAGACGGAACCAGAGGAAATTTTTTTTTGCTTCTAGGCCTTATGTTTTAAAAGTTATTAGCAGAAATATGAATGCAAATTTGGCCTATTGTGCCATCGATAGTTGCTCATATAAACTGATTATTCTGACATGCATTTGAATGCAGCTTATGTTTTTGTGCTGCTACAGAAAATTATTGTAAATGTAGTTTCCAGTGTGCACTCAGAACTCATTAACAGCCCAAATAATAAGTATTTTCTTCATATTTGTTCAGCAATTAGATACTGTAGATACATCATTTTTAATGTTTGCTAAGAGACTGTTGCAGTGACAATCAGCAGTGGAAAACAATGTTCTTTCCAGCACTCTGAAGCACACTTTACTTCTCTATTTCTTCACTGCGACCTGCTATCTGTGGAAATTATTTTTGGTGAGGATTTTCTTTGTCCTTTTCGGAGCTTGACAGCCACAAGTCACTATAAAGAGCTGCAAAACAATTCCTGAAAAATGCGTTCTTCCAAAAATATAACAGCATACAGTCTGGAACAATACGAGGGCAAGTAAACAGTGACAGAATTTTCATTTTTGGGGCGAACGGTCAATTTAAAATTTTCAGTGACTGTGAAAGGAGAAAGTATTTTAGCAGCAAAAAATTACACACCTATTACATCACCTTTAATACCCCAGAAAGAGAGGAGACAGTGAGCGAATAAGAGGTCTTTCAAGGCTTGTGTGTAAATGACAGCAAAAAACAACACTCAAAGATCATGACCACCATCTTCACTTTCATCCTCCTTCACTAAATTCACTCTGATGACCACAAATGATTTCTTCAGTTTGATTTGATACGGCCTGACATGTTCAAGACTGTGTAAAGCATGAAAGAGACTGAGAAAGAGCAGGACAGAAATATCTGAACAGTGCAGAAGGATCTAATGGCTTGAGAAACTAACGTACTCAAGTTTTCCTTCAAAGAGACGTTTCAAGGCTGTTTTCATTAAAGATTTGCAATATATTAAGCAATTCCACAGTTGTTAAAAACACTTTGTTCTATCCTCCCACAATAACATGATAAAACAACAAAAGCTCTTTATATAAAGAGGTTTTCTCATAAATGCGATAAGCAACAGCCATTTTATTGAATGCTTGTCTTCTATTTCACGCTAGCCCTGTCCATTGTGAAATCTCATTGGTCAAAAAACTCACTTTCATTAAACATCAATATCTTTTGATTGCATTTACATCAGACAGATTACAGTTTCAGTTCAGTGCGATAAGATAAATTGCTTGTCGCCAGAAACATCTCATCAAATCTGGTTAGGGCACGGTGTCAGCTGTCAGACAACAGATGGAATCCAAATGCCTGTGTTCACCCATTAATGAATGTCAACCACTAGTTAACCAATCTGTCTCACAGAATAAGGCATCGACATGACATACATGTACTGCACTGCACACATCTTTGGTAGTGAGGAAAAAAAAATCTATAACTTTTTGTTTTTTAACTACTTTTCAACTTTCTGTCAAAGCTAGTCCCTAGCCATATATTTCATCCAAATTAAACAAGTCTCTAGAAACAGTTCTGTCCTTTTTAATAGCTTCTCTTTCCCCTGAGGGCTGAGGAAAGCAACAGCACTTGTTCTTTTTATATATCTGACATCTTTATAATATCTTGCTCATGCTAAAAAAATATACTTGAATGCTATAACTGTGTACTGTTTTTAAAGGAACATGTCTACAGAAAAAAAAAATTGCTATTTTATTTATAATATGTTATATAATGCAGATAACTGAAAAACAAATTATTAAACTACAGCAATCTTTGCGTATAGTTATAGAGCCTGGATACAATTTATGCTGCGATTGATTTATCATACAATGTGACAAGCAAAATACTGTCTTAGCATAAGATCTAATGTCACGCTGTGTTTCACGCTGTTAGGTCAATCCGAGGCCAAACAGAACTCAGCCGGCTTCCCTGTAACAGTGACTCGTTCTGCATGAAAAATATTTAACCACATTAAACCATTCACGCTTAAAATAAAGGGGGGGTTTTTACAGTGATGTCACAGAAGAACCATTTTGGGTTCCAGTATATACCTTTCAGTAAATCATTCTTTAAAAAAACATGTTTTCTTAGAGTGAAAAACATTTGAATAATCTAAACAACCTTTTTTCCATTATAAAGAACCTTTTGTGGAAAGATTCACTCTTAAGAATAAAGATAATTATTGTCATTGGTGGTTCCATGAAGAACATTCAGAACATCCTTGAAACTTTTCCATTCCACAAACATGGAGCTAGGGTTGGCCACCCCACTCACAACTGTTGCGTCGGTCTGTTTTTTCTTGACAAGAATTGCTTTAATTTAGACGCAGAATGTCTTTACGACTACATCAAACGGCAGACTTTTCAGACATGCACTCAACTTTGCCTAAGCGCCAGGAACTATTCTGTGCTCGTAGCATGCATGCTTCAAATGCATGCTTCAAATGCATGCACAAATGTGGCGGCGCATGCTATAGACTATATGATTTCATATTAAAGTGCGAATGAAATTACGAGTATGCTTGTCAGATCCACGTCACGTTCAGCAGCGACGGCTCTTAAAGTAATAGCAGCCAAATAACCAAAGTTCACCCAAAAATCGGGTTTGGTACTTTCGGTACTGAAAGCCGCGTCTGTCAACGGATCTGTCTATATGCAGATGTATTAGGGATCCGCGGACACACGTGACTTCTAAACGCTCCGGTTGTGCTTATGTGTGAGCGCTCAATGACGAGCGTGAAGCACCTATTATTGTAGCCAATCACAGTCATGTCTGTTGAGCACGTGAATACTATGGCCAATCAGCGATGTTTAAAAATCGGCTCAACAGCGCTCAAATGTGAGCGGGAAATGGATGTTTTTAAAACTTCAGTACCGAAAGTACCGAACACGGTACCTTTTGACAACCCTACTAGGCGTATATGACTTCCTTCTTTCAGACAAATCCAATCAGAGTTATATTAAAAAAATGTCCTCTCTTTCAAGGTTTATCATGGCGAAAGGCAGGTGTTTCTCTTCAACAGGTCAAAAGAAGTCCAATAAAGTGCATCCATCCATAATAAAAAGTGCCTCAAATGGCTCTAGGGGGTGAATAGCGAAGCTATTCTGTAGCGAATCGATGCGTTTTTCTAAGAAAAATATCCATAATCAAAACATAAATCACTTTAATCTAGCTTTAATCTAGCTTGCACTCACTGTTATCCAGGCGGATAACGCAGGACATTGGCATTGCGCATGCGCCTATGTGTCTCATGAAAACCAATATTTGTTTACAGAAGCAAAGAAAGCAAAGTTTCCTTACATTAGCAAAGGAAAACCAGTCTCTTTTTGGCTTATATCAAAATCTAGACATTTTTCTTTACAAGTCCTCATTTTGTAGTTCTAATTCATGACCGTTGTTTTGATTACCTCTTTCCCCTCCGTGTCTGCATTCGTCACATGAGCGGCACATGCGCAACGCCGACTTCCTACGTCATCCGCCCGGGGAGCTTCCATGTACAACAGTAAGCACAAGCTAGATTGAAGTGATTAATACATTTTAAATATGGGTATTTACCTTACAAAATGCATCGATACACTACAGGAGGCCTTTATTTGCACTTTGGAGCCATGTGAGGCACTTTTTATTATGGATGGATGCACTTTATTGGACTTGTTTTGACCTGTTGAAGAGAAACACCTGCCTATTGCCATGATAAAAAAGCCCATCTTGTCAACCACCCAAAAAAGACTATGAGTCAAACATTAAGTGATACAGACAGTACAGCACATGCTGGCTGTTCCACACATAAATGTCATTAGAGGATTATGGGAATGGTAGACCCGGAGCACCGTGCTTTGCAATCAAAGGTATATAGTGAGTGAATCACCTTTACCCAAGCCTCAATCTACAAGCTGTTTTCTCCAATCAATCTAAACTCAACCCACCCACCTCGAATCCATCTATTTCTCCCCTCTGCAGCCTCGCTGAGTTCGTCACCCCCTGCAGACTGCGCTGCCCAATCACACACAGTCACTTCTAATTAGAGCTCTCTGTTCTGATCTCCGTTCGTCGCCCTGGGAGACCCCATAGCAACCAAACACGTACTCTGAGACAATTAGAAAGTAGTGGTCTGACAAGAAAAAGCACACAAAAACACACATGCATGAGCTTGCATCAAACCATAGCATACAATGGAACAAACTAATTATGTATCAAGTCACACGGCAACTATAATTCAGGAAATGGATTCACAAACATGCCCGCACGTTTCTGTACATGCGCACACACACAGCTGTTTTGAACCCTGCATATGACAGAAAGAGACCCTTATTAAACAGACCACCTGCTGCTGGTCTTTCTCCTCTATTTTCAAGTCTGCAAACAGGAAATATGGTCTTCATCTCTTCACATCTCTTTCTGGCTGTATAAACCGGTTAAACTTTATTTACCCGAAAATAGAAGCCTAGCCTAGAGCCAAAGCAAATGATCATTCCCGTGGTTTGTCTTCAGCCTTGTCATCACAGCAGCCTTAAAATATGCCATACAGCACGACAATGGAACCAGAAAAGGGAAACATCAGGCTACAGGAGTGACAGCGGGAAACTCGCACGGGACTAGTTGTCCCTGAGGAGGCAACTAGCACAGACATTTGTGGTTTTAGCCCTGTCCAAATTGAACAGGTCTATGTTTTTTTTCCCTCTGTAAAACATGGATATTAAAATATATTAACAGCAATTCTCCTCATTTATTTTGACTTTTATTCAGCCTAGTGCACTGTCATTTCATATATATGGGCCATTCTACAGAACTGGTGCAAACTGCTGTCCCACAGCCAAAAAACACATTCAAAAACCATTTAAGTATTCAAATCTTAAATGCTTACTAAGATGCTTCTATTATCTACTGAAACCCACAAAAATATTTAACATATCAGTAAGCTTAATATATATAAAATCATCATTTATTAGGTACTTTCCCTGGTGAAAAAACCAGCATATGCTGTTTTTTTCACCAGGGTTCTAACCCCTAAATTTTAACTTATGAAAATATTGAAAACATTTTTTTGTATTTTATTCCATTGTCGTTTTTAAAAATATCTTTTTGATTTTTGAAAAAAGTGAAGTAAATATTTTTCATATTTTCTGTGTAACGGAGAGTGAGAGATGAGAGGCGAGTGGATCCATGTGCGAGCTTTTATTCAAGGGACGAGACAGATACATGGTCAAACAGGCAGGGTCAGAACAACAGCAAACAGATACGTTAGGGTGAGGCACAACAGAAGTCCGTGTAGCAGGCGTGGGTCGATCCGTGGCGAACGTAATCTGTAAAGGGACGAGACGAGAGAATAATCCAAGAAACGAGCTAGAGTCCAGTAGGCAGGCGGCGAGACAGACGATATGAGAAGGCCAGGCGAGAAAGCTAAACAAGGGGAACTCAGGAACTAGGGAACAAGGGAACTAGGAACGCTAACAATGCTAATAACAACAACAATACTAATCACAATGAAAACAATACTCCGTAAACACGTAGGGAAAGTCCGGGGCTTTTATACGGCGCCTGATTGGTCACAGGTGTCGACGCAATCAGCGTGATGGGTGATGGGAGTAGTAGTCCGGGGTGCAATGCAACAGTCCGAGTGTTATGACAGGGTGAGAGCGACATCTGGTGGTGAGCGGACCGCAGGTCACCGACCAGATTCATGACATTTTGTGTCCCGCATTTTCATGTCACTATCAAAATAGTGTATGTTTTAGTCCATTTCCTAAGACTGATTTTAACTACACCCCTACATTTATGATCAGGAATTATTTATGTGTCCCTCTCTCTTATAGCTTCACGGTGAGTAGATAGGCACCATCATTTTGAGGTAAATTGTTTTCAAAAGTCTGAAAATCAGTGTGTAACTTGAAGGAATGTCACTACCGAACACCTTTTTTCTGCAATTAAGAACACTTTTTTGGAAGTTATTTCATAACATTTAGTTTTTATGTGTGTACAACTGTTCAGAACTGTGCTAGCTAACCATGTGGTGATTAGCATCTTTGAGCTAGCTTCAAAAGTATCTAAAATTGTCACTACCGAAACAGTCACAACCAAAACATGTCATCATTATTTCAGTAGTGACAAAAGGGAACACATAATCTTTTATTTGGGGAAAATAAACAAAATGTTAGTACAGCTATGCAAAGTTTTAGTATTTTAGTATGTTTTAGTAGTGTTTTAGTATGTGGGTTAAAATATGAGATATGAGCAAAATTTATATGAGCAAAATTTAGTTAACATAACCTTCTTACTGAATTATTACTGTTTCAGTAGTGACAAATTTGGGGAGAGCACAAATATGCCAAAACTTTCTGAAAATATAACATGAGAATTAACTGCACAATTACAAGAAATGTGTACCTTGGATATTATACATACAAAATTTGTGGAAAAAGACATTTCCAAGTCTGACTTTGAATCAGTTCTATAGAATGGCCCATATACATGTTTAAAAACATGTTTGAAAATTAGTTCATTAAACTTTTTATACTTTTAGAAAGTGGCTACTTCGCAAGAGGATCCACACATTTCTAAACCAGGGATTCTTGACATCAAAAATCCCTGGTTTAGAAAACTAATCCAGTCCTAATAGCTGTTAAAATGTCATTTTTTTTTTTAAATCAATCCTGTCTAAATAGCTCTTTAGATAGGAAATTGATGCATCTGGGCGAGAAACTGAAGTAAAAAAGCCAAAACTGATCGATCTCCAAAAGCAGCAATGCATATCTGGTGTGACAGCAGTTTTAAATGGCTGATATTTACAGAGCGATTGAGGGGCGGTGTGGCAGGAGACGGGCGTAGCCTTTAATAAGTGAGCTGGAAGACTCCAGTCGCCCCAACAGGAGCCGTGTCTGCTGATAACACCGCATCGTCTCCCATCATGCCATTTAAAGGCCACTTATTTCTGTCCTTCACAAAAGCATAATCGATATTCAAAATCACTAGAGGCTCTCAGAATATGGAACTGATAACAGCAGGATGTGTTCTCTACAGAGTCTAGAAGGAGAAGGAGAGAAAATGTCAATAATTCACTGAAGGATGAAATTTTAGGAAGTCTGCACAGCTTTAAAGAGAAAGAGCACACCCAAACCAGGAAGAGAAGGTTTTGTATTTATAAATGACACAGGCTGTTATCCAGCACCTTTTTGCCCCTCTGTCAACACAGTACTCTCGAAATAAAGTGGAAACAGCTTACACGCGCTGGAAAATATTCTTCCCATCAGGCACCAAAGATGGGTGACTCACTGAAAGACAAATAGCCCTTTTCGATATGCAGGGAACAGAAAAGACTGGACCTTTTCAACAGCAAATTCTTTGAACAGAGGCCCTCTTATTATCCCATAATATTCAAACCATTTAAAAGGAGGAAATGATAAAGGAATGGTAACAGGAACTTCCTCTAGGGTTGATCTGCGGCACACATGAAATAGGAGAAATGGGGCTGAATTACAAGGGTGACTCTGCTGTTTTTTACAATACATCTGTTAATAGAAGGCTAGTCTGCTGCTGTGAATATCACCTTTAAAGGACACCAGGAGGTCTGAACTTCATTTCAAATTTCCTCCGCCAACTTATAAGTAATATGTGTGCTCGCATTAAAGGAATAGTTCATCCAAAAATGAAAATTCTTCGTTCATCTTCTGAACACAAATAAATTAAGATATTTTTTATTAAATCTGAGAGCTTTCTGACCCTGCACAGACAGCAACACAACTACCATATTCAAGGCTCAGAAAGGTAGTAAGGATGTCATTAAGACTGACAGGAAAGAGAAGAAATTGTTGTCATGAAGTCATTTTTGTTTTCTTTGCGCACAAAAAGTATTCTCGTTGCTTCATAAAATTACGGTTAAACCACTGATGTTGTCAGATCCAAGCACTGTTTGTAGTGTTTCCCTATGTGATCTGTGTCTGTGACCTAGTTTTCTGTATGTGTTTGATTTGTGTCATTTGGTTCAGGTGTGTGTTGTTATTTATCCTCATTTACCAATGTATTTAAGCTGTGTTCAGTCCTGTGTTCCCTGTCCAGTCTACTGTATTTACCCTTCTTGTGGATTATTAAAGACTGTTTGCATTATCACCTTCATCTTCATCTTCGTGCGTTTCATTCCACCGTAGAAGACCAGATCTAAAAGTGAAAGTAAACGGCGTGTATCCCCACGTTTTGTTTTCATTTTTGAAAGTTTTTTCTTTTTTGTTCCAATGGAGCTTGCTGTGAGATTCACAGCTGTGGCTCGGAGGAGCCAGGACCTAGCGAGTTTTGCAAAGGACTTCTTGCCTCCACCACCAACCTGGATGATGAAGCACTGTAGTGCCTGTTCAAGATCAGGGCCAACTGCCATCGCCCCACTGAACTCCCAGACACCACGGGATTTAACTGGAGGGAGGTGATCAGCTGGTGTCAGGAGAGCGTCCGCCCCCCGATCTAGAACACAGCTCAACCCAGAGCTCAGCTAGCCCACCACTGACCGAGAGACATCGCCCGCCATGATCGACGAGCCATCACCTAGGAATGCGACAGAGCTAAGGACCGGGTGCTAGGTATGCGACGGTGGATGTGTCAGTAGGGAGTGAGGGCGAGGGACAAAGCCCCACCCAGTGCATTGCCGTTGAGGCTGAGCTGCTGCAGGACTCTATGGACTTCTTCTTCTTCCACCTTCTTATGAACTGTCAGTCTGCACTGATCTCTCTGCCTGCCCTGTTATGGCCAAGGAGGCCATTTATGAGCTCATGGTCTGCCCTAAATGTTCCACGGATGTCGTTCCCCTATCGCGGGCGCTCCCAGTGCTGGGAGTAGCCTTGTGGGGTGTGGGTGTGTGTGTGGGCAGCACACACCATTCCAAAGCCCCCTGAACATTCTGAACTCCCACCCAGCCTTCCTCTCCCACCTCCTCTGTATCAGCCTTCACCATCACCACCGCTGTCTCCTGGCAGCCCCCCCAGCTCACTCTCAGCCCACCACCTGAGTGGTGGGATCACCGCGGGTCTGCCAGTCTTCATCTGCATCATGGCTGGAGGATCCCTGGTCTCTGCCTCCAGCCTCTGAGTCCTGGACTCCAGACACTATAGCTCCTAGCTCCCTCCTTCTTCACTGTTGCCTGTCAGTCCACTAGCTCCACCAAGCTCCCTCGTCCCTCCGGCTCCGCCTTGGTCTCTCATCGACCATCTGCCACCTTGGGTCTCCACTCCTCTGGCTACACCTAGAACGTCCGTCCCTCTGTTTCTGTCAGACTCCTCCTTTCCTCCAGCTCCACCTTGGTCCTCTGTCGCTCCAGCCACCGCGGCCTTCCAGATCCGTGCCTCTGCCTTGGTCGCCGGGGCTATCTGTTCTGCCTGGCCCTTCAGATCCTCCCTGTCACCCTGGCTCATCAACTCTCCATCTCCGCCTTGGACTCCACCACCCCCTGCTTCGCCGCCATCGGTCAGCCACCTGGATTTGGAAGCCCTTCATCCGTCGGCTCCACTGTGGATTGCTATCATGGCTGTGGCCTGGGTCCCGTCTGGCTTTTCCTGCTCTAAGTCCCTCCAGTCTTCTCCCCGGCTCCTCCCTCCATCATCTCCAACCTGGACTCGTTCTCCTCCCGGGTGTCCGTCCACCTCCTGAACCTCCTCCAGTATTGTCCCTCCCTTTGTAGTTCCTGCGGCGCAAGGTCACGCCTTCCGGGAGGGAGGCGAACTGTCAGAACCAAGGACTTTTTGTTGTGTTTCCCCATGTGCTCTGTGACCTAGTTTTCCTTCTGTATTTGATTTGTGTCATTTGGTTCAGGTGTGTGTCGTTAATTATCCTCATTTATCCTCATTTAAGCTGTGTTCAGTTGTCCGGTCTACTACATCCCTATGTGTGCATCCTGCTTATCCGTCCTGTATTTACCCTTCATTATCTTCATGTTCATGTGTTTCATTCCACCGTAGCATGACAGATGTCAATTGGACTATTTTAACAATGTTCTTACTACCTTTCTGGGCCTTGAATGTGTCAGATGTGTTGCTGTCCATGCAGGGTCAGAAAGCTCTTAGATTTCATCAAAAATATCTTAATTTGTGTTCCAAAGATGAATGAAGGTCTTATGGGTCTGGAACAACATGAGGGTGAGTAATTAATGACAGAATTATCTTTTTTTATGAACTATCCCTTTAAGAAAAGAAAAATGATGGTTTTATAGTTAAAGTAGAAGACATTTAATCGATTGTGAACAAAAACGAGGCCGTGAGGTGCAGTTTGTTCAATATATTACATGTCATGTATAATTTTAATAACATGTTTTTTTGTTGTTTTTTTTTTCCTTGGGAAATGTATGAAAAGACATTTCCAATGTTTTGTAAGTTGAATAATTGAGATGCATAATTGTAGGGCATATTGTACTTGAGTAGAATGAATTTATTCATAAACCACTTATAAAATTATTCTTGCCCATTAACTAATTTTATGTAAGAATGGATTTTCCAATTGATTTACACAAAATTAATTCCACTCCTTTAATAAATGAGGCCAACTGAACAGACTGTAAATCCATCCGACACAGCCCTGTTTTTGTCCATGTCTTTATCGATTTAAAGGAAAAGTTCACCCAAAAATACAAACTGTTACTTATTAATTTAATTGTAGTTCATATTTGTAGTTCCAAACCTATTTTTCAACCCATTTGATTTTCTTTCTTCCACAGACCATTGAAGGAGAAGTTCTAAAAATTATTAAAAGCAAACAGTGACCAGATTGATCATAAAAGTAGTCCAACTTGCAGTTTTTTAAAAGCTTTGTGGTGTAATGCCTTGCCTCACTGTATTTGACTATACAAATGTCAATGAGACTGTGTTGCAATATGAGTGAGTGATGAAATTTGAGTCTCACACAAAACCATCGAGTCACTGTTAAAACAACTTAATGGGTTGTATTGACTACTTTTACGATGCTCTTTGAAGCTTAACAGCCCTTCGTTATTAGAATAAAAAGAACTGCATGAACATCCTGTGAAAAAAAAAAATCCCTCAGGTTTGTAATGACATGAGGGTAAATAAATGATGACAATTTTAATTTTGGGTAGACTATTGCTCCCCTCTTCAAAAGGTCTGTTTCTTCCTCCTCATTTGGTCTTAGGTTTCTCTGTTACAGAATTTCTCTGTTTCAGCCATGCTCGTCTCTGTCACTCTTTTTAATCGGTTTCTTCTAAACACTCTATCATCAGTGCTCTTTCAGAGACTGTCTTTGGTATTCATAGCACAAACTAAAAACATGCAGCAAAACAAGTTCATAATGACAGATTTCTCCTCCTCTCTTTTCTCTAATGATCTTTTCCTCTTCAGGCCAATGATTAAAATGAGGCACTGAAGTGGCAGCGTGCTATTTCACATTGACCTTTACCCGCAACACACACACACACACACACAGACGCACAAAGACTGTGACCACAATGCAAAAGAATAATCAAATGATAACAAGCTACCATTAGACACAAGAGCCTGTTCAAGTCAACATTACATTGTGGGTGATGAGCTGCTTTTCTGAAGAGGAAAAAAAAATTATATGAGGACTATATAAATAAGCATTGTCTGACACTGCAGTGACAGAGTGAGATGAATAAATGCCTCTAAGGTGACCTTCCTTTAAAAAAAACTCTGAAATGATTTATAATCTTCAACTTTGCTCTGCAGTTAATGTCTCTGAATGTTAGGTAACTACTTCATTCACATTCAGGACATACCAAATGAAAATAATTCAGAGGGTAATGAGATTTAATACTTTTATGCAATTAAGTGAAAAGCACAAAATCACCCAAGACAGCAAACTCCCAATTAGAAGGACAAACCTGGAAACCACAAAATTGATCCTATTTATATTCTTAAAGCACATTACTGGTCATATTTTTTCATGATTCATAAGTTACTTCACAAATATCTAAGGATGCACCAACATTAAAATGATAATTTTATTGATATTAATACTCTAATATAAATTCTTTAAGATAACAATAGCTTAACAACACTGTTAATGTAAATTTTAAAATGAATATCCATTTTCATGCTGTACAATAATAATAATAATAATAATAATAATAATAATAATAATAATGTTGAGATACCTAAATTTACTTTTTGTAATCTGTATATTAAAACAAGCATTTAAAATAGTTGATTTTAGTGTTATTTTTTATTTGTTTAATCAAAACTGTAGAATTTTAATGTAGGTTTTTGGCCATAACATGAAAATAATTATTGGGCAATAAAAATTTAATATTTAATTTTAATATTGGTTCATTCCAACTTTAAGTTTTAGAGCTTTTGTCCAAAATCTCTAATGACTAATGAATAATTTGAGACCATTTTGGTGACATTTTTTGGTCCAGCAACAACAACAACAATATTATTATTACTATTATTATTATTATTATTATTATTATTATCATCTCTAATTAGTAGATCTTCTGTAAATTCTCCATTTCATAAATCCCATTGATATTAACACTACTAAAAAATCTTTAAAAAGACAATAGTTTAATAACACTGTTAAAGTTAATTTCAAAATGAATGTAAATTTTTCATACTGTACATTAATAATAATAATGTTGAGATGCCTGCATTTACTTCTTGTAATTTGTATATTAAATCTTGCATTTAAAATGGTTGATTTTTTATTAATTTAGAAAAAACTGTGTAGAATTTTAATGTAGGTTTTTGGTTATAACATGAAAATAATTATTAGCCAATAAATATTTTAATATTTAATTTTGGTTTATTCCAACTTTAAGTTTTAGGGATTTTGTCCAAAATCTCTAAAGACTTTCAGTAATAATGACAATAATAATAATAATAACAACAATAGTACATTATATGCTATATAATAAAATTAATATCCATTTTTCATACTGTACATTAATAATAAAAATAATGCTGAGATGGCTAAATTTACTTGTAGTAATTTGTATATTATATGTAGCATTTAAAATGGTTGATTTGGTTGTTATTTTTTATTTATTTAGTCAAAACAGTGTAATGTAGGTTTTTGGCCATAACATGAAAATAATTATTGACCAACAAAAATTTTAATTTTAATATTGGTGCATACCGGCTTCAAGTCGTAGGTCTTCTGTCCAGAATCTATAAAGACTTTCAAGTAATTCAAGACCATTTTTGGTGGCATTTTGTGGTACAAAAATAATAATACATTATACATATTATATGTATTTATTATCATTTTTATTGTTGTCATCAACTAGTAGATCTTCAGTAAATCCTCTAATTCCTAAACCTTCTCACATCTCTAATTACAGAAGCCTATGAACAGCAACATTTATCCTGAAGCCTTGAACAAGTGGACACAAGTCCATTTGCTGAGAGCAAGAGACCATGTGTGTCAGTAAAAATATTTACTGATGATTAGTTCCTCATTAAAGAATGTTGTTTATGTGCAGAGCTGACACTCTTAACATGATTCCCTCTCATATACAGCAGCACCAGACCATGACAGGCCTCTCACATCATACTGATGGTACTAAACACAAGCTGTGCTGTAAATATCAAGGCGATGAGTCTGAGATCCTCAGTAAGATGTAACACACACATACAGTACACACACAATATGGTTTGCAGTATTTGTCAAGCACTAAGCAGAGACATTAACCTGAGGTGACAGACTGATGATAAACAACAGCAGCTAGAGGCTGAGTGCGTGAAAACAAACCCAGAAACGCGTGCGTGCACGCAGGCACCCCAGAGAACACACACCTGAATGATTACGCAAACACAAATCAAGTACATTTACAAAGTAATGCAAGAACAGTGTGTCAGACCGAGATGGAGGAAGATGCTTCTTGCTATCTAAAGCCTACATAGGCAGCACAGTCTGTCATGAAACTGCTGCACAACAAAAAAGTGCCACATAAGCTTGGCAGTAAACAAATTGTATGAAAGAAGCTTAAAAATAAAATAGTGTATTCATGCAACAGGTTGTGCATTTATTTAATCAAGCTCCAAAAATAAACACGCCTCCAAAGCAACACATCAACGAATAGTCATCTTCTCACCATAGGCCCCACCCACTGGGGTTCAGTAGCTTAACGGCTGAAACGCTAAATGCAGGTGTCATTGAGAGTTCACAAAGAAACATTTGTTGAAAGATGAAGCGGTACTAGATTTGACTGCAGTTGCATGACAAACTGTAAGTAAGTTGTTTGCTTTCTGGATTTTTTTTTCTCTTTTTTTTATCATGTTGTCAAAACATTCACATGCAATAGTGAGTGGGCATTGATACTGTTTCCTATGCCATGACATTAGCCAATTATAACAGTGGCTAATTACTGGCCAAGTTCACACTGTCAGTTTTTAGGATTGACAACCGTATTTACTTACAGGTATGAGTCTCAAAATGTCCTGTTCACACAGCAGCTTACAGACACTTTTCGAATTCCTTAACAGTAACCATAGTAACAGAGACCAAAGCAATATCAAAGATGGCGACGTCCATAAAAACTGAAAGTATTACCACTTTCTGACACAACAAGAGTCCAATCGAGCCACGAGATCATCCATCAAATCATCATTAACCAAGAGCAAATGTGAGTTTGGTTATAGAATACTGTTGTCACACCATTAAATAGCCATACTGTGTATGAACGTAACCGTAGTAAAGACGTAGTGAAACTGGCCACTGAGAAGCCTTAAAGGCGCTTTAAAAACAATTTGTTTAAGAGAAAGGGTAAGAATAAGGGTTGAAAATAATAATTTTTCCACATATTTATTTATTCATTTTTTGTGCAAAAAACTTGATTAACATTATAAGTAAACCTTAAGGAACTTATTAAAATAATAAAAAAAAATCCATGTTATGACCCCTTTAAACTATTTGGCACAAGCTGACTAGTTCCTGTTGCATACACAGCCAATAAGCTTACTGCTTCCCATGTAAATATCTGGCTAGCATTCGCTAGAACATTTCGCAGCATGCTTTCAGAGTTTCAGAAACCTTCCACCTTCCCAGCTCCACCTGTATAGATCTGCTACAGGCTATTATTAGCGCTGCCCTTGACTAAATATTTTTCTGGTTGACTACGCTGTAAAAAACAATTTGTTGAGTCAACTTAAAATAATTTGTAACCTGGCTGCCTTAAAATATTAAGTTCAGTTAACTCAAAAAAAAGTTTATTCAACTTAAAATGTTAAATTATAGTAAGTGACGGCTTAGATATTTGAGTTGAATCAACTTAAAATTTTAAGGCAGCTGGGTTACAAACACAAATATCTAAGTTGTTACGTAGTACAACTTAACATTTCAAGTTGAATAAACTTATTTTAGTTGACTGAACAAACTTTTAAGACAGCAGGGTAACAAATAATTTTAAGGCGACTTAAATTGTGCTTTCTATTTTTTTTACAGTGTAGTAGTCATTAATTTTAAGCATTAGTCGACTATTAGTCGGATGTTTATTAATAAACAATATAAATCATAATAATGTGCCATGAATTGCCTACACAGCCTAACAAGCGCTCAAGCGTGCAAAAAAAAGCTTGCCACAGTGCACCGGCAGATATAATAATTATCAATGTTTTAGGAAAGACAGCAAGGAGACTGAATTAATGTTTTAATAATTCATTGATAAACTAATGCTTTCTTTGTTTTCAGCTTAAGAGATGAAATCTGTGACACTGACTCGTCATCTCCGCAGCAGTGATGCACCTATATGCATGCTTTATACAGATTATATAACCGAAGAATATTTGTTTTCACTTTGAATTAATAAATTTGAAAGTAGACATTTCAGTCTCTATAGATATATTTTACATGTCTGTAAGGCGAGTATACGCAGAGTTTCTAAATTTTGCGTTTAAGTTCAGAGACTGATACAGCAGAAAGCGCATCCTGTTTGCTTTCATTATTTTACAAAAGTGCAACATTTTGTTTGTATTATGAGTGCACACAAATAAATGTAGAGTCTTTCTAAAGATTCTAAAGATGTATTACTTTTATCTTTATTACCAAAAATTAGTATTTTAAGAGTAAGTGACCGCACTGGCATCTCCATCTATCATGCAGTAAGCGCACTACTATTCAGCTTCCACACTTCCACACTTTAAAATCGTGCTACATCGCAGCGATATAGGATGATTTTGAAGTTGGAGAAGCAAATGAGATGGGTGTTTTTCGACATACCCTAACTGTATTGACCCGGAATGCACAGAGTTCACGCAAAGCTTTACAAGACGAGCGTTCGAGGTTAATTTTTTTTTAGAAAATGACCGATCGTTTCACTAGATAAGACCCTTCTTCCTCGGATGGGATCGTTTAGAGCCCTTTGAAGCTGCATTTAAACTGTATTTTGGAAGCTCAAACTCAGGGGCACCATAGAAGTCCACTGTATGAAGAGAAATTCTGAAATGTTTTCTTCAAAAAACAATTTATTTATGACTGAATGACACAAGAGGGTGAGTTAATTATCTGTTAAATTTTTGTTCTGGAAGTGAACTTCTCCCTTAAATTGCTTTCTCTGTAGGCAAGTTTTGGAACAGAGTGAAAGAGAGAGAATGTGACAGACATAGACAAGAGGTCTGTGTTTTCTCCTGGCTTTTGCAAGCGACCATGAGCTAGAAGAAGGTGTTAGCAATGATGGAAGTCGTGACACGTCTGATTAATCACAGTGAGAGATGCTGCTAGACCTCACCGGCACACGCACACACACCACGCCGCATCACAAACATCCATCAAAAAGAGCGCCATCGTCTTTCTCACACAGCCATTCCTCTACTCTAGAAATAAACAGAGAGACAAACAGGAAGTTACAGGACAATCAAACCATCAGTGTTATGAAAGGGCACAAAGCACAAGTGGAATACAAAACACACAATCAGCCAGAGCATCTCTACTGCTGACGTCTCACGCTCAGCACAGGAAGTCTGGATTCACTCTTGCGGAGCAGAACAAAGTTAACTTAAACAAAAATGACAGTTTGGTTTTCCATAAAATGCACTAAAAGAGAGCTCTGTTCCATTTTCATGAAATTTTCACTGCAAACCATCCAGTTTGAAAGTATCGGCGTGAGTTTGCATGCAATTAAGAGTTTAATGTAAATGTTACAGGTTTGGAAAGAAACTTTTAATCTTGATGTCTCTGAGATCAGTTTCGTGAGCTGAATTCTGAATACATTTAAGTCAGAATACATATAAGTCTGAATACATATGTCTCTTTATGCTTATCAAGGCTGCATTTGCATATTTGAATAAAGATACAGTAAAAACAGTAATTTTGTAAAATATTGTTACAAAAGAAAACTGTTACTTGTACAAAATTTGTATTAGTCACAACTTTTTGACTGGTAGAGTATAGACAGATATTTCCCCTCACATAAATGTCCTGCACACTTTCTCCACACACACACACGTTCTGCTGAAATGGACTTTAAACTGAATAACTTTCCCACAGGGCTGAGTGGGTGAGAGGCTCTTCAGGGAAGTGGGTTAATCGTCAGTTTGATTACATCATTAAGAGATGTTTTCCAGTGGCATACAGGAGAGGGTGTTGAGCTAGTCGAGCAGAAACAGACAGATGGCTTCAAGTCTCATGGCACAAGCGTTGTCAAGCCAATGTTATTACCTCAAATACACTCAAGATGAGAAATATGAGGAGAATTCATCATTTCTAAATGATTGAGGGGAATTGTAATGCATTTCTAAAATTTCATAATGCAAGAATCAATTTCAGGCCTGTAAACTCGATACACAATACTGATTAGAGCAACTGCTTGATCGCTACTGTAACCTGGAACAGTGGAGCTTTTTACTAGTAGCTGAAGAGGGAATTCATGCCATTTTAACTTAAAGTGATATCCATTACACTCTAGCACCTGCACAAACATCTGCCACAAGCATTTGTCTTTGATAAGAACCTTCATTTTAAGTCAAAATATTGTTGTTTTCAATTTTCCAAAAAAACTTTGAAACTTAAACTTTGTTTTTTCAAAGGTAAAAAAGATTTCAAATCACAGATTTTGGACATAAGTAATAAAAATAAGTAAAACTAATTATTTTTTTCAGCATTACTTATATATATTTATTTACAATACTTATTTCACCTTAAAAAAAAAAAAAACTTTTGTAATGCAACATACATTGATACAATATTGGTTACAGGCTGATATGTGAACCTGGACCACAAAACCAGTCATAAACGTCAGGTTTTTTTAAATTGAAATTTATGAATACAAATAAAAAAAATAAATAAAGATATTGCAAAAAACAAAAAAAAAACAAAAAAAAAAACAGTTGTCCAAAGGAAGTTTTAAGCAATGCATATTACTAAACAAAAATTAGGTTTTATATATATTTACAGTAGGAAATGTACAAAATATCTTCATGGAACATGATCTTTACATAATATCCTAATGATTTTTGGCATAAAAGAAAAATCGATAATTTCACCAATACAATGTATTTTTGGCGATTGCTACAAATATACCCATGCTACTTATGACTGGTTTTGTGGTCCATGGTCACATATTTGAGTTTTTGGTAACACTTTACAGTAAGGTGTTATTTGTTAACATTAGTTAATGTATTAATTAACAGGTACAGACAATGAACAATAAATATATTACACTATTTATTAATTTTGTCAGTGTTAGTTAAAAATACAGTTCATTGTTTGTTCATGTTAGTTCACGCTGCATTAACTAATGTTAATAAACACAACTTTATTTTAATAAATAAAGTTTTTACCTTATTGTAAAATGTTTTTTTTTCTGTTGATATTACAGAATTAATCTAACTCTTCATCTGGATATTTAATTGTTTTATGCTCATATTCTCTTTTTCATATTTGGATTTTTTTTGTCTCTGTCATCTAAACGCTCACTCTAAATTAATCTTTAAAAACAATAATTTAAAAACACTGTTAAAGGGATAGTTCACCAAAAAATGAAAATTCTGTCAAAATTCTGACTCACAAAACTGTACTGAAACTGAGTTTCTTCTGTTTAACACAAAAGCAGATATTTTAAAGAATGTTGATAACCAAATAATTTCTGGTGGCCATTAACTTGCATAATATTTTCATATTTCTATTAAGATATTTCTTTTGTTAAGAAAAATGACTGGAAAAGTGTAAAGAATTCAGAAACGTTAAGTTTTTGTCATGTTCTGACCATAAAGATTAGTTTAAAACCACAATTAATGATCTGGTTTCTACAACTTTTACTTATAGAGGCAAAAATCTGCCTTTAAGCTTAAACAATTATGAACATCGACTAATATGAAAAATCTTATTGTGATCATTTTTTTGGCCATGTTGCATATTTTGGCCAGCGATTTGATATCAGTGCATCCTACAAAGCCTAATAAGGAACGGGACCACTCTATCTGACCACATGCTTCCCTTCTGCAGCGCAGTAATGAGGGAGCAGGTTGCAGGACATGCTGGGCCACTGCTGCTGCAGTCTGGACGCATCCAACCTCATCCGCTAATTAAAACCCTTGGCTTACAGACATCGGCCAATCAGAGCACTAAATACAGGCCACTGGGATGAGTGGTACCTTAGAACAGCAGTATACTGAGGTTTGGCACGGAGCGTGAGGATGAGGAAAGCAGCAGCGAAGGCTGACTCATGCACTCGGGCGGAATGTGTCAGCATTGTGGAGATGAAAGCCCGAACGATCCCCCTTGATTCACCTGGCACTGCATTAAAGCGAAGGCCAGAAGGTAAGCCATTAAATGGACTGTCAAATTCATCTCTCATTTGGAACAACAGAGAAAATCCTGTCTGATGTCTTTGAAGACAAGGCCCGAATGGGAGGGAGAAATTGGAAAACGGCAGGGAATTAATCTGGTAACTTTATAAACAACTAAAATAAAGTGGAAATAATTAAACCAAAAGTCCACACATGCAGCGGCTCGCCCTGCTTGAGTGACCAGCAGCATATATTGTAATAAACGTACACCGCTGTGCTGTGACCAAAGCTTTAATCGCACTAAAAAAGGGGCAGGGGGAAAGTATCTTTGCTCAGGCAAGCTGTCTCAGTAGGGATGATGCCTAACAGTGCTTAAAGGGCCTGTCTGGTTAGGCTTGGCCTGAAACCAACACAATTAATATTGCTAAGCACAAAAAAAAAAAAAAAAAATCAATCAGCTAAAATTTGGCACATGTGTAGAACTGCGTGTACAGAATGCCAGGCCAGATCTCAAGTGATTTGCAGGCCGAGAGCCACAGTACCAGAATCACAACACTGGAACCGACATGTCCCGTCACACTACTGGATGTTGTAGGGCAATTTCACATTAATCACATCTCGACTACAGTCTTAAAGGGACAGTGCACTCAAAATGAAAATGTCATCTGTCATCTTTTAGTCACCGTCATGTCGCTCGTCATTACTCCCAGACAATTTTGTGTTTTAGGCCATTTATATTTTTTGTGTTTGGGCCAAGAACAACTCAATGGATGTTAACGAATCTTTTAAGTGAACAAATCATGTTATTTTCTTTCAGGCAATGACTCATTTGTCATTCACTGACATCTCTGCCTTATGAAGTGCGTGACTGTACTAAACAAGCAAAGCATTTTGTTTGTGAATGGGGATCTGCTGACCAACACAGAATGAATGAAATTCATTTCAGCATGTGAAGAGTCCTGTTCAACAAAGAAAGGGGGATCAAGAAAATTCCTAATTGTGTTTGATAACTATGCACAAATAAAATAAAGTAACAATGATTGACTTTTGTTTTTAAACAAATCTACTGAGTGAAATATTAAATTACTTACTTAGAAAAATTGTATAACAAACGTTAAAATAAACAAAAATTTTCAGATTTTCTGATTCACAAGCTTGCGATGCGATTCAGCTTCTGATTTGATCCCATACTGATTATTTTGGATATATATCTGATACAGTACATGGCAAATTTTATCAAGGGAAAAAAAATCTCTCAACTAATGCTGTAAAATAGACATGAGAGTCAGTTGGTACTACATAACTATAATATTGTACATATTGTAAATTACAATTATATTTCTACTGCTATTTAAATGGTGGTTGTCAACTTAAAAACAAAAATATAATAATAATAATAACAAAAATTATTTTTAAAAATAAATAAAATCTTAAATCAAATACAGTACTACCATAACATAATAGAAACTATTATGCATTTTTATTATTTTACACATTAACTGTTAACTAGTTCTAGATATTAATATTACTAACTATTTCACACATAAATGTGACCCTGGGCCACAAAACCATAAGGGTCAGTTTTTTGAAATTGAGATTTACACATCATCTGAAATAATCAGAATAAATAAACTTTCCATTGATGTATGGTTTGTTAGGATAGGACAATATTTGGCCGAGATACCTATTTGAAAATCTGGAATCTGAAATGAAAAAGAAAAATGAAAATATTGCTTTTAAAGTTGTCCAAATGAAAATCTTACCAATGCATATTACTAATCAAAAATTAGTTAAATAAGTTTTTATATATTTAGATTAGGAAATGTACAAAATTTCTTCATAGAACATGATCTTTACTTAATATCCTAATGATTTTTGGCATTAAAGAAAAATCTATAATTTTGACCCATACAGTGTATTTTTGGCCATTGCTACAAATATACCCGTGCTACTTAAGAATTATTTTATAGTATAAACCTTTTAATTCTTAAGTTACGGTCACATTAACCATTGTTCAGTGAATTTTAGCAGGCAAAATCCAGGCGTTTCAATAGGAATTTGGAGTGAGGGTGAAACATTTCCCCATGCAGATTTCACAACAGGTTCAAGTTGTTCACATGAACTCAGAGTGTTCATGTGAACAACTGAGAGACAGCTGCTTGGTTTGAAAGGGACTTATTTGTGAGCTGTGCTTCATACATTTACACCATTGCCAACAGACAAAAGAGCTTCTTTGCCTGCAATATTTTTCTAATGTGACAGCACATTTACAAATCGACTCCTTCAGGCTAGAATGATCATATTTGGGGTTCTGTTGCATCTAAAAAACTGAAACTCTCTGATATAATCTACAGAAATGGACACTGAATAAGTTTAATCAGTTTAAACGATTCTAATCAATGGTTTGATTTAAAATCGTTACCAGCAATACAAATAAAAGGAATAGTTTACCCAAAAATGACATTTCTGTCATTAATTACGCAACCTTGTGTCGTTCCAAACCCATAAGACCTTTGTTCATGTTTGGAACACAAATATTTTTGATGAATCTCGATAGCTTTCTGACCCCGCATAGACAGAAACGCAACCATCACATTCAAAGCCCAGACTCTTGTGAACAAGCATTGAAGACTGACATGGAAGAAAAGAAACTGCTGAATAAAGTCGTTATTGTTTTCTTTGCACACAAAAAGTATTCATGTAGCTTTATAACATTTTGATTGATCCACTGATGTCACATGGACTATTTTAATGATGTCCTTACTACCTTTCTGGGCCTTGAACGTGGTAGTTATGTTGCTGTCTTTGCAGGATCAGAAAGCTCTCAGATTTCATCAAAAATATCTTAATTTGTGTTCTGAAGATGAACAAAGGTCTTACAAGTTTGAAACGACATGAGGGTGAGTAATTAATGACAGAATTTTCTTTCTTGGTTGAACTATCCCTTCAAGCGCAATACCAAGGAAGTGGAAATGAAGCACAACAACGCCATTGGCTCTCATTTGTCGTGTGATGCGTCATTCTGCAAAACAATTTGTGATACATGTGAAACAGATATCAGGTTTTGAACAACATGAGGATGAGTAAATTATGATCAATTTTCCATTTTAGGCTGAGCTAACCCTTTTACGGGTTATTTTTTGCACTTCGTACTAATAACAAAGCATTTGATGATGATTACAACCCTCATTTTAGGAGGGTGGAATTTAGTATTTTCTGAACACGGATCAGAGAGACACATCATTTCATTTCTCCTTATGGTGCCCTCATCCCTACCCCCATGTCCCCCGGTGACTATTTAGTGTTTGTGAAGCCCTGCGCACCAATTACAGGCCTTTCTAAATATAGGAACCTTGCAGAGGAGACATAAGGGCCCCTCCTACCACTACCACAGCTGTGTTTCCATGCGTGTGTGTGGACATGTGAGTAACTTTGTGTGGGGGATTGTTCATGTATTGGCCATCTCATATTAGCTCACATTACTTCATAAGTAGTTAAATATCATATTTAATGCTGTATGCATTATGCATAGGGTGTGAAGGCTGAGTGTGTGTTTATGGCACTCTGAGGGAAAGATTCACCACCCACTCAGCGTCACAATCAGTGAGGCAGGGGAAATAACTACATGAAATATACATTAGAGTTTAACTATAGCACAATAGCAGAGCTGCAATGCAGTGAGTGAAGAACAAAAATATCGATTTCAAGGATCCCAGAGAAGCATGTGTGAGACAGCACTCATTTTCACTATGTTTACTCAGTGGCCTGTGATAATTACCAAGCACCTAAAAGTGGACATGACACCACAGTCAAAACTCAAATACTTCTATTCCATATAAATGCTGGTATTCTAAACTCTAAAATAATCCTGAAAAAATGCAGGATGATGGACACACACACACACATATACACATATGCGTGTATATAGTTGACGTCAAAAGTTTACGCCCCCCTTTCAGAATCTGCAAGATGTTAATTATTTTACCAAAATAAGAGGGATCATACAAAATGCATGATATTTTTTATTTAGGACTGACCTGAATAAGATATTTCACATAAAAGATGTTTACATATAGTCCACAAGAGAAAATTATAGTTGAATCTATGAAAATGACCCCGTTAAAAATTTTACATCCCTTTGATTCTTAATACTGTGTTGTTACCTGAATGATCTAAAACTGTTTTGTTTTTTTTGTTTAGTGTTAATTGTTCATGAGTCCCTTATTTGTCCTGAACAGTTAAACTGCCCGCTGGTCCTCAGAAAAACCCTCCAGGTCCCACAAATTCTTTGGTTTTCCAGGATTTTTGTGTATTTGAACCCTTTCCAATAATGACTGTATAACTTTGAGATCAATCTTTTCACACTGAAGACAACACATACGCAATTATTCGGTTTTCCAGCATTTTTGTGAATTTGAACCCTTTTCAGCAATGACTATATGATTTTGAGATCCATCTTTTCACACTGAGGACAACTGAGGGACTCATATGCAACTATTACAGAAGGTTCAAATGCTCACTGATGCTCCAGAAGAAAAAAAAACATGCATTAAGTGAAAACTTTTTGAATTTGAAGATTAGGGTAAATTTAACTTATTTTATCTTCTGGGAAACATGCAACTGTCTCCTGTAGTCTTTGAAAGGCAGTACTAAATGAAAAAATAAGATATTTAGGAAAAATAAAAAAATTTGTTTTACACATCTCCATTCTGTTCAAAAGTTTTCACCCTCCGGCTCTTAATGCATGGTTTTTCCTTCTGGAGCATCAGTGAGTGAGCCTCAGTTGTCCTCAGTGTGAACAGATGGATCTCAAAATCATACACTCATTGTTGGAAAGGGTTCAAATTCACAAAAATGCTGAAAAAACTGAATAATTTGTGGGACCTAAAGGATTTTTCTGAAGAACAGCAGGGCAGTTTGACTGTTCAGGACAAACAAGACTACGTACGTGGGCACACACTCACACACACCTATAAACCTAAATGAGAAAAAGCTAATGAAGCTCATCCCCATGTGCACAAAGAAGAGGAAAATACCTTATTAAAGAAATGCTGTTATATAAGACCCAGGGCACCACTTCTTGCTTCCCAGTGGGAATCATATGGAGTAGCAATTTATGGAGCGAGTGGGGTGGAAGAGGTTGAACGAGTACTGTATGTGTGTGAGAGAGAGAGGTAATGAAAGGCTAAGCAGTCAGTGATGCTCCACTGAAAGCTGCTGTCATGCTGAGTGCTGCCATATGATGTCTGGAAACAAAGCAATCTAAAATGAGAACGGAGTGGAATCTGATTGGATCTGTTTCTCATACAAAAAGACAACATCTGAGTGACAGTGATAAATCCCACCTTCTGTTCAACATCTGCATGTTCATGTCAGTGTCTCCTGCAATATTCTGTCTAGCTTGCAAAGCTGTTAACAAAAGCTTTTGTCATCATTTTTAGAAAACCGTCTAAGGATAATTTTGTATTCAGCAACTAGCTTAAAAGAACATTAAAGAGATAGTTCACCCAAAAATGAAAATCATTTACTCACTCTCATGTTGTTCCAAACCTGTATGAGTTTCTTTCTTCCGCAGAACACAAAAGATGATACTTCTAAGAATGCTGATAACCAGACAGTTGACAGTACCCACTAACTTCCACAGTATGAAAAAATACAGGCTACCGTTAATTGTTTGGTTACCAGCATTCTTCAAAATATCTTCTCGCTGTGTCTTTTCTTGAGTAAATAATGACAGAATTTTAAATTTTTGGGTGGTCTAGGGTGGTATGATTTCTGCGATGCGAAAAACACAGATGGAATCGTGGAATCCAGTTATACAAATGGAATTTACCATATAACACGGAATGTCACAGAATTTGCCAAATTTAGGATGAGTAAAACAAAAGTAGGTCATACAATTAAAATAAAATCACGATATGGACTAGTGTCTGTGAATATTAAGCTGGCAAAAAACTATTTAAATATGAATCCTGCATGTTCTGTGTGAATGAATGGCACAGACGTGCAGTTTCATTTACTACACACATACTGAAGCTCGCCTCAATATGAGTACATGAACACATAAACAATCTCTAGAACTGCTCTAAGTCACTTTATGAGCATTTTACTGTTTCTTGTGAGAAAAACTATTGTCATATATACAAACAGAAACTCAAAGGTCTTCCACAACAATATATTACTAAATGTAATAATACTATTACTACTGATATTATTTTTATTAAAACAGGGCTCTACACTACGACCATTTCAGCCACATTTGCTACTGTGTGTGACTATGAAAAAATATTTAGGAGTATTTTTTTTATTTTTTTGAGTGTGAATAAGAGATTCATTGTGCAGTTTAGAGAGCTTCATTGACTATAATGGAACTTTGTGAGATTGTGATTAACTAAGATGAGTGACAGCTTTTAATGATTTTTAAGGGAGTTTGCTACTGAG